>NC_090922.1:598286997-598594854 GCF_040938575.1 Ambystoma mexicanum | reverse complement strand
GAAAATGTCACACTGAAGGAAGCGTCTTGAGCTCCAACATTCAACTTGTAACATCTGAAAAAGGTATCAGCTGAAGCCCAAGTGGCTGCCATACAAATGTCAGATTAGGTAATAATAAATCATCCTGTAGTGCTTACTCAAACATATATATATATATAAAACACAAAACATAATTTTTATTGTAGTACAAAAAATATATATAAAGGACATCACAACTTAATGAAACATCATGTACATACAAATATCTAATTATATACTTTAGAAGTGCCCAAACTACTAACTCACAAATATAAAAGGAGATCTGAAAAAGGAGATTAACACTATAAACGGACAAAACTGATGACAAGCGACCTGAAAAAAAACAAGCGACTTTGGTGAAAAACAAACCCAAAGTCGCTTACTGTAAGCAGACATGGCAACATTGGTGAGGGGCAAGAGGTGCTCAGTGAAACTCTCACTGAGCATGATGACGCCTGATGTGTAGTAAATACTACTTCAAATGAGACACTAAGTAAAGATGAACTAAATAAAACCCTTGAAGACATCAACAACTAACTTGAAAGTTACAAAGAAGAACTGTTGATGAAGAAAGTACATAAATTCAAATGTGACACGTCTGATTATTATAACGGTGAAGTGTCTACGTGGATGAACAAATGTAACAATCCCAATCATCCACCACGGAAAAGTTCAACTGATCGCTCCAGTTCAGACCCAGATACATAAGCAGAGAAAGGTCCAGAAGATAAAAATACACAATGTTCTGGTACAGAAACAAGACAAATGAAAGATAAAAATCAAGATAGACAACCTGCATCAAGATCAACCGCACCGCAGAGACAGCAATCTTTTTCAGAGATAGACAAGAGATGAAGAAAAGAACCGGGAGGGGGAGAAGAAAGGCCAGAAGCATCGGCTTCAAGAATCGGTATGCCAGCAGAAGAACCTAGTTATACATTTTTCAGAAAGAGCTCTAAATACACCTGAAACACTTAATCTACAAATGGGTTTGAACTTCTTACCCACGTACACATCTACATTATTTAACATGAAGGTGGAACTAAAATTGAAATCCTACTTTGCAGATAACAGTATTGACAACCCACAGCGCAGTGCAGAATTTCTCGAACTACGGACAAAAATAACCTTTGTACGCTGATTGCCCATGGTACCGAAGACGTGTTTCATGAGGCAGTATTGAAAGATCTGAGAAAAGTCTCATTCAAGAACCCTAAACACAAAGATTTATATCAAAATTAAATGGCAATGATTTGAAACCTCTATGAAAATGAGGATATAGTTATCCGCTCAGCTGACAAAGGAGGAGCACTAGTAATTATGAACGCTACTGATTCTCGAGAAGAATGCCATCGACAATTGAGCGAAACAATTAAATTCAGTGCTTTACCAGGAAATCCGACAAGGAAATAAAACAAACTATAGAAACAATGCGAATAATGGCAGAAAATAACGAATGGATCTCTGATAAAACAAAGATGTTTTTGAGCAGACAACATCCTAAAGTTCCACACCTTTATCTGCTGCCTAAAATTCATAAAACACTACACAAACCACCTGGAAGACCTATTGTGGCAGCTACCAATTGGATACTACAACCCTTCAGTATATATATATATATATATATATATGTAAACAAAAGGAGGAGAGGGGAAGGACCGCACTCTCCGTGAATTCATATCCAAATAAGGAAAAAAAAGGCGCAGCTCACACAAATTAGAAAAAAGGGAAAAATATTTAATCAATTATAAACTGTGCAAATGCACAAAACAAAAGGCTGGGAAAACAGCATATACAAACAGAGGCAGGACGCCTAGAGGCACGGCCCGCTTACAACGCGTTTCACGCTCGACTGAGCGCTTGATCACGTAACACAAACGAAGGACAAAGGACACGGTTAAAAAGTGTATAGTCCATCTTCTATGTCAATTGTGAAAATTAGGTGATACATTTACATGGTGATTCAACAGTGGCCATCTTGAAACAAAGAGTCATACAATAGATCTATATAAATGACAACATTTAGTTTGTGTAATCAGTTTAAATACACATGGGAACAAGAATTATCAAATATCCCAATGATGTTTTATAAACAAATGTCACAAAATTATTAAAGATGCCATTTCATATATTGTAATTTCCACCTTATGTTTCCATAATTGGCAAAGCCAAGCTAAATTGGCATTTAATTGCAGACCTAGTACATTGACTTAAGACAGATGGTATCTGATACCAATACAGGCAACAGCTTGTATAATACAATCGATTCTTCATAGTACCAATTATAAAGGGGGGACATGTAATATCATCATATACAAATAGATAGAAAGAGGGAAGTCAGGTCAGGCTATGTCATTGTAGATGATTTATCAAAGTAACCTCCAATTTGGCATTGTGCAAATATGCAAATTAGCAGCGTCAATGTGCATAAATGGCATCTAATTACTGAGATGGAATAGAGCCTATGTCTCGTGCAAAATTGCAAAGAAAAAAACACATAAAATATGGTTAAAAATCCAATATGATTGCAGTATCAAAACTAGACATAGAAATCACAGTTCAAGTAACATTGGTATTAAAACTAATCAATTTTAGGAAGGAGGTAAAGTGCAAGTGCAAATTCAACAATGGCAAGCTAGGCAATATGCAGAATAGACACCGTTCTAGGAATGACCACGTTTAAAAATTGTGAAATCATCTGCCTATCTCAGCTATCAGTTATGCCAATGACCTGTCCAGGACTAGAACTATATTGTCCAGGCCTCACAAACATAGATATAATCTAATTTAGATGACAATTACTTTTCTAGTTGTACTATCAGACTAGACATTTGTAAATCTGAGATCCTATGTAAAATGTACCAATAATGACCTATTTATACAAATAAAAACCAGAGTGGAACTATGGACACAAAATATCACATTATTCACCAGTCCAGAGTCCTTTAGGTCGTGAATATAGCAACATTAAAAACAAAAAAACTTTTTTAACAAAAAAATTTCTTTGTCTTTCCTTTTTTGCCCCCACTAACCCTATTATAAACCATAGTGGCAATCTGAATCATAGGCACGTTAGAGGGAAAAAGGAAATTTGGTACTAAAAACACAGGCCAAGGAACAATCAATGAATTCAAGATATACAGTGCTAAACAGTAAATTACTAGTTAACCCACATTTAAAGAGCATAGATTAACTATATAATGTCTAAGAAAAATAATAGATGGAAATAGATCAATTCAGAAAGACATAATAGGGAGAGAACAGATTTTATGCACCTAGAAACGTATAAAGCTCCTCATCAAGATTGTGCCCATTAGGGGATTTTGTGTCGAAGTCCAAGATAAAACGGGTCTCCAACTGTCTCAATTTTAATACACGATCTCCACCTCTCGGATGAATCGGGACATGTGCCACCGCAAAAAATTTGAGAAAGGTAAGGTCATTATCATGTTCTAATCTAAAGTGCTTAGCCATGGGGTATGCGGGATCTAGGTTCTTAATTGCCCTGAGGGGCTGCAATATTCTAAGCTTCAATTTACATGTAGTGCTTCCCACATACCATTTCATGCAAGGGCATGAAAGGACATAGACCACAAAGGTGGTATCGCAGTTTATCGAATACTTGATTAGTTGTTTGCATTTGGTGACCGGATGCACAAAGAATTTACATGCAGTGGCATGAGCACAAGCCTTACATTTTGAACATTTTGTAAAACCTATGGGAGATTTCATTAAAGATTGCGTCAAAGAGGGATTAGTGTCAATAGGTGGCAAAAAACTGGAGACCAGTTTATCCCTAAGTGAGGGTACACGTTTGTAGGTAATGGTTGGACGATTGGCCAGCAATGGACATAAGTCTTTGTCCACAGTTAGGACCCGCCAATGTCGCTCTATGATTTTGCGAACATGATTAGAGGCATTGTCAAAAGTGACTATAAGCCGTGGTCCGTCATTCATAGCGATTTTGGCAGGTTTGTTGCCATACAACAGAACATTCCTATTTAATCCGCGAGCTTTAACGTAGGCCATTTCTATCACTCTGCGTTCATAGCCTTGTTTGATGAAATCTACAGCCGCCAAAGAACAATGATGGTCAAACGATACTAGATCGGTACAGTTTCTACGGTATCGAATAAATTCACCATATGGAATGCTACGTTTACATGATGTAGGATGGCAACTTGTTGCATGCAAGGGTAAACCAGTGTTTGAGGGTTTTTTATGTAGTGCAGTCTTGAACCCAGATCTTCCAAGGGTCACAACTACATCTAAATATATGATCTCAGTCCTGCTATTGCACTCTGTAAAACGTAAGTTGACTGTGTTGATATTAATATGTTTTACAAATGATAACCATTCAACTTTAGTCCCATTCCATATGACGAAAACGTCATCTATGTATCGCCACCAAGCGACGATATGCATAGCAAATCTGGATGTAAGTAGATCACTGAGAAAGGTGGCCTCCCACCAACCCATTGTCAAATTTGCATAGGATGGTGCAAAAGTACTCCCCATGGCAGTGCCCCTTATCTGATGGTAAAACGAACCTTCAAATAGAAAAACATTGTTGGTTAAACAAAAAAACAGCATTTCAAGAATCATAGAGCTATGGCCATGAAAATTCAATGAGCGGCTATCAAGGAAAAATTTACATGCTTTCATCCCAATTTGATGGTCGATGGAGGTATACAGGGAGACAACATCAAGGGTTGCTAAAAGCAAACCATCCTCCCACGGTGTGTTTGTAATGTGTTGCAAAAAATCCTTGGTATCCCGTAAGTAGGAAGGCAAAGCTGATACCAAAGGAAATAATGTTTCGTCAACATATTGGGCCATGTGTTCAAGGAGGGAGCCACATAAAGTGACGATGGGTCTCCCTGGTGGATGAGTAAGAGACTTGTGAATTTTTGGTAAAAAATAAATGGTTGGTATAGTGAAAAAGGAGGGAACAAGAAATTTTACAAATTCGTCATCAATTAAGCCATTGTCCACCCATTTAGTACAAAGATTTGTAATTGCCAATTGTATATCAGGAAAGGGATTTTTCGAGAGTTGGGAATAGCATAATCGATCCTTTAGTTGACGATTAGCTTCTGCCACATAATGTATCCGATCTTGAATTACAATGTTAGACCCCTTATCAGCTGGTTTAATGATGATGTTTGATAAACCTTGTAATTCAGTTATGGCCATAAGTTGGGCAGAAGTAAGGTTTTGTTTGTTTTTGATGGTACTTCTCCTTAATTTTCTCAAGTCGCTAATACATAGATCATTGAAAGCTTCAATGCAGCCACCAATTGGAAACTGAGGATTAAATTTAGATTTAGCCTTCAATTTTGTATGTACATCCCAGTCCGGGTCAATATTAAAATCAGAAAGGCAGGCATTAGAAGGATCAAAGTCAGAATCTTCAAGACAGGCCAGATCCATTAAAGATGGAATATCTGAAATCAGAAGATTAGTGCGGCCCAACCGCGGTGTTGTCGGTTTGGGCACAGTAGAATTCGATGAAAAGAATTTCTTGAGTCTAATCTTGCGAATAAACTGATCAAGATCAAGGCGTGCTTGGACATAGTCAAATGCTTTAGTAGGACAAAAATTGAGTCCGAATGAAAGAACGGAGGTTTGTGCTTTGGTAAGCACATGGGAGGAAAGGTTAATAATTTGGCACAGCTTCATATTGTCAACAGTTATTTTTTGGTCCCAGAGCGCGTAGCTCTGCTCTCTTGGCGTTTTTCTGAGCCGTTTCCCACGCTGGCCTCGCCGAATTGTTTTCCTCCTCGTGTCTTCTGTCCCCTTCCTCTTCCTTTCCCTCTTCCTCGACCCTTTCCATATTGTTTTTGATTCTTTCCATCCTGGCAAAGCAGCCGCATCTCGTCTAAAAAATTCAATCTGACGGTGGGCTCCTCATTGTCCAAAACTGAAACATCTGATTCGGATGAAATCGAGCCAGAATTACCGTCAGCAATGGGCTCAGTTATAGGAATTTTTCGTAATGAGTCAAATCTTTTGGCAAACGTAAAAATCCTGCCTGTTTCATAATCTAATTTGTCCCTAATAAACTTTCGATGTTTTCGTTGTTTAATGTCATCTTCATAAATGGTTAGTGCTTCATTGATTTTCAGACGAAGTTGTTTGCCCTCTTCAGAGGACGACACTTTATTGAGTTCTAATTCCTTTTTCCCAAGTTCTTCCATTGCTTTTGCTCGATCCAATTTGGCATATTTAACCAAAATCGTAAGGAAGTGTGCTGAACAACCTTTGCTGGCCTCTCCCCACTCCTGCAACATGCCAGGGTCTTGATCTTCAAATGAGGGCATAGTCAAGATTCTTAGTCCTCGCGGTATTCGGCCAACATCCAGGTAGTTTTGTAAGGAGTGTTCCTCCCACCATTTGGAGATCTCCTTTTTTCTTAGTTTTTCAATTTCTTTAAGCAATACTATCTCAGGATTGAGACTTGGAATATTCTTTTTCGCTCCGATAATGGGAAGACTAGTAGGCATCACTTGGGTTTCATTGAAGAGTTCCTTGGCCTGTGCAAGACGAGATGTTGCCCAGGCGTCCTGCATGTTTGCAATACTGAAATATATATATATATAGACGGGATTCTTCAAACGATCATTCAGAATGTTCCCTCCTATATTAAAGACACAACCCATTTTTTGAATAGGCTGCATAACATCAAAATTCAGCAGAGCGACATTCTGGTAACTATTGATGTATACAGTTTGTATACAACAATACCACACGATCTTGGACAATAAGCAGTGGAGTGGATTTTGCTTAAGGAAGAGGACGTCAGGGCAAAGGAAGAGTTCATAATGATCATGCTAGAACTCATCGCACAGAATTCTTACTTCGCATTCGAAGGGCCCTTGCATGTGCTAATGCATTTATGTTAAAATTCGAGGAGGTGCATATCCTACATCATCCAGTATGGCATAAATGCATCAGGCACTGGGGACGCTATATTGACGATTTTTTCTGAATATCAAAAGATACAGCAGAAACCCTTGCCTCATTTCTCACATATCTCATTCTCATTGATGCAAGAATCCAATTCACATCAGAAATTGGCAATACTGGACTACACTTCCTCGACGTACAGGTTCTACCTAAGGCACCAGGTTTTGAGACAAACATTTACCAGAAACCTACCAATAGAAACAATCTTCTGCATATAATGGGGGTAATTCATAGAATTTAGCTCACAAGTGGCGCACGCGGCTGGCGCACAGTGTGCGCGTGTGTATGTCTGCACCAGCCGCATGCGCTAAAATCCATTTGCGTGCACAGCGTATTCATGGATTTTCGCCTCCAAAACCAGCCGTGGCGCAGAGTGGCGCAGCGACCCTGCAGCAGCGCCAGTTACGCCCCAAAGAACGCCCCTAGTGCAGGGAAATGCCATCAAAATCCCCAATCCAGCGCGAAGGGCTGTGCTAACCCTGGACCAGTTTACAGGGCTGCCAAACAGCAAACGCCAAGCGGGGGAACGTGTATTACTGGGGTTCGCGTGAAGTTTCACACGCAAAAGGGCCTGTGCGAGTGGGGTACGTGTATAACTGGTGTTCGCGGGAAGTTTCACATGCGATTTCAGCATGGTACGTGTATTACGGGGGTTTGCTGGAAGTTTCACACACGAAAGGGCCTGTGCGAGTGGGGTACGTGTATAACTGGGGTTCGCGGGAAGTTTCACATGCGATTTCAGCAGGGTACGCGTATTACGGGGGTTCGTGGGAAGTTTCACACGTGAAAGGGCCTGTGCGAGTGGGGTACGTGTATACCTGGGGTTCGCAGGAAGTTTCACACGCGATTTCAGCAGGGTACGTGTATTACGGGGGTTCGCGGGAAGTTTCACAGGTGAAAGGGCCTGTGCGAGTGGGGTACGTGTATAACTGGGGTTCGCGGGAAGCTTCACACGCAATTTCAGCAGGGTACGCGTATTACGGGGGTTCTTGGGAAGTTTCACATGCGAAAGGGCCTGTGCGAGTGGGGTACGTGTATAACTGGGGTTAGCGGGAAGTTTCACACGCAATTTCAGCAGGGTACGTGTATTACAGGGGTTCGCAGGAAGTTTCACACGCGAAAGGGCCTGTGCGAGTGGGGTACGTGTATAACTGGGGTTCGCGGGAAGTTTCACACGCGATTTCAGCAGGGTACGTGTATTACGGGGGTTCGCAGGAAGTATCACACGCAAAAGGGCCTGTGCGAATGGGGTACGTGTATAACTGGGGTTTACGGGAAGTTTCACAAGCGATTTTGCTTTCAGAGCGGGTACGTGAATTTCAGGGGTGCACAGTGAGTCCTACATGGAAATTGGCAGTGTGGGTCCACCCAGGTGTTCCCTCTACACCCCCCACGGCACCTGCAGGCAACCCACACCCCAGGGGACTACCCCCCACCCCTGGTCATGTCCCGCAGGCAGCCCATCCACCATGGGCATGCCCCCCAGCCAAGCCACATGTCAGCTTGCACCCCTACCCCCCAGCAGTCAGGGGCACCTGCCAGCAGGCCCCCCCACATGTCCCCCTGCACCTCCACCCCCCCAGTAGTCAGGGGCACCTGCCAGCAGGCCCCCATTCATGTCCCACTCATGACCCCCTGCATTCCCATCCCCCAGCAGTCAGGGGCACCTGCCAGCAGGCCCCCACTCATGTCCCACACATGTCCCCCTGCACCCCCACCCCCCAGCAGTCAGGGGCACCTGCCAGCAGGCTCCCACTCATGTCCCCCTGCACCCCCACCCCCCAGCAGTCAGGGGCACCTGCCAGCAGGCCCCCACACATGTCCCCCTGTACCCCCACCCCCCAGCAGTCAGGGGCACCTGCCAGCAGGCCCCCACTCATGTCCCACACATGTCCCCCTGCACCCCCACCCCCAGCAGTCAGGGGCACCTGCCAGCAGGCCCCCACACATATCCCCCTGCACCCCCATCCCACAGCAGTCATGGGCACCTGCCGGCAGACCCCCAGACATGTCCCCCCGACAGATCATCACACTCCAGACCCATGCCCCTCATGGCCACCCAAATCCCACCGCAGTCCAAACACCCCACATTGAATTCCCAAAGTCATGATAGAAAATACATAACCAGCATGGCCATGAATCAATGTCCCTCACACCCACGCAATGGTGACACATGATTGTGAAAAGATCAACATTGTGACATGCACAAAACAAATGAGATAAGACCACATCAGTAAAGTATATAATAAAAGTGTATTCAATAATTAACCAAATTAATTAAAAAAAAAATCACACAATAATGGAAATAATGAAGAAAACGCTGCATGTCCAAAATATAAATAAAAATGTGTGAAAGCAGAATCCAAATCAATCCAAAAGCAAATGGGTCCAAAGAGTCTATCCGTCCAACCAAATCCAAAGTGTAAAAATAAGACAAATCCATTGATCCATGGTAAAAAAGAAACTTAAATGAAGTGAAATCCAGTATAGAACTATATACAAAGTACAAATCCAGGGTTCATAAGCCCAACCATTGAAAGAAAACCTACAAAAACCCTACCTAATGAACAACTATATACAAAAAGGTGGGGCATTGTCCAAGCGCCCCAAATGAAATGAAAACCAAAAGTTAACCTAACACTAATTAACTATATACAATGGCAGCGGGCTAGTACGACGGCTCACTTCCTGATTTCCCGGGTCAGGGCATCATCGAACTCCTGCTCGATGTCCCGGAGGTGGTCCTCTTCTAGGGCCCCGAGGGTTCGCAGGGACGATGACATCCGGACCTCCAGGTCCCTGCAAATTGCCTCGAGGCACTCAGCCCGCCTCAGAGCCCTTTGCATGGAGTTCTCTGCCCTGACCATCGTGATCCGCTCCGCATCTATAGCATGGCATAACCGCTGCCACACGGAAGACACTTCCCGTCCTGGTTCCTACTGCCCTCCGGCCGATGCCTGCCCCTCCGATGTCGTAGGCCCCGAGCCATCATGGCTCCCACCTTGTTGCTGCTGCTGCTATGCCTGTGCCCGTGCCCTGGCTCCTGCTGCCTGCACATCCTCCTCCGGCTGGGGTGCAGTAGTTGAGGTGGCCACCCCTGCTGGACGTGGCAGGGAGGTGTCCTCCACCAGCCTGGCCGCACGGTCAGAGGCAGCTCCACAGGGTCCCCAGGTGATACATGGGTGGGAAGAAGGCACGGAGGACGACTGGCGCATACGGGGTTCAGGTGAGGAGGGGGTCGAAGCAAGGTTCAGCAAACGGAGGAATCCGGCCTGGGTGACCTGTCCCAGTAGGCTGACGTGGTCAACGAGCCATTCGAGATGACGTGCAGTCTCCCCATGAAAAGACTGCAGGTCACCTTTCATGTCCCGTTGACACAACGCCACCCCACCCAGGACAGGCTCAACCCGGTCCCGGATAGCCACGTCCGCAGGGAAAGGAAGGCCAGTTGTTGTAAGCGGATCCCCTCCCTGAAAATGGATCTGGACGTAGGCATCCCTGCTGGTGCGGGATGATGCAGTCACAGGATCGGGGACAGGATTACACACAGGCACCTCCGCGGCGGCCTGTGCTGCTCCTGTCCCTGCCCCTGCACTGCACCACTGGCACCAGTGGAATCCCCACCTCCAGACCCCGTCTCTGTCCCTTGCTCGGCCTCCTACTCCCCCAAACCCCCAACCAACCTGGATGACTCCGTGCCATCTTCCTTGGTCGGACCTTCTGGGGTCTCAGCTGCCCCTTCTGCTGCCGACGAGTCCAACTCCGACCTCTGCCTCTTGGACCTACCCTCGGCAGCTGCGGCCTGGGACGCAGCACCGGACTCCTCACTCCCTGACAAGATCACAACCTGGGAGGGGAGCCGGGCCTTGCGTCTCCGGCTGGTGGTGTGATCCCTGCCGCTGTGCTCCACAGCACCCTCTCCGCCCTCTTCATCAGTTGACGCTGCAGACAGGGAGAGATAGGAGACAGGCATCAGGACACTGTACAATGGACTGATACACACATGCCAGTTGCACATGAGTGGCAGTGTCAAACTTCAGACATAGCATCACAATCCCCAACACACATGGCATGTCAACTCACACACATGAGCAATTCCACAGCCATATGGCAACATCCAGCACCATCCATACACATACAACAACATGAGCAGCCAAAGGTGACCCAGACATCACATGAAACACAGGGAGTGCACTAGACATGCACACACGCCACCACACTTACATGCATGTGTACACCTCCACCAACTGTCGCAGTGATGAGATCGGCATCCATGTCACATCTGGTAATCAGTCTTCTACATATCAGTGTCCCAAGCATCCATGTTGCATCACTGTTGCACCCTTGTGAAATACACACACATGCACATGTACACGGTGCAGATACATGCAGCTGGAACCGACATCCATGTGTGATACCACAACCATGCCAATTTACATACACAGTAATTCAAACATGTGTGCTCACACATCTGCATTTGGCATGCAAGCTTACACACACATGCACCATCCATGTGTCTCACACATGAGAGGACTCGCATGTGTTAGCCTCACTGCCCTGTACATACACATCCATACATGGCCCTACATGTGCAACCTGCACACTACTGGCACACCACCACACGCACAGCTTACAATCAGTATGCATGTACACTTACCGCTCGACTCCAGACGGGTCTGCATCTCAAGGACCTGGACACACTACTGGCACACCACCACACGCACAGCTTACAATCAGTATGCATGTACACTTACCGCTCGACTCCAGACGGGTCTGCATCTCAAGGACCTGGATGTGGAGCGCTAGGGATATGCGTTCCAGGACCCTCATTTGATGTTCCGACAGGTGGCCCCGGCGCCCCTTAGCATCCGCTGCCTTCAAGAGGCGCCGGGCCTTGTTGAGGGTCCTGGAGCTGAAGTCCTCCCAGCGCTTCTTGACATGTTGGAATTTGCGGACTGCCACCCCCTCCGCGTTGATGGCAGTCACGATGTCCGTCCAGATCCTGGTCCGTCCTTCCTTGTCAGTGCACGAACTTCCAAAGAGGGCATCATACTGCCCCAGGACTTGCTCCACCAGGACACCAACTTCAGTGGCAGTGAAGCTGGTGGCCCTCTGCCTCTCTGGCTGGGGGTTGCCAGTGGTCTCAGATGGTGGTGTGCCCGGCATGGCAACCCCAGAGACAGGTGTGGGTGGGCAACTGGGTCCTGGGGCTGGGCTGTGGAGCAATGGTATCCCAGTCGGGAGTCTATAGTTTCAGCAGGGGTGGTCACAGCAACTGCACCCCTGGCTGATGTGCAGGCAGCAAATAGCAGGGCACGTGGGCAGCAGGCAGGCAGGCAGCAGCAGATGGCAGGTGGGAGCGTGCTCGGGGCTCTTGGGGGCAGGAAAATGGCCTTCAGGGCAGGAGCGTGGTCTTCTGTGTGTTTTTGCGTGGCCAGCTTGATACGGAGTGATTTGACACGTGAAAAAATTTCACGTCAGCGTGTAATTCGAGGAAAGGCCCTTAGCGCGTGAGCACGTCAGCGCACGCACGCAATTGCATTGGACCAAAGGCCCTTAACATGTAAACGCGTCTTTGACATATCGCGCACGGGCGTTGCCCTGGCAGGGCTTGAAGATCCCACGTGGATTTCCATTGCTCTGTAAGTGCTTTTCGTGGGGTGCGGTGCGTGTGTTTTCCAGGTGTTGGGGTTCACACGCTATTACTTCACAGCGGGTGGGTGTTGGCTACGCGTTCTTCTACACGCAAGGCAGACGGTGAGTGGTAGCCCGCTCGCCCAGGCCCAATCGTGTGTAATACCTCCCGGGCACCCCTAAATACATGTACCCTGCTGAAATCGCGTGTAAAACTTCCCGCGCACCCCGTAATACACGTACCCTGCTCGCACAGGGCCCTTTCGCATGTGAGACTTCCCGCGAACCCCATAATACACGTACCCTGATGAAATGGCGTGTGAGACTTCCCGCGCACCCCAGGAATATTGCCCCTGTGCGAGCAGGGTATGTGTATTTCAGGGGTGCGCGGGAAGTTTTACACGCCATTTCAGCAGGGTAGTGTGTATTTCGGGGGTGCAGGGGAGTCCTACACGTGATTTGGCAGTGTGGGTCCTCCCAGGTGTTCCCTCTACACCCTCCACGGACCCTGCAGGCAGCCCACACCACAGGGGACTACCCTGCAACCCTGGTCATGTCCCGCAGGCAGCCCATCCACCATGGGCATGCCCCCCAGCCAAGCCACATGTCACCTTCCACTACTGATCAACAGCGCATGACCCCCTGCGCCCCCACCCCCCAGCAGTGCAGGGCACCTGCCAGCAGGCCCCCATTCATGTCCCACTCATGACCCCCTGGACCCCCACCGCCCAGCAGTGCAGGGCACCTGCCAGCAGGCCCCCACTTATGTCCCACTCATGACCCCCTGCACCCCCACCCCCCAGCAGTGCAGGGCACCTGGCAGCAGGCCCACAATCATGTCCAACTCATGGCCCCCTGCACCCCCACCCCCAGCAGTGTAGGGCACCTGCCAGCAGGCCCCCACTCATGTCCCCCAGCACCCCCACCCCCCATCATTGACAGGCACCTGCCAGCAGGCCCTGGCACATGTCCCCCAGCCAACAAGTCATCACAATCCAGATCCCTGGCTCTTATGGCCACACAAATCCCACCCCACAGCACCCCAGTCCAAACACCCAACAAAGCTTTACATCCACTTCAAATTGAAATCCCCATTACATGATAGATCACAAATAAGCAGTATGCACATGAGTTTAAGTCTGTCCGACCCACACAACGGCAACACATGACTGAGAAAACCCACATTGTGACATGCATGAAACCAATAAGAGAAGACCACACATTGAAGTAAGAAACAAAAATGTATTCAAGTCAAAATGAAGGGAATGAAATAAAAACACACAATTATGCCAATAATAATGAAAATGCAGCATGTCCCAAAAACTGATAAATAAAAAAAATGAGAATCCAAATTAATCCAAATGAAAATGTGTCCAAAGTCACCGTCCAACAAAGCAAATTCAAAGGGAAAGAAAAGCGTAATATCCATTGCTCCATGGTGAAGAAAAATCCACTGTAAAACTATGCACAAATAGCAAATCCAGGGTCCATGAACCCAACGACATAAATGAAACCTACAATGAAACCTACATAATTACTAACTATATACAAAAATGTGGGGCATAGTCCATGCGCCCCAAATGAAAGAAAAAAGAAACTTAACACTAATGAACTATATACAATGGCGGCGGGCAAGTCCAACGGCTCACTTGTTGATGTCATGGGCCAGGGTATCATCGAACTCCTGTTCAATGTCTTGGAGGCGGGCCTGTTCTCTGGCCCCGAGGTCTCGCAGGGATAATGCCATGTCCACCTCCAACTCCCTGCGAATTGCCTCGAGGCACTCAGCCCGCCTCAGCGCCCTGCGCATGGAATTCTCCTCCCTGAACATTGTGAGCCGTGCCTCCTCCACCCGCTGCCGCTCCGCACCTATCTGCTGGCCCATCCGCTGCCACACAGAAGACACTCCCATTCCAGAGTCCTCCTGCCCTCCGGCCGATGCCTGCCCCTCTGATGTAGATTGCCCCGAGCCATGATGCCTCCCACGTTGAGCCTGCCGCTGCCTCGGACGCAACGGCCTCTGCCAGCACAACGGCATCCAGGCTGATGGAATCCACCGAAGCCGTCGTGCACGTGCCCTGCTCGATGATGCCGGCACATCCTCCATCTGCTGGGGTCCAGTTGCTGTGGTGTCCACCCCTGCTGGACCTCCGACTCCCGACTGTGGCAGGGATGGGATCCCCACCGAGCTGGCTGCGTTGGTCAGGGCAGGTCCACAGGGGGCCGTAGTGGCATCTGGGCCAGAAGACAGCATGGAGAACGACTGGCGCATAGTCTCCACAGAGGAGGAGAGGGCCGCCAGAGTGGCCGACACATGTACAAAACCCTCGACCATGGACACTCTCAACTGGGCCACGTTGGCACGCTGCTCTTCGTGATGACGTGCTTGCTCCCCCCGGGAAGCACACACGTCATCACGAATGTCACGTGTGCGCAACGCAACACCAATCAGGACCTTCTCCATACGGCCAGGGGTCCCCTCGTCCGCAGGTAGAAGAGTGTCAGATGATATGGATATCCCCCCTACCTGCGGACGGGCCTGGGATGGGGCATCCCTGCTGGTGCATGGTGGTGCAGTCACAGGATCAGGGACAGTGACATGCACAGTCCCCTCCGCGGCGACCTGTGCTGCCTCCTGCCCTTGCCCCCGGACTGCACCACTTGCACCAGTGGTACCACCCCCACCAGGCCCCATGTGCGACTCAGTAGCGGCCTCCTCCTCCTCTGTGGAAACCACCAACCTGGATGGCTCCACACCGTCTTCCGCCGTTGCAAGCCCCTGTGGGGGCTCACCCACCCCTTCCGCTGCAGCCATAGTGGCAGACGCAGCACCAGTCCCCTCACTCCCGGACGATGGTAAATTCTGGGTGGGTGACTGGGCCTTGCGTCGCCGGCCGGTGGGGGCGTCCTTGCTGCTTGCTCCACAGCGCCGTCTCCGCCCTCTTCATCACTTGCCGCTGTGTAGAGGGAGACATAGAACACAAGCATCAGGGTACTGTACAATGGCCCCCTACACAGGAAGCAATAGCAGATGAGTGGCACTGTCAAACATCACTTCCATCATGTCCCTCCACAACACATGGGTCAGTGCAGGCAAAACACATGCAGTAACAGGCATGGCGCATGCTATGAACATTAGCATACATGTCCAAGGGACTCTTGATACATACAATGCTGGTTTGAAACTCACATGCATCATGGGTCATGCCTATCACATGCACACACTGCACCGTAGTTTCATCCATCTGGCCTCGTACATCCCAGACACAGTGGATACAAGGATGAGTAGGCTGCATCAGTGAATCTGAATATTGTCACAGACATGTGTCATGCATCCATGGCATTTACAAGTCACAGACACGCAAGTCAGACACACAGACATGGACAACATACATGCTCCACCAGGACACCAACTTCCTTCTGACTGAAGCTGGTGGCCCTCTGCCCCTCTGGCTGGGGGTTGCCAGTGGTCTCAGATGGTGTTTGCCCCGACATGGCGACCCCCGAGGCAGGCATGGGTGGGCAACTAGGTCCTGGGGCTGGGCTGTGGAGTGATGGTATCCCAGTCGGGAGTCTTCTGTTCCAGCAGGGGTGGACACAGCAACTGGACCCCTGCAGATGGTCGATATGCAGGCACCAAATAGCAGGGCACGTGGGCAGCAGGCAGTCAGGCAGCAGCAGATGGCAGGTGGGAGCGTGCTCGGGGATCTGGGGGGCAGGAAAATGGCCTTCAGGGCAGGAGCATGGTCTTCCATGTGTTTTCACGTGGCCAGCTTGATACGGAGTGATTTGGCATGTGAAAAAATTGCACATCAGCGTGTAATTCGAGGAAAGGCCCTTAGCGCGTGAGCGCGTCAGCGATTTCACTGGACCAAAGGCCCTTCGTGCGTAAGCGCTTCTGCGACGTGACACGCGGGGCGTGCACGGGCGTTTCCCCCGTGACGTGGGCATAGTGGATTAGCGCGCGTGTGAAAAAAATGCACGTCCCCGTGTCAATGCGTGTAATCCTACGCGCGTAAGTGACGTGACATGCGCGGGCGTTTCCCTCAGCATGGGTTAAAGGTGAGCGGGGCCAGCAGTTCGCTGTACGTGCCTTTCGTGGAGACTGACGTGTGTTGCTGCTTCGTGTTGTTTCGCGTGCCATCACAACTTCACAGCTATCAAGGACGTATCTCTTCTTTTGGCGGGGGTATTAGCTACGCGTGTTTTTCTGCATCGCGCTAGTCAGACGGTGAGTCGGGCACGCTATTTTTCCCACTGCGGGTGCCCCTGTGTATCTCACCGTTTTCGATGTCATAGTAGCCGCGGGTCCCACGCGTACGCGTTTTTCATGTTACTGGGTGCCACCGCGTACTGCGGGAGGTTGATTCCACGCACGTAGGCTACAGGGTTGCGTGCACGGTTTTCCAGCAGTTTTGGCGTGCCTGAGTGTTGCGTGACCCGTCACTACATCACCGGGGTCACATACAGCCTTGCAGGTGCAGGGGGGCTGTTAACATCTTGCTTCCCACCCCCTTCACCCCAATTGCCCAGGTCAATTGTGGTGTACACCTCCCATTGGCACTACTCCATCTGTGCCAGCACTACTACATCTGTGCCATGGTTGCGAGGACACCAAAGGTGAGGGGCGCCTCAGCTGGGCGTCCTCCTCGTGGCGTGCGTGGTCAGGGACGTGGCCGGGGTGACCAGGGAGTAGGGGGACTCCAGGGTGTCCAGGGCAGCCGCAGAGGGGGAAGAGGCAGGGGTGCGCCACTTGAGCACGATGTCGTGCCATGTGTCGGTGCAGTCATGCCACCACCCCCTGTGGTTCCGGGAGATGCAGCTTCTGCATCTGGCACTGGCACCCGTGTGACCCGGCAGTCCGTTCCATCGACTGCCACGGGCCCAAGGGTAGTGGTAGCTGCAGGTCCAGCTGTGGACACCGCCACCCAGGCTCAGGGTCTGCCAGCGCAGCCTGCGTTGGCACTTGAGGAGCCCTTGGAAGATTTCCAACAGGCCAGGAGGGAAACCGTAGGGGCACGCAGGGCTGCCCTGACCAAGACACGTGTCCCTGGGGCAGTTATGTCATCTGCTGCCCCAAACAGCTGGGTGTTGGCAAGTGCAGGGGCAGATGCACCCAACAACACCCCGGTTGTGAGTCTGCCAACCAGGACAGTTGCGGCCAATGACCCTGCCACAGCGGATGTTGCTGCGCAGGGTCCATTACAGGGCACCCAGCTGCCACTGACAGAAGTCAGGCATTTGGTCGTCCCTCCACCTGCCACTCCCTTGGCTCAATCCACCGAACTGGCCAGGGCGGCATTAGCCAGCCAGGGTCTGAGCCACAATCCAAGAGGAGGAAGGTTGCACCTGCAGCACAGGCTGGGACCTCACACACAGCCACGACCTCCTGCATGTCGAGGAAGAAGCCTTTCTGCAACCAGGAACTGGACTTCCTCGTGGGCTACGTGCGAGGCCACAGCCGTGACATGCTAGTGGGTGCCAATAGTCAGACTACGGCTGCCCAACGTGATACCCACTGGAAGCATGTTGCAGAACATGTCAGTGCATTAGGCCATTTGGTGCGCACGGCGCAAGAGTGCAAAAAGCGTTGGAAGCGTTGGAATGACATCAAACGCAGCGCTAAAGCTAAGCGTGTCTCAAATTACATGTCTGGTGACTGGCGGTGGGCCTGCACCAGAGGAGGAAGTCCTCACTCCGCATGAGTCACTCGTTGCGGAGTTCATACCATTTGAATCGGTCGAAGGAGTGGGAGAGATGCCGGACTTTGATGCCCAGTCCAGTCAGTGTTGATGCGTGTTTGTTGAGGACGTGTGTGTTTTACTTGTGTGATGTGTTGTGCATGATTGCCACTACATGTGACGTGTACATGTTTCGGATGTGCAAGTAATGCAATGCTTCCGTGATGCATGTCTGCTCTGCTGGATGGTGGACATGTGGAGCAGACGGGGACTGTCGGCATCAACACTATTGCACCCTACTCACATGCTGGTTACCAGTATGCCCCTCCGGTCTATGTCCCAGCTCACTGGCCCTTCTGCATGTAGCGTGGGGTGACCTTCCTCTCAGCCCAGGCACGATGTCATAGCATGACTGACGTGCATGTGTCCTCTGCCTGCATGCGGGTACTCCATTTAGGCATGCTCCCTTGCCCCTCCACCCCCCGCACTGCACCCCAATTCCACCTTTGCACTGGTCTGCTTCAATAGTGCCATTGGGTACTTCCCTGTTAATGCGTCCTGTGTACATGCTAACTTCCCGCAACCAATCTGCCAGACATATGCTGTGTGGTACAGCCTTAGTTCTTGATGCAGGGTATCTCACTTGTACTGTGCAGAGGTCAGATGCCCCGCAGGGACATGAGTGCCCATTCATGCTCCATGTGCATTGCACGCATGCCCCTATGTGTCCTTGACTGGATGAGCACTGTAATACAAGTCCTGGGTGACATACATTGCATGGTATTTCATCAGCCTTCCGATGTCTACTGTGGCTCAGTACTGCGTTGCACACATGTTTAGGGTCTGACAATATGGGTGGGTCACAGGGCTCAGCCTGGTTAATGGCCAATGACTCTGTCCAACTGGTGTAGTGTCCTCTTCACACGTGCGTGGCCTCCAGACGTTTCATCATGTGTCCTGCTTACTGTCCCATCATCATTTGCAGTGTTGTCACTTGACTCACATGAAGCTGTTGATGCTAGTCAACACTGCCTGTCAATGCACAGGTCTATAGTCAGCCTTTTGATAACATGCTAGGCATCCATGCATTTGCACTTGGGTGGAGGGGTGCTTTGCTTTTAGATATGCTACCATAGAATGCACATTGCACGTGATGCCTGAAGTTCACCTTGCACTGCCTTCACATTTTCTGACACACACCATGAAGTACTTGTACATGTAGGTAGTGAGTAACATACACATTGGCTGCACTGCATAGGCCCACTTCAATGCAAACTGCCACCTTTCAACAGGTCTGATCACAGAAGCAATTCCAAGATGACCCAGCATGCATGCCAGGTTCTATTTTGTGTGTCACATGACTGCCTGATGTTGTTGGTGTGTGTGTGTGTGTGTTGTGTGCTTCTGACATGTGTAGTGACCTTTTTTCTCTCTATCTTTCAGATGATGACGCAATGGAGCCAGAGGATGGTGTTGTCATGCCAGGCACAGGGTTGGTATCACTACGTCAACCCGGCACAAGTGGGGGTTGTGGGGTGGCAGGCCACGAAAACCCCCAAGTGCTACAGGCCATCTTGTCTCTGGCTGCCTATGAGTCCAGCCCTGATGACGACTCTGACGTCCATGTCGAGTTGGATGAGCATCAGGTCCATGTGTCAGGGGTGAGTGATTCTGATGTGGACACTCCTCTGTCCGCGAAACCTGCACTGAGGGGTCAGACAGTCTTGGAACCTCCGCCCGTGGTGGATCAGGACGCAGGGTCACCCTCCACACCAGTCACTGATGTGCCTGGGACATCATGTCGACGGGGGCATGTAGTCGTGCAGCTGCGTGCAGTGCCAACACGACAAGGACAACCGGTCCTTGGGTCCCGCAGGGGTCAAGCCCAGCAACGTGGTCGCTGTGCACAAGCGCTGTATACTGAGGGGGAGCAAGACATGACTGCCAATTCAGAACAGCAGGGGGCAGCAATGGAGAACATCGCTGAGAGCATGGAGCGTGTGGCCCGATCCGTGCTCCCCTCTGCTAGGCAGGTGCTTCTCCAGCAGCAGGCGGCACGGTCCACGGCCCACTCGCTCAGGCTGGGCATGGCGGCCTCAGACAGGGCACACCAGGCTGAAATGTCTTCTCTATGTCAAGCAATTGCTGCTCATGCAGAGGCACACCTGGAGGCCCCGAGGGAGGAGTATGCTTCCCTCAGATCCACTCTGGGTGTCCTTCTGATGTCCCAGAGGGAGTGGTCAGAGGAGAGGTTTGCACAGCTTGAGCGTACCATCTCGGCTGACCTACATGCCTGCCGGGAGGTGCAGCGGTTGTCCAGCCAGGCCTTGCAGGAGGAACTCTGTGTTACACGTGCTATCTTTCAAGAGGAAGCATGTGTATCACGGGCGGTTCTGCATGCAGACCTACAAGTCATCGCCACACAGAACCAGGCTCACCCGTCCGGCAGACTTGCTGCCGATGAGGGGCAAGCTGCGGCTAGGCGTGGCCAGGCTACTGTGCCACATCCTCCTTTCCAGGATGAGCCAGACTCGGACGACCATCTATCTCCCACATAGGTCGGGCTGTGCAGGCGTTGAGCCCATGGAGTTTTTTTTTTGGCTCAGCATCATCGCATGTGCGTGTTGAACAGCACCCTGTACCTCCCCCCTCCTGGGTGCCCCCCCCGGGTCGTATGTGGCCATTTTTGATTTTTCTTTTAGTTTAGTTAGTTAAGTTTCTGTTTGATAGTTAGTTTAATTAGTTAAAGTAGGTTTTTCGTAGTTAGTGTAATTAGTTAATATAGTTTAAAATTGCTTGTCTATTGTGCTTTCATGTGACAGTGTGGTGCTTTGTGGCTTTTGAAAGCATTAACTCTCTGTTCCAGCTGGGCCCTTCAGGCTTGTCTTGTGTATGTGTTTGCTGCTTGGGGTCCTTGACTCACATATGCCACTCCTGCTTCCCTTATCCATGGGCTCGCAAGGATGGTTCGGTGTAACAACCTATTACACAAGGGCTTTGGACTGTCATATCTGTGGCATGTCTGCTGCTGTGGAACTTGTGTTAACACCCCTAGTGGGGATGATTGGGGTGTTATTGACCACTGTTCTGCTTTTGCTAGATGGGGTGTTTCATGATTCATGTGTACATTCATTGCTATGCATTGTGTAGTATGTTTCTTATCTTTACTGTACATGTGTTTGTTGCAATTCATGCCGTAGATAGTGTGTTCCACACTTTCGCTGTGAAAGATGGACTGTGGTGTGATTTCTGATGTACGTCTCTGACATGGTCCAGTGATGTGATGCCTGAAGAGACACACACAGATGAATCTAATGCATTAATCATGTGTTTCATGACCGTTCTGCAGGGGGATGAGCCTCCAGACCACCTTTGCCAGCAGACATGGGCAATTGGACGTCTGGAATCTGGACACGTTTGGTGGTGCCTACATGCACATGTGTGCGCAAGCAGAGGCACAGGTATTGCAATCATACATCCGAAAACTGCTGATGTGTTTCAAGGGACTCCAGGCAAGGTGAGAAGCACAAGGGGGGCCACAACACACCAAACCTTCCACCAGGCCAGTTGCACATGCATGCCTAGTAGCAGCACTGCGGGTGAGCTTGGACGAATATTGGTGTTGAAAAGCACAATACAGCTCAGATGTGTTGGTGGACTCATGGCTAGTTGATTGTAAGGTTGTCTGGGCACCTGCAGGGGCAGTGGCACATTCCCTCCGGTCCACCATGGTCCATTAAGGCACTTGTATCACCCATGTAGCGTTCCGAGACATGGAAAGAAGCAGCTCACAGGGACAGACGGCAAGGGACAGACTCGGGTGCAGTACATTTCATTTCCATGTAGAATTTGAAACATGCACTGCCTACTTTATTTGGGTCATGGTGGAACACGACTTGTTTGGAAGTCATACCTTGCTATGTGCGTCTGTCTGCTTAGCCAGGGAACATTGCATGTCGTGTGATTCGTGACACACTGGTGTTCCATTTGCCACGCACCCACTGGCACCTGACTTACTGCATTGACTGTGTATGAACCATCACAGGGGTAATGTTACGTATGGGTACGAAGCATCCACACCAGATTGTCTGTTTGTAGAGTAGTTTGTTACTTTGGGGCATATTTGGTGGTGTGTTTGTGTGTTATGGGCATGCACAGATTTTTAACTATGGTTCTCTTTGCAGCATTGAAGTGCTCCTGTTACCGGACCTGAGAGTACGCAGGCAGGAGGCCAGCACTCACCCCAGAGAAAAGTTTCTCTTTGACTTCCATTTCAGTGAATTGCTGCTATGTTTATGATGAACAAGTTTGGTCTGATTGTGTATGTGTTAATGTGAGTGCTACATTCTTGGCCATTCCCTACTTTCCCGTGTCAATCCTACTCCCCTCTCCTGCCCCTCATTCCGGTTATCCAGTATGCCAACGCCTGTCCCGACTCCATATACCTGACCCTCCTTCCCCACCACGGTCTCATAGGCCTGTGTGAGTTTGACCTTGCAGCCACCCAGACCACGGTGGGGGTGGTTGGTTCGTGCCACTCCTGCACCTGTACACGGGAGCAGTGACAATACACATCCGCTTGTGGTGCTTCATTCTATGTTATGTACCACACATGGTACACATCCTGTTGTGACATTGTTTTACTGTGCTACCTTGGTTGTTACGTCATTGTGGTAGTACTTGGCCGTTGTGAGGTACTGCTACTTCAAGTCATCTACTGGAGACTGTTCTGATTAGTTTTTCTGCCTGCAGGCTTTTTGCTTGGCTTCTGTGTTGGCCTGCTTTGAGTTCTCTTGGATGTAGTGTTTTTGCAAATCAAGGTGGACTCTGAGGGTGCAGGCAACTTTTTACACACAAGGTGGGAGATGGTGACAAAGGGGAAGGGTGATCCTATGGCCAGGTGAAATTCAAGGTTGAAGGCTCCATAATCCCGGTGCAGTTGTTCAGTGGGCCATGGTGATTTGTGAGGAAGGGGTGGTGCTTGGTTGGTGATAGTTGCAATTGTGGTATCCTATGTACATGATGTGTTCTGCTGATCAATGCCTGTTCATGTGTTGTGTTTACCTTTCAGGTGTGAGGGGATAGTTGTGGTTTGACATGCTGGGGTGTACACATGGTGAATATTCACATGTGATGTGTATAGGAGACTGATGGTCACTTGATAGCACATGCATATGTTGAGTGCATGTCCCTACTGACCCACACACTCGCACTATAATGCACTACATGTACAACCACCCTTCCTTGTCCACGTGTACACTCTGTTTTCCTTCTGGTGCCCACTGTGTCCCTGCAGCACATGTCCTATGACCATTTGTGGATCCTGTACATGCCTAATTTCCTTTTTGATGTGGTTTGTTGCTTAGATGTGATGCTCAGGGTGTGCATCACACGCAATGGCTGTTAACTGTGCTGTGCACTGAGCAGTGTGTTGCAGGAGGTGGACACAGCACACAGAAGCTGCAGTGTTGATTTTTCAATGCACAATGTGCATGTAGACAGGCATTCATTGTTATGTTACAACTTTGACTTTTGGAATGCATTTGGGTATGACTTATTTTGGGTGGGAGGTTGTTGGTCAGTCATTTCATCTGATTCCATGTCAGGCATCATTGTCTGATGCCAATTTACATTTTTCACATGGCAATGTGTACCTTATTGGTGCTGTGTTGGTGTACGGCTATTGCTTGCCATGTCATGTTGTGCTTTGGGAGGGTTTGAGTGACATACCAGTGACAGTCATGGCCTGTTTTGCAGGTGTGCGCGATTCACACCTTGCATGTGTGCCTTTTGGTCACACAGGATTGCTTGAGTTTAAGTAGCTTGGGATGCACACAATGTGGCATTCCATGGCAACAATCTCAGAGTGGTAAGGTTGTGACAGTTGACTGTCTCTTTGTCATCGTCGATTGTCACCTGGTATGTGCCAGGCCTGTGTGCACTGCGCAGGGTTGGGAGTTTAGGTGACAAATGTGTCCACAAGCTGGGTCCGGGCATCCTCGCCACGTGCCCTATCCCCACCCATGGGCAGCGCCTGTGCCTGTGGTTGGGGATGTAGGGCACCACAATGTCCACCGGTGCGCCCTGCCGTGTTGCAACATTGTGCAGGACACATGCTGCCACAATGATCCTGCACACTACTGGGGGTGCATAGAGTAGCTGCCCACCAGAGCGGTCAAGGGAGAGGAAGCGTGACTTGAGCACTTCGAATGTGCGCTCCACTATGGCCCTGGTTGCAATATGGGCCGCGTTGTATCTTACCTGGGGTAGCGTGGTGGGGTTCCGGATTGGCGTCATGTTGTGGTGGCTCAGAGGGTAGGCGCTGTCCCCTGGAGAGGTGATAATGGTTGTGATTATTGGGGTTTGTGTATTTGTGTGTGTGTGACATGCATGCATGTGCAATGGCATTTGTACTCACCTAGGAGCCATGTGTCGCCATGCTGCCCAGCTTCCAGGGCCTGGCTCAGGGCAGACATTCTGTATATGAAACTGTCATGGGTGGAGCCAGGGTAGTTTGCATTGACAGAGGTGATGATTCCCTTTGCATCGCATACCACCTGTACATTGATGGAATGCCAGTGCTTGGGGTTTCGGTAGATGTGCTCAGTGGCCAAAGGTGGACGTAGGGCCACATGGGTGCAATCTATGGCACCGAGCACTTTGGGGAAGTGTGCCACCCTGTAAAAGTCCAGGACAACGGCCTGCCTTTCTGCGGGTGTTCTGGGCATGTATATGTGCCTGCGGACTGAGGGGCGCACTGTCATGATTGCCAAGACCTGGTGTAGGCAGCGTGACTGCGTGGCCTGTGAGACCCCCCCACTATGGCAGTAGTCCGCTGAAATAACCCAGTGGCCAAAAAATGCAGGACATTGAGCACCTTCTCCAAGGGGTTCAATGCTTGGGAGCAAAGGGTGAGGGATCTAAGGTCATCTTTACACTCCCTGACCAGGTCTAGGATGATACGGGGTGGAAACCTATACCTGCCGTAGACCTGGTTGTCAGGCATCCCAAAAAGGCTTGCCCGTGGTGAAAAAATGCATGCCCTGGCTATTCTCCTCCTCCTGCGGTGTCCCACGATCAGTGCTGCGACAAATGGGGCATTCATCGTAGCTGTATATACGTGTTTGTTGTTTGCATGCACTTTTATACTGTGCGCGGGGACGCTTCCGCCTGCCTTCGTGTGCCGGACGCATTCACGCCTGTGTGCGACTTTTGCCGTGCGCGGGTTTCCCGTATTCGTATCCATGAATACGGGTTGTTTGCGTGCGTGTGGGCGTTCCGTGTAGTTCCCTGCAGTACTTCCCCAGTTACGCATTCTTTTTCACGTGTTATTCCCCATTCCGCGCGTTACGCCCACTGTTCCGCCTAATTTTGTTGTGTGAGCTGCGCTACGTGCGCTTTTGCTGTGCGCGTAGCGCACGCCGTTTGATGACGTGTGTGCCCGCGTTCGACATGCACCGATTTGGCGCACAACCAGCGGGAAATAAGCACAGTGCCTTCCTTGAATCGCACGCGTGCGCGTGCGCTTGCTTTCTCACGCTTGCGCCACCTTGCGCCTGCTTGCGCTGGGATTTTTGGTACACATTTGTTCCATGAATCGGCCCCAATGAGTTTTCAACCTCCATTAACATTAAAAAGCCTCCCCAATAGTCAACTCCTCAGAGTGAAACGCATCGTAAACACCACGAGCAACTGGGAAATTGAATCTTAACAATCTTAATCTCAGCTGCAAAAACTAAGGTCAACTCAAAGGATCGAGGTACTCTGTTGGCACCTAAAGTACAGAACACTTCGCTTGTATTTGTGAGCAAATATAGCATCCAGTCAACAAAGATAAAAAGATCAATATTTAAACATTGTTCGGTACTTGCTTGTGATAGCAAATTACAAAATCAATTCAGCACAGCACCTATCTTTGCATTTAAAAGGAGCCAACATTTGAAGGACTTACTTGTGAAAACTAAACCATGCAAAACAAAAAACAACAAAGCAGACATCCAGGCACCTACCCAGGCCTTACATGCAACAGCTGCAATAATGTAATCAAGGGAGACATAATTACCCACTCCAGAACTGGAGAGAAAGTAAAACTGAAAGACTATGCGACTTGTGAAAGCCAGAATGTTATTTACAGCATCAAATGCCCGTATGGCTTGCCTATGTGGGGCAAACCATCCAGAAAGGTTGGATACGTTAGATCGAGCACAAATCGAATATATGAACCAACAATCAACATTCTCTAGTTGCAAGACATTTCCATGAGTACAAACATTAGCTTGCACAGATTTGGTTCCAGATATTGGTAGTGATCAGTACTAAAGACCTTCAGACCAACCTAACAAGAAGACTTGAACAAAGGTTGTGATTCTAGATTGACAGGCTTGACACTGTCTCTCTAGCTGGTCTCAATGAAGAACTCAACCTACATTGCTTTTTGTAACTATCTACGAGCGAAGACAACAACTGTAGCTTTATACATGCATGCAACATCACGAATAATGAATGATCTGGCGGCAATCCCTGTCATCATATTGCATTGACAGTTAGTCTAAAATGACATGCTGATTACTGTAAATCACGACTGGAAGGTACCACATGGACATTCCATGTAGGCCATTAATACATGAAGATAATGCGGATCATTATCAGCAACTTCAACCAATACAGATCTAGAGTGACTTTGATATGTTCTAGTTACACATGTCCACAATAAATGAGTTGTGACACTATCAGTCGTTATATTTACTTTGAATGTGTAGTCTTGACAGACCACTACGTTCCCAGATGAGACTGCTTTGCAAGTACATCTCCTAACAGGACATTACTGAGTTGCACTATGTATGCACACTTTAGACACATAATCTATTTATCTACACACTGCAATCTATTTATCCACTCTTCGCAATATAGCGCACGTGCAATGATACGCGGTGAAGAGATATCACCACATTAACCTCCTGTGGCAATTTAAGTATATCACTTATAATATCCACCTTTGTTACACAACAAAACAGAACATCCATAGTTATGTGAGCATGGATAAAATGTCTTACAACTTAGAAATGAGTTGGTTCCCTAATCAATTCTTTGTACCCAAGGAGCTCACTCGTTTTAACATTTTTGCTAACTTCACGGGATCAACCCTTGTTGAATATTGCACCATAAATAATAAATCAAGTGGACTGTCTGCCCGGTATATATGCATTTGCCCACGGTAGGCTGTAAACTACATGGTTAATGTATAACAGACTTACAGTTTCTCTTTACACATTCGCGTCAGCAGCTGACAACAAGTCCCATCAAACTAGTGGCAACACACTTAGACGTCATCGCGTCTTTATGCAATTATGTCTCTCTTAAAGGAGAGTTCCGGGACTTTTTTTTTATTGTCCCTACGGGTCGGCCATGTGTTTGTAAGCATAAATCGGTAGATCGTAGGAAACTTTCCTATGGACCTTACCCGACTTTTCGCCCCTTATCGCACTCGAAATCAGCCTCCATTTTGTGATAATCCTATCATTCCGCCGCATCGACCTGGCTCACCTGCCTTTGCGGCACTAAATCAAATCCCCCGCCCCTGAGCCTGACATCAGCAGACGCGTACTGCCCATTTCAAGCACGTCTCGTGTCAACAATCGCTGCGCCTCAGCTATTGACGTGTTGCCATGGAAATGGCAGGACGCCTCTTTCCCCAATAAGTATAAACAGACCGTTTCACAACATACAGCAGCAGATTTTCGATTCCATTCCTCTCTGTGTGTTACTTTGAGTATTCTGTGACTCGTTTCTGTGCTCTGGTCAGCTACCTTCGTTGATTGTAGCCCGTGTGAACAGATACCAGTACCACCGCTATAAATTATTTTACTATCTTTACCGCACAATGGCCACAATAATGCCGTATATGTACGAGCCCGAGTACACCGAGGAAGAACTACTGGAAAGGCAAGCACGCGAAAACGATGGGGATTCGGACGGCAGTTGGGAGGACCAGTCAACGGATGAAGAGCCTGGACCATGTCGCATGGACGGCGTCTCCACCTGGTGCACGTGCAATCGGTGCGAGCTAATGCCAACTGAGGAGGAGAACTGCTGCTGCCGTGAAAATTCCGGGTGCTTGGCCTACATTTCGGAAAGCGAGCAAAGTCAGCAGGAAGGCGAGCAAAGTCCGCAATGCATCACCGAGCTGCCAGAGTTCAGGGAAGCCTGCCTCTCACGGACAGTGTTGAGGATGATGATGGTGCTTATGCACGAACTTCGTGGCACTGTTCGTCCGCGTAATCCGAGTAACGAGTAAGTATACTCTGTTTGTGATGTCAGTGATGCCACCACTATTTCATGGTCGTCTCCCACATATAAAATTACATTTACATATCATTGGAACGCATGTAAATTGGTTCCATATAGTGCATTTTCTAGATATAATTTTTTTCTAAGAAAAATGACATGTGTTACCTGAATCGACATTGATAAGAAAGTTTGGTCAGTTTAATACAGTTTGCATCTTTTTTTTTCACAGGTGGTACAGGCTGGTGGCCTATCGTTGCTTCACTTGGTGGCTTCACGGGAGGCTCGGACACCGCGTTCGGAGAGTAATACCTGCCTGTGCGGTACTTGCCATTAGACAACATTTCCCCAGTGACAGTGGACAATACCGCGGATTTTCCCTCGATGTGCTGCAACCTCAACTTTACAATGTGTAATGTTTATTATTTATGTTTAATTAAAATCTAAAATAAAGGCCAACATATATTTTAACAATGGTTGTTTTGATTTTTTAAATGAATCTAGTGTATATTCTCCTGGGAGGGTGAGGTATTTATAAACTCACCCCCCTGCCTTCCATGTAGTAGATCCTGCAGCCATCCTCTTACATTCAGTTAGATGGCCTCTCCTTGGTGAGGCCCTGCGGCAAACGGGTCTTGTCTGCACGACCACCGCCCCGATCCACCCCCCGCCTTATCAAAGGCAGTTCGCACCGGGGTACTTGAGCTGCTGGCAAGTGGAGCTGTCAGGGAGCGATAAAGGCCAAGAGGTGCCAAAGACCATGTACACTTCAAAGTGGTCTATAGAGCATGGGTTTGTTGTTCCCATGTCTACCTCCAGACCCCGTGTCTCCTGCCAAGCATCCCCCTCACGCTGGACGGCCCCCTGCAATCCACATAAGTGTGTCTCCATTCACGAGTCTTCCTGTGTCTTGTCTGCACGACCACCGCCCCGATCCACCCCCCGCCCTATCAAAGGCAGTTCGCACCGGGGTACTTGAGCTGCTGGCAAGTGGAGCTGTTAGGGAGCGATAAAGGCCAAGAGGTGCCAAAGACCATGTACACTTCAAAGTGGTCTATAGAGCATGGGTTTGTTGTTCCCATGTCTACCTCCAGACCCCGTGTCTCCTGCCAAGCATCCCCCTCACGCTGGACGGCCCCCTGCAATCCACATAATGCCACGACATATACACGTCATTCATTCACAAACACACCCCTGGTTCGAATTCTTTATAACCCACCTCATATTTCTAATGAGAACTTCTTTGTGCTTTGCTAGTCAACCCGTGAAGGTGCTGGTTATCTGCTCTTCGTCTCTGTGAACTTCCGTGACCACTTTGAGCAAACTCGTCAGTTTGCAACCTGTGAACTGCTCCCTGTTCTACGACAAGAAACTACTCTGATCCCTGCATCTAACTGTTTGTTCGTCAAGGTAAGTCCATGTACCATAATCATTTTGCGTCCAATTTTTTAATTTATATCTATTTGCTAGTAGTCATCAAATTGCATCCATGTTTTCTTTTCGTTCACGACAGTACATGCAAGGAACTAGTCACATGTTCTGAGTTTAGTCAAATTACTTTTTCTATTTTTTGAAAGTTATTGAAATACTTATCCGCATGTGAATAACGTGTATAGTTCCAAGAACCAAAACGGACCTTGCATTGAACCTTTTATGTGTCATTTACTGTTTTAACACATTGGTATTCATAGAGAATTGTTGATCTTTACTTTTCAGAACTTTCCATAATGCCTGCCTGTTCCATTGGCGGTTGCCCTTCGAAGACCCATAACAAATCTGAAGGTACTATAATGCATGTTTTCCCTAAGACAATAGATCAGATAAGAGAATGGGTCCGATATTGCGGATATCCAGCCTCTGAGCTAGAAAGTAGAGTCCTAGAAGTCTTTGCGGACAAGAGGGGTGATCGATACCGCATCTGCAGCAGGCACTTTAGCCCAGACATGTACTCCACATCATTGCTAATAAAGAAGAAAACACCGCGAGCGAGGCGAAAATTGCTCTCAACCGCTATTCCCACTCTATTCGTCCACATCCCTCCACTGGTGAGTCAAGTTTACGTATTTATCTCTCGGCCTTGCGGTAGTGTGTAGCATTAGCTAACAATAATTTCCCCATTTATGTATCCACTCAATATGAAGGCTGAAGATTCTCCATCCGTGTCGTTATTGCAGTCATCAGCCACTTCAAGCGCCTATCGGGTAATCTTACTTAGCTATTCTGCCACTGACTTGTTTTAGGCATGTAAATCAATAGTTTTAATTGATCGTGTAATTATTTTACCTAATGGTACACCCTTGTACTCGTCCTCTAGTCTTTGTTTTCAGTTATAATTATTGTTATCCAAAATAATGCAAGTACTGTCTTTCAGGGAGATGCTGAGGAGTCCAACGCATTGACGACAACCGTAGATGTCACTCAGATGCTCGAGGTACGTTTCCGGACAGTTCCATCGATGGAGATCATCAGATCTTGCATTCTTGTAGCGTGATTGTTACACACAATGTTTCTTTCGTTTTTAGCCATTGGTATGTCCTTCTGTCGTCGCCCTCCTATGTGTCTTCTTTTTTCAATATTGTGTTCATTACTAATGAAAGTCCTATGTTTCAGGGAGTCGATGGAGCATTAGTCCAAGTAGAAGGGGGAGCATGCAGTTACGGGTCGGCGCAACAGCTTGCAGAAGTGTGCACCGCAGTTACATCGTCCCTTGATGTTCTTATGCATTTCGAGGTATGGATACTGACAGTTCGATCAAGCGAAATCATATGACGTGATTACATCCGCTATACTTCCTTCTTTATTAACGCAAGTACTATGTTTCAGGGAGATGACGGAGCTTCTTCTACAAGAACATCACCCCTAGTAGTTGATGCAGATCTCTGGGTGGTGACACTTCCAACGATCGAGCAAATCGAATCATATTTACATATCCATTATTTATTTTAGACAACTGATCATTTGTGCAGGTCTATTTAGATGAGCCGTTGACGCCTGCTCAAAGTTTATGTTCTTTTTAACAAAATAGAAAAGCATACTAATGCAATTACTGTGTTTCAGGGAGTTGCTGAAGCGTCATCTTCAATAATATCATCAATGGAAGTCTATGCGGAGCCCGAGGTATGGATCTTGACAGTTCAATCTAACTAGATCAACAATGCGTGAACTATTGTCGTTTGAATGTTCTACACAATGCGTTCATTCGTGTTTTGCTATTGAGATGTACGTATGGGTATTGGTCCCCAAGTACATTTTGTGTTTTCAATATTATTATACATACTAATGAAAGTTCTATGTTTCAGGGAGTCGATGGAGCCTCAGTGAGTGATGGATGTGCTTATCATGAAAATATAGTCGTTGCAGCGCGAGAGGAAGTGGAGACATGCACACACGAGTCGGAGCAACAGCGTCCAGATGTTGAAGTTCGAGGCAAGAAAGTTTCAAAGAAAAGAAAGCAAAAGAAGGTTAGTGTCCTGTTCACTATATTATGTTGTCTTTCACTGTCAATAGTTCAATACTGTAAGTTGTGTTTAAACTGAACATCCCTTTTCTAATCTGTCCTCTAGTTGCGAGTGGGTGTAAGAACTAAATCTACACAGACAGTGAAGCGAACGAGAGATGTTGCTTGTCAAACCTTTTGGCAGGGACTTGAGACTGGAGATGCATCGTGCCAATGGGAAGAATATGAAGTGATTGACAACGGAGCTATACCACCACCAGCCATTGATAGTGAATGTCCTCCTGGTAGTTTGGATGCAGTCGGAGATCAATTCACAGAATCCACACCCGCAAAAAATAAGAGCGCGCGAAAGTTGAAGACATTGTTTTTTTCTCCCATCTCCGGACAAGGAACAGATGTTGCAATGGAAGAGAATGACGTGGACGACAATGAAACACCATCAATATCACTCAGCATAGCGGAAGACGATATCAGAGATTGTACCTTTCATGCGAGTGACATGTCCTCAACGTTACAGGCCGAACCAGCTGGGATGCAGAGTGAAAGTATAAGGAAAGAGGCCAAATTCATTGTATTCGATAGCTGTTTGATGGATATTATTATGATGATGAAATGTGGGCATTCGGTTGGTGGGGAAGTATGTGGGGAGCCATTGATTAATGTGACTCGTGCAATTCGAGGCACTAACCTTAAAATACATGCCACCTGTACACAATATCATCCGTTCGCATGGTCTGCACAACCCATGCTGGGGCAACTGCCAGCAGGCAATCTACTTTGTGCAGCGGCCGCACTTTTTAGTGGTTCAAGTTTTAAAAAGTTACAGTATTTCTTTCAGTTTGTGGGAATCCATTTCATTGCGAAAAGTCAGTTCTACAAATACCAAACCGATTATCTATTTCCAGCCATCAGCGAAGCTTGGAGAATGGAAAAAATGTCAATGGAAAGTACATTCGCGGGCAAACGCTTCAGGCTAGCCGGTGATGGACAGTGCGACAGCCCAGGATTTTCAGCCAAGTACTGCACCTACCACTTTCAGGACATGGAAAGTAAGAAAATTGTGAGTTCGGTGGTCGTGCAGGTGTCACAAAGTACATCCTCAGTGGCCATGGAGAAAGTTGGCTTTGTAGCATCATTGCAAGAACTACAATCGCGGGGAATGGTGATCGACCTGATAGCCACGGACAGACACGTTTCAATTGCCAAGACAATGAGAGAACAGTACAAAAATATAAATCACCAATTTGACGTTTGGCATCTTGCAAAATCAATCAATAAAAAATTGTCTGCTGCAGGTAAAAAAAAAGAATTGCAAGGTATTTCACAGTGGTCCAAGTCAATCAGCAACCATCTTTGGTGGAGCTCAAAAACATGTGAAGGGTCGTTGGAAATTCTACTGGAAAAATGGCGGTCAGTAATGTTGCACTGTAGCAACGTACATCGATGGTCGACAAATGAGCATTTCCACAAATGTGAACATGGCCATTTGTCCACAGAGGAGGCACGGAAGAAGAAGTGGTTGATTCCTTCATCACCCACTCACAAAGCCATTGAAAAGATTGTATTTGATAAAACTATAACAAAAGCTTTGAGGGGACTCACGGAATTCTGCCACACAGGAGATTTGGAGGTGTTCCACAATATGTGCCTCAAGTACAGGCCCAAAAGATTGCATTTTGGCATGGAAGGCATGATAAATCGGACTCTTTTAGCGGTCTTGGCACATAACCATAATGTTGGCCGTCAACAAAGTAGGACGACCGGAACTTTAGGGACGCTTCGCTACAATAAGGCCTTCACTAAAAGAAGTAAACAATGGGTGATCAAACCAGTGTTTGAGGATATGCAATATGAGTTTATTGAGAGACTTATCGTAGATGTCCTCGATAGGCACATACATGGAGTGGTGAACGAACCTATGCAGGGGACAACTGCATTGCCACCCAACATTGCCTCTGTTCCATGTCCACCTAAAGCAGAGCTCATTGAGAAATACACATCACGGTTTAAATGATTGTAATTTGATTGTCTGTTCTCTCGAGTCTCCTCATGTTGCAGGCCCATTGCAATTAAACCAAACAGTAATATAAATCATTTTTACAAAAATTATAGAATGTTTCCGTATTGCAAAAACATGGCCGACCCATAGGGACAATAAAAAAAAAGGCACGCAGACAAGATGTCCCTAAAACTAACTGCAGCTAACTAGAAATGTGTGCTCGCTCAAAGTGAAGGTCAGCTGCTTTGATGTTTTGCTCGGGTGGCGGAACGGCCCACGACCCAATATAAGGTTCTATTGTGATTTGACCTTGACAGGCCGGGACCATCCTGAAAGACTAAGAAAAGATAATGAATAAAATTTCAGAAACGAAACGATGAGCCACGTTCATTAGAAGAAGTAACGTCGGCAAAGAAGGAGTGGTGTTTCGGGTCTGCCCTACACAGAGACACAATGGAAAATGCAAATATAATGTAAGTAACTTTTGATGAGTTTATACCGCAATTTCATTACTATACAGTGGCTTTAAAGACGGGTTCAGTTGTACTTGTTCGTTCTATGTGGCATATTGTTTTCTACCGCGCACTATCTTGAGGAGAAACATCTGCTTTTACTGAAGCACCTCAAAACCTTCCTCTTTGCTTCTGCTTTCTCTCTCCCTCTCCCCTGCTACAACTGGTCCACTGTCTGCGACCTCAGTCCTGGGCCCTTCCACTCTCCACCTGCACTCCCCCCCCCCCTCCATGCCTCGCCACGCCTTTAAACACTTGTGTACACCCAGTAGCGCTGTCCTCGCTATGAAATGAATAATTTTAATAAGGATCTGATGGTGAGACTAATTTCATTTTTTATGTTTTTAGGTACATCATTCACTACTGTCTGTGTCACGAGTACCAGACACCGGCGGACGGCTTCTACAGCCGCCAGTTGCTTCTCCGCGTGAACAACGTTACCACCCTGACCATTTTATGGGACGATCGCCAAGTACAAGTATGCCCTTACGCGGTACTAACGGTTAGATGCAACATACCTACCATTGTGGTGGCCTAGTGCCTCGTTGTTGGAACAGCCATGCGATTATCAGTGCGACAGAAGAGCTTATTTTTATCGTAAACCAACACCCTGTGTACTGCACACGAACATCGCTTCCCTCAAGACGAACTAATTTGGATCGAGAGCAAAGAAAAATGCAAATCGCTGAATATTCTCTAAACATTTGATGTCCAATAAACGTACTTTGCCAAATGTACAATCTTGCCGTTTGCTTTTAAACCACGGTTTCACATTCCGAATTGTGGTGCTGTATTGTGAGATGCTCTAAGACCCTGTGTACAGCAAAGGACCATCGCGTTCCTCAATACGAACTTTTTGGAACATGAGCAAATAAAAATGCAAATCGCTGAATATTCTCTAAACATTTGATGTCAAATAAATGTACTTTACCACATTTACAATCTTGCGGTTTGATTTCAAAGTACAGTTTCATATTCCGAATTGTGGTGCGCTGTATTGTGAGCTGATCTGTGTTGATTTCCGGGGTCTGTGTGGAGTCGCGTAGAAGACGCCTGGGCGCGTTTGCCTACGCAGCACAGTCACGTCACGGATAGAGGCGGGGAATATGAATGTTTTGATAAAGTCTGTTTCAGGGGCGGGGGATTTGATTTAGTGCCGCAAAGGCAGGTGAGCCAGGTCGATGCGGCGGAATGATAGGATTATCACAAAATGGAGGCTGATTTCGAGTGCGATAAGGGGCGAAAAGTCGGGTAAGGTCCATAGGAAAGTTTCCTACGATCTACCGATTTATGCTTACAAACACATGGCCGACCCGTAGGGACAATAAAAAAAAAGTCCCGGAACTCTCCTTTAATAAGCAGTCCGAGGATCCCGGCGTCCCCGTGTCTAGGCCAACCGCAGTTTCTACCGTTGCAGAGATGCTGGACGACCATCGGACTCCAACCCTGTGAAAGAGCAGCACCATAACCTTCTAAGTAAGAGATCTCCATTTCCTGCAACAATATCTGCATAGCGAGTGTTAAATCATGCCGCGTGCAGCAATTGGCATGTGCTTTTCCTGATAGCGTGAAGAAACATTCCTGTCTTATAAAGGCAAGATCTTCCATATGCCGTGAAACCTGATATAGATGGCTACACACAGTAGGTAAGTGAATTTTAATAAGTATGTATGTTTGGGTGTTTTAACTTTACAAACAACAGGTACAGCGTATCAATCCACCGCTGCATACCAGATATAAAGCTCGGATTCAATTCTTTTACACACATTGCAGAGAGCAGTAGAGTGGTTCAGCACCTACAACGACAGCACGCTTGGTGTTTACAGACTTGCACACACGATAGGAAGTTTGGATAAAGATCAGGGTAACGGATTTCCATTTTATGAAATGGATGGTTGCTGGATATATCACTGTTACTGATGTGGCAACAAGAGCTACTGAGGACTGTTACAGGATTGCATATTTTCTCTTTTTAGTTGCTAAAACGCGACAAAGAATTTCTGATCAAACAGTGTGAGAAATCATTTTAAGCAATGCGGATTGTATAGTATTTGCGCTGAGATCCATTACTTGACAGGTATGCCTCAATATCTATTGTGTTGATTTCTATTTTTGTGAAGTGTAACATCTACATTGAGTATAATAGGGGTTTTGTATAACCTCATGCCTGTTGATATTTTTAGAGCCTGCCCTGAAGAAGGACTTTTCGAGCCTGAAATGCATCGGCAAAGGCCTCTGCCGACCACCCTTGAATAAAGATAATTTGATTACCCACAATTTTCAGACAATCTGAAGATCACTGAAACTTTTATTTCTTGAAAGAAAAACATAAATCCTGACTGTTTGTGATACATTTGTAGTAGTACTTACTATGCACCAGGCGTCTCCAAGCTCAGTGAGAGTTTCACTGAGCACCCCTTGCCCGTTCTGATTGTTGTGACAAAGTGTACATCACATGTATTGGATGACGCTCTGAACTACAATAGAAAATTACTCTAAAAGGTATAAAGTCAAACTAAATTTAGCAGTGCTCGTCTCTTAAACCTGCTATTTAACACTGGTGAGGGTCTCAGCCCTCTTTTAAACCCAAATGGGCCCCAGTGATTGGTGCAGGCTAAGCCTACCTTACGGAACCAATCCGGGGTCCCCACCAACAATCTTCTGTTATGCGTGAGCAGCGCCGGCCTTAGTGGCGGCAGCGCCCCGGGCAGAAATAGAACAATCCCCCCCCCTGCTGCGACCCTGGGAAATTGGGGCGGGGGGTGGAGGCGCCAAATGTTTTTTCGGCGGTGGGAAGGGGTCCTTTTTAAATTAAATGTGCTTGCGGGTGCATATTAAGATGATTATCTCCCCACTCCTGCCCCGGAGTAGAGAGGTAATTATCTCAATAGGGTGCTAGCAACCTATTGTTGTTAAATGCACCCGCGAGCGCATTTAATTTCAAAAGGACACCTCTCCCAACACGCCAGCTCCGGGTAGCCCTTGAAAGGCCGGCCATGTGGTGAGGTCAGGACCAGTGTGCTTTGCAACAGGAACGGTAAGGAGGGACACCATGTACTCCTAAATCCCATCCATCTTCCTGTCTATTGTAGATCAAAGTGTCTCCCTGGTTAACTGAGCCCTTTGTGGCTCTTGATCAAAGTGCATGTCTCCCTTGATGTTTGTGGTGAGAGCAGACTTCTGTCTCCCTCAAATCACATACTTTGTCCCTCTGAAAGGGAGTTTGCCTTCTGTAAACAGTTGTCCCAGACATGACTTGCACTTCCCTTTGTACAGGGGGATGGGAGATAGCTTCAAAATGACATATTGCATATAAAAATAATAATAATAATTTAGCATTTATATAGCGCTACGAACACTCAGGCATCTGAGCGCTGCTTATTATTACCCAAGGTGTGTGGTGCTCATTTATCAACCTCGGAAGGATTAAAGGCTGAGTTTGGCTTTGCCGGGATTCAAACCTGCATCAGTAGGCTCTGCACAGATGTCAAAGCGAGCACACTACTCACTGTGCTATCAGGCCGGCTCAGAGAGGTGTTAGTGTTCCTGCCCTTTGTTAAGTTCTGTGACCAGGCCTATTCGCAGGCCTGCTTCAATAAACTCTCATCAGTATGCGTCGCCACCATACAGAACTTTGACAATAGTACAGGGTGGATCCATGGAGCCCTTGATATTTAATTAGGCTGGCCATGGGAAGAAGAAGGTGTTGCCCTTCTCCTCTGGATGTTTTCATGCACCCCTCGTTGTCACCTGTCAAATAAATGTGACGGGAGGACTACACCTGTAGTCTGTGTCCCCTAGAGTAAACTGGGCTATGTGTTTGTTATGCGGGGAGCATTAGAAAATGTGTGTGGATTAGACGCACACATTTTCGCAGGCTGATCTTCCATCATTCCATTTCCTAAAAAATGATCCATAACAGGCCAGGCGAGCACACATTAACTGTGCGGCTGGCCGAATCACTCACACTCACCTCCATACACCAGACTAAAACACGAAGCACAACATCTCTGCCATCAGAATGCAACTACGACCTATGACACAATATGTGGTCTAACTGGACGCATAATGAGTCTCTTGTACTTGTGCACTCTCCTGTCCACCTCCCAGCGCCCATCCACATGCCTGACCATCATGGGAAGCTTACTGGGGTACGGCCAGCCCACCCAACTCCCTATCTTGGCCCAATGTGCACATGCATTCTATTCTTCCTCGCAATTTCCCATAGATTGGACTCTATTACCCCAAGGGCGTTCTTCCCCACAAGTGCATTGAGGCATTTCTAATGGGATAAAGGTGCTAGATAAATGACAAACTACTACTACTACTTTTAGTGGCTTTCATGTCCTCATGAGCAATCGACTTCTGTTTAGCCAGAAAAGCTGAGAAGTAGGGAGTCAACTGTGGCATCTAGTCTTTCTTCCGACTGCGTCATCCAAGGCAAACCACATCACACCACCACATGAGGAGGCATGATAGGGGAAAATATTGCACTTGAGAGATGAAGCGTGTGAGCCTAATAAGCAGTCACATGTATTCCATTCTGGGGGTGAAATTCTCGCCAAAAACAGCACAACAAATGCAGGCATTAGCGCCTGCTAAGCCTGTCTTCATGCTGCAAAGAAAGGTCGTTTCTGATCACAACTTCTTCACTCTCAAGTGGTCTTCATTGTAAGAAGAGGAAATTCAAACTGAAAGTAAAATACCCGCTAGCACACTGGGGAGACACCTCTGAGAGTCGTCGCTAGGCCATTGAAGACTCGGAACTACAAGCATCAAGGCTGAAAACAATGCGATTGTCGTGCCGCCTTTCATGCCACACCCATGCCGCCTTTCCTGCAATATCGGGGGTAACATGGCACAACAAGTTGTTTAAGGAGGCCATGGATCGGTAAAACTTCAAATCAGCCAGAAACAGCCATGTTGCTTAACAACTTGGCAATTGAAGGATACAGCTTCACTGATAGCTTTCCCTGTGCAGGGTCACACTTTGCCTCAACACGGACAAGGCTTGGTGCTTTAAGACCACTATGGTGTTGTTGTGCACAGTACAAAAGGCAAATAACATAGCTTTGCATAATAGAGCACCGCAAATCCCAGAAGCTGATTTTGTCTGCTATGCTGAAGCAGTAAATCGATTGTACACGCAGCAGTTTGGGGAAATGAACACGTGATGAATCAGAGAGCATCATTTTACAGCAGACAGCAAGCGAACAGATCAATGGTTATGTCACAGGCTTGTAAGGACTATCTTTCACGGGTAATTTTCGTCATATCAGTCAAGGACATGCTGATTATACACTGTGGAGGCTTGAGGGTATAGGGAACAACGCTAACACAGAAGTCCACGCTTCAAGAGGCTTTAGCGGATGCTCAAGCATCTAAAGAAACATCTGCGGGCAGGCGAAGGAAGCAGCCAGGCCCTTGAGGCTCCTACCATGACAAGAAGAAGCAGAGAGGAGCATGGGAAGAGCAGGTACTCATTCAGGTGTCCAGTGGAGCATGCAAAGCAGCCACGCCTGACACTCGGGTCATCCGGGAGTGGAGATTAGCATCGCTTGGTTAATGAAGTAACGTATTCGGTGAAAATCAAAGAATGTTTATGGGGTAAAAAAAGGGTCAGTTTTCCAAATGTTACAAAAGGTTGAAGAATCAGCGAGCCAGGCTGTGAACTCAAAAACAAAAGGAAACCATAGTGTGTTGTAGCGATCAATGGATATGAACGTAAAGTGTTTGGTGACTAGAGTTCAGATGTAACTATTCTGACAGCTAATGGGTTGCAAGCCTGCCTGAGGACAGGAAAAATGCGACTGCAGAAATGAGATGCATTGTCAGGATGGGCCAAGCTTGCTGGTTTGCTCAACATGTGAAATAAGATTCAAGAATCACATGGTTGCCAACATGAGCTATTCCAATCTGCAGTTAGTTATCCAGTCCCGTTTTTGCTTTGCATTCTGGGACTCGAGATGTGCATCTCCCATTACAAACTCTGACTACAAGTCCCAGAATGCAAAGAAAAAAACAGGACTGGATAAGCACCTGCAGATTGGAATGGGTCATGTTGGCAACTTCAGCTCTTGGACGCACAGAGGCCACACTTCCAGGAGTACCCATTCTGAGTTGGATCAAATAAAGAACATTGGGATGAGCCAGTATAGAGCCATACAGAAATGGACGAGCATACACCTTGGAAATCAGCAGCAATAATTGAACAGCATGCGATCTCCTTTCGCAAATAAATAGTCTGTGAAAAGGGATAGTCACACCTTATCAAACGGAAACCTGGGGCCCTTCCTATTAAGCACTGAATAAGGTCAGTATCCATCAAAGCGAGAGACGAACTACAGAAGCGTCTCGAAGCGACTCGATCAAACGGTCATGGAAGGGCCAATCGAACCGGTTGAGTCCCTGGAGTGGCTCAGTCCGATGGTGCTGATTAAAAAGAAACTAGAAACGTGAGGCTCTACTTTGACCTATGCAGAGTCAACAAAGACATCATTTCAGATAACTAGCCTTTGCCCTAAATATCTGATTAATGCTGGGCAAGGCCAACCACTTCACAAACCTGGACCTACTCACTGCTTATCGCCATATTCATCTGCATAGGGATTCAAAGCACTTCACAGCGTTCATATCTCCAATGATCAAGTTCAACAGACTACCTTTTGGACTTTCAACAGCTGCCTCTGCCTTTCAGAGGCATTTCCTAAACAGAATTGCAATCTCGTGAGAATCTGGATGGGAACAGAGTAGAGCACTCTATAAGCTACTCAAGCGCATGGAAGTCTGAGACTGCGTAAAGGAGACTGCCATTTCAAGGGACAAGTAGACTACCTTGGATACACAATGTCATGTCATGGCTCTGTGGAGGCCAGAAATAGTGCTCACAGACCCATCCAGAAAGATCCACTTAAATCATATACTATAAATTCTTTGAAAATGTTTCCACCCTCACAGAACACATGGGCCAGTATCTTCATAAGAGACCAGACTAAGGGCCTAACTTATTAAACATTTGGCGCGGTGCAATGCAACTTTGCACTGCCAACAAACACGTAGAACCGGGCCTAATTCACAGAGCGGTGCAATGCGTAAGTAATTTTGCACCGTGCTAAACGTTCCATGAATTAGGCTGTTAGTCTGTATAGAAGGAACGCAATTAGCATTTCAGGATATAAAGTATGGCATTGCTACTGCCCTGAACTTGAAGTCTTTTGATGCTGAGATGACCACGCGAGTCATCGTAGATTCAAGTGCTGACGGTATGGGGCAAATTTGACACCGACAGCTCACTCGTATGAGAGAATAAACACCATTGCCTCGAACACCCTTCGTTCTTCAGAAAAAGGGGGTGCATGCACAGGCCGTTGGACTTTCTCTGCTCTTATCTGTAGCAGAGATATTTCCCATTAAAACCTATAAACCATTGATCTTGATGTTGAGAGAGCGGTGTTCCGAGTCCTGCCCTTCCAGAGGAGCCAAACTCCAAGAGTTTACTTTTCAAGTCAAGCACATCTCAGGCCGGGAAAGTAAGCAGGTGGACTGTTTGTCGAGACTGGCCCAAAGTTCAGGCCAAGACCAAGACTTCCTTGATGACGAGTGCAGAGTGGCTTCAGAGGAAGACAGAGAGATAGCGACAGTTGGAGCCATTAGCAAGGAAATGTGCATGAATCATGTTCTTCCAGGTCAAATCGCCAGCCAGTTACAAATGGGCGGCCGGCAGAAAATAACCTGCTGTTACATTCCAAACTGTACTGGGCGGTAGCAGGGAAAAATGTACCCTTTAAGGTAATCTGATAGTAAGGAAGGAAACGCCCATACCACCAGAGAGTTTAATGGGCACTACCATTGCTAGAGCAGACCAAGGTCATCTGGGAACCGCTGGCACAGAGTAGAGACTTGGAGAAATCTACTTGTTGCCTTGCATGTAAGGGGAGGTCCAAAGCCAGACACACAACTGTTCTGCCTGTCTCCAAAGTGAGATGCGTTGGCGAATCAGAAGAGCACCTATGATGCAAATGTCGGTTCTTGAACAACTCTGCAACAAGATAGGCCTTTGCACCTTACGACTATGAACAATGAAGACAAATGTGGAATAGTAGTACTCGAATATGTATCCAAGTACCTAAACTATGCGGTGTCGCCAATATCACCATCGTGGCTATGATGCGCACTGAAGAATATTTTCACCCTCTGAGCACTGCCACCATGCTGCAGATAAAGGTCGTTCCTAATCACAACTTCTGAGAGTTGTCTTTTGTACGAAGACTAAATTCAATCTCCAAGTAAAATTGAGGTAGCCGCATCAACCGTCAGGTGATCACAGAGCTCCGCTTTAAACTATCAAACATTTTGCATTCATAAACAGTTCTTTGGTACTGCTGTGCCTTCAGGAGCCTTCCACTGATTGGTCGTTGGGAGACAGGCAACTTTCCCTGGAAGGGAGGTGCTGGGAACTGTTGCATCCACCATGCCTATATTGGCCTTTAGATAAGTAGTGGCCTCCTCAATAGCCTCTTTATGCAGATATTTCGCCTGATGCCTCCCCGTCCACCTCCCGTGTTTCATAGTCAGTGTGGGCATATGGGTTCCCTGCAACATCAGGAATGAATGAGTCCCCTGAGGATCAACTTTGGGGGTAGCATTTATCCAGAACTGCATACCTCTGTCATTCTCTAGAGCTGTTCTTCAGTGTGCGGAGGAGTCAACGCAGACGAAGAGATGGAAGGTCAATTCCTGCCGTGTCTTGGATATTTCAAGGGTCAGGGCAGGTTAATTTCAGATATTAACCTATAAAACACAACAGATAACCTAGAATCGTATATAAAACATCATACCAAACACAAGAGACACAATAAAATAGATACATCTTAAAAACATCAATCAATGAAAATATGAGTGAGTGTGCGTTAACTGATTATTTGATAAAATCTCATATTATAATCTGCCAGCTTCTGAATAAAGCAATCTATAAGAATCATAGTTCCTTCCCCAGAGTCAACCATCGCCATATATACCACATGCGTAAACACAGATCTAAGATACCAAGCCCTTGCAAGGTCATTTGACACAGCAAAAACGATATCTGTTTTGTCAGTTAGTTTGCCGTATTCATCGGACCGTGCCAAAATCCTAATGCCATGGCGATTCAAACAGATCTGGTAATGTCTGCCGTCTATGTCTCTGCACGACGGACATAAAACACACAAAGGGTCGCACTGTCTCCCTAGGCTGGCTACACCCACAACACAAGTCTCTGGTGGCTTGATTCTATCTTTTCATAAGAGCGGCACCCAGTAAAATATCTAATCTAAACATTAAGGATATTGATCCAGCAAATGGTGAAGAAATGGCATCAAGGTAGCTCTTCTACACAAAGGTCATCTTAATATTCGAGTAGCTTCTCATTGTTATGCTTACAGCAGCCCAGACTGTATATTTTTCCAATACCCATTTCTCAAATCCAATTTTAATCAGTGTAAGAGATGCAGAACTAATAACTGTTGGGTTGAAACATACATTTCAAAGTCCAATGTTTTGCAGCATAATTCTTAAATGTGGAAACCATTGAAAATGTACAGCTCTGTTCTTGGAAAATCTAACATTGCTTCTTTATAGTTTTACAAAGACGGATTTGACCATATTTTTGCCCAGTACATCAAAGCTTCAAAGCCGCCTGATATTCAATATTGAACCTAGCAAGCTCACAGTACACTGCATAAGAAGGTGAGGAGCAAGGGAGGTTGAGCCGTTGTTTCAGCAATGTACTTCCAGTTATACCAAGATGTTTAGTATTGGTATAAATGTCTAGGGTTGTGGGTGTTTCCGTGCAGAGGGGACCTGGCCTGACAGTTCAGATATGGCTGCTCCCATTGGAGGCAGTACCTGACTGATTTGCAATGGCGCAGACGGGCTAAAAAACGGTGGTGTGGAAGGTTGCCCAGAGCAATGGCAGTGCTTCAGATTAATTTGAAACATTTCTCCCATCACTTTTTTGTTTTTTTAGTATCGATATACCCCTAAAGCTCAGTGTCATACAGTGCGTCTTGCAGCAGAGATTAGGCCCAAATAATCATAGCTCATCACCTCCTCTAACTGAAATCTATTTATTGACATAAATATTTTCTTTAGTCCTCTTCTGTTCTCCATACATGTCCTCACCTTCGTTGGATATTCGGTATGTGGAGAATGCCTCCTGTCATATCGCTCTGCTCACAAGATCTAGAACGCTTTCTCCACACGCCATGCCTCCTACACAAGCTTCTTCTATTAGCCAGAATGCTTAGGCATAGGTACCAAGACAAAACGGCTTGAGAGAACATGCACAACCTTCATTCAAGGCATACAACATGTTATTGACTTAGCTCACTTTCATATGTTGTCCCATGAACTGACTTTCCTGGCAGCTCTGAATCCTCAAACCCAGCATTGACGGACCAATGTGCGCAACCAGTAAGATCTGGAAACCAAATATGTGTGCGATTCGGTGTGTCTGCTGACCGCCCTGCTGCTTTTAAGCCCGGCAAGCGGAGTGGCAACAGCAGTTGCCTAAACTTGTAAGTTAATGAACCGGGCCCCCTCCTTGCGAAATCAAAAACCACAGCCAGATCCTTTCTCCTATCCAGTGCTTTCGGAGTGGAGATAAGTTAACAAAGAAGGTCTCGTCATTTAAAGATAAAACCATATATTAGATAAAGCAAGCTTAGAGGTTGGGTTTATGGGTGTTACCAGCGCAAGACAAATGAATTAGAAACAGAAATATAGGTGCATACTCCTGCGGTCTTGTCACTGTATGTTTGTTTCATGTTGTCTCCTGTCCCTGCGCCCCGAGACTTGCAAATTACCGGCGCAATACAAATGAATTAGAAATAGAAATAGAAATACGTGACAATCCCAGATACCGATCATCACTGCGACAGGACAAATCACAAGTTTGGATGCACATGTGGCTCCATTATTGCTCTGTGTTTCAGCAAAGTTTGTCTTGCCGGAGCACTATTCTGTCCCCAGCCCAGGGACAGGGGCTAGAGCAGTAAACTCCCAGAGCTGTTCTGAAGCCAATTTCTGACACGCATGAGAACCCTGTGCTTCAAGGAGCAGACAACTTTCAGGAGCAGCCGGCGCTTCAACGAGCAGACAACTTTCAGGAGCAGCCTGCGCTTCAACAAGCAGACCACTTTCAGGAGCAGCCTGCGCTTCAACGAGCAGACCACTTTCAGGAGCAGCCTGCGCTTCAACGAGCAGACCACTTTCAGGAGCAGACCACTTTCAGGAGCAGCCTGCGCTTCAACGAGCAGACCACTTTCAGGAGCAGCCCGCGCTTCCAGGAGCAGCCTGCGCTTCAACGTGCAGACCTCTTTCAGGAGCAGCCTGCGCTTCAACGTGCAGACCACTTTCAGGAGACTCAACATGAGAGACTGAATACAGAAACAGCCAAAGCCTCACATACTGTTTTGCAGCTGCTCAAACTGAAACATGTCCTGCAATTTACAGGCATGTTTATGTTATGGTGAGTATTGAGTCCATCCTCCATGATTCGTTCCAAAGGGTTTCTTGCTGAGCCACTATAAGACGTGTTTCAAATTTAAAATTATGGGCATTCTCATGTTCCCAGAATGCTTTTTGCTTTGACGTAAATCACTGGCATTGGTTGTATGAAGAGCTAGTGTGTTGCATGACCTGGCCTGGGATCTGGCCTGGGGCTAGGCCCCTCTGCCCTGCCGCCTCCTCCCCACATCCACCCCCCCAACCCCGAGGGGGAGAGGGTCCCACCAGTACATTGTTTCTATTTCCAGCACGGCTAATCACTTAAAGAGGAGTGGGGAAAACAAGAAAATGTTGTACAGATGAAAGTTAGGCTTGGTCGGGGTGCCCGTCTCCAGAATGGGCCACTCCTCCTATCGGAGTGCTGTGCCAAGGCTATGGGCAGGGCCGGCCTTAGGGCAGGGTGGGCCGGGCGACTGCCAGGGGCGCCATTAGCCCCCTGACAACGCCAGCTCAGGGGAGTCTTTCAAGGATTCCCCCGAGCGGGCGGGACAGGCACCCTTTTGTTATTAAATGCGCTCATTGAAATGATTACCTCCCCGCTCCGACACGGAAGCGAGGCGGTTTTCATTAGAATGGAGCGCTCATGCTTTAGCATGAGCGCCTTATTCCAGGGATGAACTCCCTGCTCAGGCGCCGGAGCTGGGAGTTTTTTTGAAAATGCCAGGGGCGCTGACACCGCTACGGCCGGCACTGGCTATGGGTGAAGTGGTAATGGTACCAGGCATACGTCATCAATGTCCTTGTCTTTCCATGCATGCGCTTGCAAATCAGTACCACCCTGAAACCACTGAACGTTGGCTCTGCCGCTTGCTAGATGCAGTTCCACAGCTCCCCAGGAAGATGCTGGAAGCTACTAGCGGATCACACACAGGCCCCCGGAGCAAAGCAAGAGATTTATGACAAACACAAAAAACCCTTGTTGCCCAACGAAGCTTGTGCACTCACCGCTAATTCCTGAGCCAGTCACGCCGCAGCCAATTAGCGCAGAAGGATGGCTCATTTATCGCGCTCTGGAGTTAAGGTAATTAAAGTGTCATAGATAGGTTCATTACCATAATTAACAGAGAATACTCAGCGATTCTTTTTTTCCTCCAACCCCAAATTTAAATGCAATGAATAGTCGAGGAAGCGCATAGGCGTCAATCGTTGGGGCACGGCTGTTTCCCAGCAGTGATTTCAACAATTTGCATAATAATGAGGAAAAACTAACATAGAAAGCAGTGGAGAAGATCATAAACACGTGTCAGATTGCCTGTTGCTTGAAGGAGGGAAGGGAGCGAGACGTTCCTGGAGGGAGATGGAGAAATTGTGCTGTCTGAAATACAATAAAGAAGTGAACACATTATGCACTATGGAAACAACTTTCCCTTTTTCACTCTAAGGGCCAGATTTAGGGAAGTATTTGCGCGAAAAATAGGGAACTTGAGCGCCAAATTGCGTGCGTAATCCCATTCGTCGATTCATGGAATTGAAATGTGCAGGACTTTGCTGGGACTTGCGCAGAGTTCGCGCAGGTTTGGCACGGCTCTGTGAGCGGCTGAGTGATTGCGTGAGACACCATGAGGAACATGGACGAGGCCTGCGCAGAGGGCGGAGTAGGGGGTGGAACTCGGTAAATGAGGAAGAACAAGGGCAAAAGTGGGCGTTACGGGAGACGGGCCTTGGGCAGTCCATAGCACGCCCACAAATACGCACGACTTATCGTATTCATGGATGTGACCATGCAACTTCTCGCCTGCGAAATGCCCCCTGCAAATCCCTCCATCTCTCCACCACCCGAAGGCCGGTTTAAGTACACTTGCGCATAGGAATCGCAGCACGGAGGTCGATTTCTATGTCGGATTTACGGGTGCACGTACACAGTGTTGTGTGGAGCAGGAACGGTTTATAGGGGTTCACACGCAGATTTTCGGAGTTTTACCCGATCCATCGAATGCATGTTGTCAGGGTGCCGGTAACAGTTACAGGAGACCCCGTGCAAGGTCCCAGAGATTCAGGCCCACTTGCGGGGGACCTCACGTACTGTTTGCTGGGTGCGTGTATTCGTACCGAGGAAAGAACGCAAAGGTAGCTGTTCTGGCGGTTTTTGCTTTGTGTGGGGGAGTGTCAGGGGTGTTTCTGTCCGCGACCTGCGCATACGGTTACTTTATGCAGAAAATCCTATGAATACACGGGGCGCACGTTTTTTATTCTGCGTGCAGGCTCGCGCACTGTTGTTCTCGGCACGCAGCACTTGCAGGATTAATGCACTCTTTTCCATGAATCGGGTTGTAAGTGGGAAGGTTCTCCATTACAAGAAAAGTTTTAGTGCCTTTAGTCTATTTTTCTTCTCTGTAATGATTTCTAAAAGCATTTAAGTACAATGTGCTGTAAGACACCCAGAACTGTATAATGTAAAGTACCCTTGCCCCCAGACTGATGGTATGTCCAGGGGATCACGACATCAGCAGAGACCACTCTACATTCTCTTTCTGCTCATCCTCTTGCTGGGGACCAAACGGTATAATGTAAAGTACTCCTGCACCCAGTCTCCCTTCCTCCAGACTCTCAGGATGTCCAGGGAATCAGAACACCAGCAGAGTCCACTATACCTTCTTTTTCTTTTCATTCCCTTGCGGGGGACAGGATGGTTTCATGTGAGGTGCCTGCAGTTCTTAACATGTTTTGTATTTGTTGTCCTCATTTTTCTACATTTGCCCCAAATCTTTGGTCCGGGACGTCCACATATCGTGGTCTTCCAGGTTAAGGCCATATCTATGATATGCCTGCAACAGTGGGCTTCAATTGTTGTTTTAAGATGCTGACGTGATGTGCACATATAGGGCCATAGTCTTAAATATGAACATAAATGAATTGAGCACAGATAATGTGCTCTTTTTCTTTGCTCTCATTGCTGAGGTGCCCAGGTCATCTTATTCACAAAGGTGACCTGAGCATTTCAGGAAGAGCCGCACAGTAGTGCAACGATGTGCTGTCCAGCCAACTTGCATACATTAGTGTAGGAAGCAGGCTCATGACACTAATGTATGACAGGCCCCCTGCAACCTATTGCTTGCTGTGTGCATACTTCACTGAGACGGGCTGTTAAAGAGCCCATCTCAGTGAAATTACAGAGAAAATAATAAAGTATTTCCGTCGCTGATTGGAGGATGGAAATGCAAGTGCGACAATGGTGGTTTAAGCCGCAGCGGTCACACTTAAAAAACAAATCATGACAGTTTCAGAAATGTCCCTACCATGATTTGCTCCTCCCCCTGCACCTGTTCTGAACACGTTTCAGGGCTTTTTAAAGCACATCCAATTCAGGAATTTCGGAGGCGCTATAAAATTCCCAGAAATCCCCCCTTACGTTGGCAAAGGGGGAAAAAGGGCATCTGATGGATACGCTCATTCAGATGCCCTTTGTGAATTGCGCTGACACTTTTTTGGGCCCTGTGAGAAGGTGCGACAGCCGATGGTGTTCACAGTGCTTGGGGTCAGACTGGCCACAATATGGCGGGCACTTTCTTCTTTGTTCTCTGTCAGGCCTTTGAAGACCATGATTCATCACAGGGTGTAGGGGATACCCATAAAGTTAATACTGTACGGGTTCTGGAGGGTGTCTCACCATCTATGGGATTCTGGGGGAGACTGCCACTATGACTGATCGGACATGCAGTCTTGGTTAAAATGGTGGCCCTCCTTTGATTTCTGTATCACTTATCGCTTCATAAATGTGCTGTTTGCCATACCCAAGTCATTTTCCAGACTACTGGATTCACGGATTGGGGAACTTCATGGGGCGCCGAGAGACATAGAATTGCAGTAAGGACACTTTGCTTACATTATGGTGATGGTGGAGGTGGTGGTGGAATCCAACTTCCACAGTTTGAATTGTATTACTTGGCCGGACAGGTTCAGTATATTTCTTGGTGGCTTTTGGATGAAGCCACGTTAGATATATAACATGCATACGATTTCTGCCAAACATACGGTTGCAAAGCTTGGTTGGGAAATCATGTCTTGCTTTACTTGAGGAATGAGAAGTATATGGGTTGCTTTCGCTGTTGTATGAATTGGAAGATGGCGGGAAGCGAGTGCCTCGGCTATACCAGGCACTGCTTGCAGGTCTGCACAAAGGTGTACTGTGAAGGCATCATGAAGAAAGACACAGACAACAGGTTCAAAGTTCAAAAGTAAATGATTTATTACTCTGGTTTCTCTTCAAAGCGAATACATCTTTTGCCTTTTTATTAAATCAAATGTCAGGATGGTGGCATGTCTTACTTGCCCAATGCTAAGGGGGTATTTCCCTACCTGATCAAAACTTAGGAAAGTCTCAAAGAGTTCAACTTAAAAGTCTATTTGTGTCCAAAACCTATCCTTGCTCTCACAACTAAAGCTTAACAATGTGAAGGGGTGTCAATAGTCAAGGGGATAGTGATCAAAACAAAGTTCTGAGCTTCTTCCAGCTCTCAGCTTCCTTTTCTGCTCCCCTTTCCCAAGATCAAGAAAGTTTCATAAAAGTCTCTATATTACATTTCCCAAGTTCAAAACAGTTCCACAAATCCTTGAGGTTCCCTTCCCCAAGTTCAGGGCAATACAGTTCCACACAATCCTCGGGGGTTCCCTTCCCCAACTTCAAGTCAACGAAGTTCAAAGGAAAAGGGTCTTGAGGCTCCGTCTTCAAGACAAAACTTGCATTTCATCAAGTCTCTTGGTTCCCATCCCCAAGATGTCAATGTAGCAACGTGTTCTTGTTTCAGTCTCTCAATGTTTAACACAGCTCGAGGTCAACTTGACCCTCCTTCTCTTCTGGATGGCATCAACAGTTCACTTGCAGTGTTCCTTCTTGGTTGGTTTAATAATGTCTCTGGTTTTCACAATTTTAGGGCTCCCTATTCTAGGAGCAGTTGTCAGACCACATGGTCCACCCATCACAGGTCGTGCATTCTGGAACCCTAGGCTCTTCAGCCCACACCAGTTCGTCTGTATTTCCCCTGTGTAAAGTTTCACATTCACTTAGCTTCTCGTTGTCTGCCTCTTAACTTTATGTGCAGGTTCACACTCTCCTGGCTTCTCCTCGTTTGCCTCTTGGCTTTGCCATAACATGTCACACATCTCATGCCTGTTTTAGGCCTTGTCGCACTGTATCCATTCATAAAGTTCACTCTGTGGTGGTCCTCTTTATTCCCCACCTTTCTGTCATGCACTTTCATACGTGTGCTCTTATTTCAAAGAGTATTTTCAAATAGGCACTCTCCATCTTAACTTTCATCAGCTACTAGCTTTACTCGCAAAGTTTTCATAGAGTTCAGTATTGAATATGCGTAATTTAGCTTTGTTTCAAGTTTTCATTCAGTTCGGTATTGAATTTGATTTACAAAGCACTTTGTTACTTATGAGTAGCCCCTAGGAGCACCGTGGCTTCAAGTGTCATTTCCCTGCACTCACCGGTCCTCTGCATTCATCTCTGGCCACCTCGCTGCTTCCCTTCTGCTTTGCCAGCTGGCGGACGGTCACTGCAAGCCCCACTCGCACTCTGGGTGCTTCCCTGAACACACCGGCAGCTCTGCTCCTCTTCCAGAGAAGCAGATGGCATCTTCTCTTCTTTCTTCCATGTTTGCAGCTCCAGCTGATCTCTGCTGACGATGAAGGCTCCCACACCTGTGGAAGTCTAATGGCCGAACACGCCCTGGGCACCACAGGTCCCCTGGGACTTCTGCCAGCATTCTGGCTTCTTTTCAGGTCCCATCATGGCTGCCTACCCACACTTGTCTCTCCTACACAGGCCTGCCTGTTGGTCGTCTTCTTGCTGCTCTCTGTCTCTCCTCTTGTACACCTGCAACCACTTGACAGGTTGCAGGTGTAACGTCTCAATTGGATTATCCTGACTGTAGTTAGAGGGACATGCCTGTCCTTCACAGTATTTCGCAGGCATCTTCCTCATCCTAGTACTAGAGGGGTGAAAAGAGTCACACGATTTCATTACTCCCAGTCGCCTCTTCCTCATCCCAGTACTGTCATAGGTTAAGTGTGGGAAACGGACCGGAGATGTTTTACAATAGGCTATAAAGGCAGGAGGAGGATTAGGTTGGTTTTTAAAAGGGAAAGGGGATACAATGTCTCACCTACCTGACCCTTAACCCCTCTCTTCTTCACCCTCTTCTGTTGCTTCTAGATTGGCAATATCTCCTGGAGGATTCTTGGTCAGTGGGACAGGGATAGCAATAACCCATAACTGTCTCTGTGATAGAGGGTTCCTCCTGAAATGGAAATGCAACATACTGTGATTCATCTGAAGACATTTCATCCCCAAGCCCCAAAGACCCTCTACCCAAGTGATCCTCCCTTGCATCTCCAACCCCAGGGTCAGGATCCAAATGGGATGGTCTTTCCCTGGTCATCTGAGAAGAGGACCCAGGAGAAGTAGATATGAGGATGCCCTCAGGTTTCTAACAGTACTCAAAGTTAGGATAAGGTGGGAAAAAGACCGTGGTACGGATATGGGGGATGGGGACTGGGACAAGTTATGTTATGTTATGCTATGTTGTGTTATGTTATGTTATGGTCACCTGTATAGTGAATGGCCGCCCAAGGGTATCATGGAGCTGGAGAGGCAAGTAACGATAGACAAGGCAAAACAGGCAAGCCATAATTGCCACAGAGTCATGGGTTTTTAATACTTTCCTAAAAGCCAAGTGATTGTTCAGCAGTTTCATTGGCAATGGAAGACCATTCCATAACTGAGATGCAACAATGGAGAATGCACCCCCCCGAGCAAGACTAAAAGAAGGCACACATAACAGCCCAGCTGCAGCTGAATGCAAGGACCGAGTGGGGATGTAGCGTACAAAGTTAGGTCAGAGATAATCTGCTCCCTGGTTGTGCAGAGCCCGGTGAACAATACACGATGCCTTAAATTGTATACGCTGAGCTACTGGGAGCCAGTGAAGGGAGTGCAAGACTAGAGAAATGTAAGCCCCATAAGGTGGCACAGTAGCTACCTGGGCAGCCAGATTTTGAAGGCGTTGATGTCTACAGACCAAACCCTTGGGCTGCTCAAGGTAAAGAGAATTACAGAAGCCCAGCCGACTTAATATCATAGCCGCCACCACTGGAGGATGCAGAGCTACTGAGATAAGATGGAGCACTTTTCTGAAAATGTTCAACTGGAAATGGCCAGCCTGATATACAGCCGATAATTGGGCAGCCAAGGACAGATTGGCCGACATGATTACCCCAAGATTTTTCAACTTGGCCGAAGGCACCGGGAGCTACCCCAAAGAAGAAGGCCAGAACAAGGTGATCCAGAGTGAAGAATCAGGGGGAGAACCCACCACCAGCACCTCTGTTTTGTTCCCATTCAGTTTCAGTTGTGGCCCATCCACTCCCCTCTGACCGTCAGGCACTTATAAAGGCCCACCGACACCTTAGATTGATCAAGATCAAGATGAATTAAAATCTGGGTGTTGTCGGCATATGAGTAGCACCTGACGCCGAAGGAGCACATGAGACGCAACAGAAGAAAGATGTAGATTTTGAAAAGAATGGGGGACAAAGCGGACCCTAGTGGGACACCACAACTGAGGTGACAAGAATTAGATGTGAAAGGAGGAAGAAAAAGAGATTGAGATCTATCAGATAGAAAAGAAGAGATCCAGATGAACACCTGACCCGCAATACCAATCTGGCCCAGGCGGGTTGTTAAACGGGAAATCATATTGTGCCTCCTTCATATTGGCCTAAGCGTACTCGCTCTGCGAAGAAAACCACGCTGCAAAGTTCTGATTTAGATCGACTTTGCCGCCATTTTTAGGATCATCCGCCATTTTGATTTCTGTTCATATGTGTTCTGTGTTCTAAAATGGTGGACTGTGTTTCCAACTTGTAACTGGGCCTCATTACGACCCAGGCGGTAAGTTACCGCCTGGGCCGTGACTTTACCACCATGGCGTAAACTACGTTTACGCCATGGTGGTTGGCGGACTTACCGCCCCATTCCGACCTTGGCGGGGCGGTAAGTCCCCAATCCCCATTTACCCTTCCCCATTCCCATTTTTGCCCCATAGGGCATAATGGGAGTGGGGAAGGCGTTAATTACGCCACCGTAAATTACGGTGGCGTAATTAACTCCATGGTCCCTTAGCGCCATGGATTTTAACACCTGCTAAAAGCAGGTGTTAAATCCGCCATGGCGCTAAGGGACCTCGTACTCAGGCGGTAAGGGTCGGCGCTGTTTACGCTGCCGTAAACCCCTTACCGCCTGGGTCGTAATGAGGCCCACTGAGCCTTCCCGACCTTTGAGCCTAGTTAATGGTTAGACTGTCCGAGGGCCGAATGTTTGGACTAGGTAATGAGACATTGTCCCGAACATGACTTGTGGTCTAAGGATTGTCTGCACTAACAAGCCTCATCCACGAACACACATCGAGGACAATGTAATGTAAATGTCGAGCGTGGACACTTGCAGAACTGTATTGTGAAGGGATATGTACTAAGGCTTACTGGTAAACAGAGGAATAAACTTTGCCATTGTAACTTGTCGGGGATGCAAACTAATATAATCCATATGCATATTATTAAATGAGCCATAAGTGAACTCGGCACAAACTCTAGACCACAGATTATTAACCTGTAGAGGGGCTGGACATTATTACTGAATTGTATAAAAATGTGACTGTCCAGCACTCTCTATCCTCACTCTGAAGGGCTGGTACTCATTGTGATGTATTGAGAGCCAGATAGCTATCTGAATTTCTGTTTCTTTACAACTGTACAGTAGAATAAAGATCTGTGGATCTTTATAGCCCGTGTTTGTTGTATTTTCTTTTGTGGTACTCAGCCTCGATATTTCCTTGCTTTTACAGATGGCGCCGAATAGGGACCCTCAATATTGATGCCATCTCATTGAAGGTTGACACGGCTATTGGACCGGGATCAGACAGTGAAAAAGGGGGCCCCTTTCTTGGATGAGACGCAATACCTCATGAGTACTGCACAACCCGATCCCTGGACGGTGAGCCCGCAGTCCGAGACGGCATCTTGACGAGGGTCCATATATCGAGGCAGGCAGTTTTGCCGAAATCACCAACCATGTGGGTCCTTTGTTGTCCTTAGTTATCCGATCGGACCTCCTTTGTCCTTTGATCAGGTGAGTCATGACCCGATTCTTAAGTATCCTGATCATTTGTTTTAGCGCATTGTTCTCGCGAGTACAATTATTGACCAGGTAACACCAGGAATCTGACATGCCTCAGAAATTGTCTGCCTGCTTCAGGGCATTATTCCACAAGGGCAGACAATCTTTGGAATTTAGCCATCCGGTGCCACAGGAGGGGTCGCCTGCTTGTACTATGTACTGTAAGCATGTCATTGGTAGTATAGTGTTTAATGATATTTGGCACAGACAAACTAGACATGCTTCCGAACTTCAGTGGCCAACCAATGGTAGCTTTGAAATTCCTCGTAGAGAATATTTAGAGTCTATATTGCTAAAGAAAAAGGCTAGACCTGCAGCATTTGATGTATTACAAAATTGTAAGAAAGAAGCTATGCAGCAAGTTAAAAGTAGAGAGAAACATGCGTGCCGTCACATGTCCAACGCAGAAAAAGCATCGTTGTATGATCAAAATAAACAGTCAGAGTCAGTTAGAAATATGGATAGGGCCTTTCAGCTTGGTATTCAGAAAATGTATCCGTCTAAAGACTTTCATGTGTCTGATGAATTAATTGACAAACTTCTAAATGAACGAAGGCCTGGTGCCATTGCGCCACCTCCGTATGTACCGATTCCTGCTGCTTTACCTCTTCCTTCTGTCGTTCTTCCTCCCGTAGTAATTCCTGCTCCTCCTATTGTTCCTCTTCCTCTGGTTATTGTTCCTCCTCCTATCGTTGCTCCTCCACCTGCAGTACGCCTTTGCCTACTGTTACAGGTTCGGTAGATTTGCCTTCTGCACCAGTGATAGCACCTTTGTTAGCAATTCTACAAGATTTGTCTACTCTTCCTCTTCCGAGTGATTCTGTCCCACGTGTAGTTGATAAGGGAGCGGAATCAAAGATTGTAACTCGCAATACTGTATCTAAAGAGAGAAAGCATGACTTAACTGCATGGGCCAGACCGTGCATGGAGAGGGGTGAACAATCTGATGTTTTTGCCACACTCTCTAATTTAGAAAGTTTTCCTGTGAAAAATGTTTTTATCGAAGGGCTGGGAATTCATTTATGTGTAATGTGGAACAGACAGGATGATATAGCTCTCGCACAAGGGTTGAGGGATCTGAATGTTTTAGCATATTCAAGAGATACTGCGGAGAAAGTATGTGAGCACGTTGACAGGGTTTTTGACTATAGAAGGGAGTTGGAAAGGTTATGGAATATAGAAATTGATGGCAATAGTTTGAATGCTATTTTTGTACAGAAACGATCCCTTCCTCTTTGTAAGTCGATGAGTGAGGAAACACGAATTTGCACAAAAGATGCGATTAGATGGATTTCAGACATGTCGATATCTCCCATAGAAGGATATGACACGTATAGTCAGTATACGCCAGAAATGCAGAGGAAAGTGATACAGGTTATGGTAGAATACCTGCAGGATGAAGGTATAAAAAGAAAGATTTGTTGTCCCGCAGAATTATTGATTATCTATAAGAGAGCCTTTTTGTCTAACACTTCTTCAGTTGCCTTAGCTCTCGATTTAGCTCTGTTGCTCAGTAAGCGTTCGGAATTTCCTATCTCTCAGTTGCCTATGAGAGAGGTATCTCTGACATTTGTCCCAAAAGTTGAGGTTCCAGCTAATGCCTGAGCAGGTACAGCTGCCTATGACATTCCTGCACATTATGTATCACAGTTTGTTCACATCCCGTTCTCAAGACAGGAAGTGAATACCATCAAACAATCCATCCCTGATATTAGAAAGGATCCGACAGGGTTCTATAAAGAGATAGAATCTGTCTTGCAGTCGTCAGTATTTACTCTGAGCGATAATGATTTGTTATTTCCTGTACTCCTACCTATTGATTTATGGAAACAGATTAGGACTGTAGACGATGTACCAGGGTTAGGGGACACATGGGATAATATGGTTAGACAAGATAGAGACAGACCAGCTGGTGAGAGACCGCCACAGGTAATACTGACTTTGCCTGATAGAATAGTGACAAAACTAAAAGCTATAATTCCTGAGAGAAGGATTGTTTGGGACAAACTTACTGCTTGTGTCCAAGGGAAGCCTGAAGGTGCTACTGAATTCTTTAATCGGCTTGAACAAGTGTTTTCAGATTTCAGTGGACAAGATCTGAGCACAGAGTCTGGAAAATGACTATTTGTAGACAAATTTGGCGTGGATTGTTACCTGACATCCAGTCGCAAATTAAGACTTCTGAGAGCGCCTGGCAAGCAAAGTCTCAGTGTGAAGTATTGCATATGGCTCAGTACTATGAAAACCGAGTCAATAATGAAAGAGAGAGAATCAAAAAAAGAAAGGGAGACCTGAAGACTAAATTTCTATTGCAACACATTGTTAGAGGCCCTATAAGGGGTAATACACAATTTAGGGGACAATATGCTCCACAGGATAATGTGCTGTTGGGTCCTGTACACGTGAACCAATGTGCTTATTGCAGACAAGAGGGTCATTGGCGAGCACAATGCCCGATCCTCCAACACAGGTCGAATAACACATTTGGTACCAGGGGTAGACGATCCAGAGGCCGCCCTGGGGCAGGGCGTCCTGGTAGAAGTCAGTTTTCTCAGAATTCACAACCTTTTTCGCAGGATAATCAGTCTCCGTGTGTGGATAATAGAAACATTTTTGATCATCCTTCTATTGCATATCTCTCTGAAGACCTTCCTTTTGATGACATTTTGTTTCACTAGGATTGCCCAAAGCAGGTTTTGGAACCAACGCCTATTCCCGTTAATCAGAAAGGTCCCTACGTTGAAATGATAGTGGGAAATAGGAAACATCTGTTCTTGATAGATACCGTAGTGCAGAATTGTTCCATTGACCAGTCACAGGTTCCAAACATTCCACTGTCAGGGCAAACCAATGTTTCTGTAGGGTTTTCTGGAGCACCAGTAGTTAGTCCGGTTTCTTTGCCGGTACCAATTACACTAGTTCCATTCACGGACCACTGTCCGTTTATTTTGACAACGAACTGTCGAGAGAATGTGTTGGGGTTGAATCTGTTGAAAGAATTAAATGAGGTAATTCATTGTTCTTTGGATGGAGTGCGTTTGACGATTTCACCACAGCAACTTTCTGTCTCTCAGTTTCTGACTAGACCTTTGCCACCGGAATTTAGTGATGTTCCGGAGTGTTTATGGGCAATAAATGACAATGATGTCGGTGTTCTACAAATTGAGCCTGTTAAAATCATTTTGAAACATGGAGGAAAGTTGCCACGTATTCCTCAGTATAAGATTTCGGTTGATGGTGAGCAAGCTTTGAAGTGCATAGTCTCCGATTTTGTGCATCTTGGGGTAATTGAGGAAATTGCAGGTAGTTTGTGCAATAGTCTGATTTTGCCTGTGTATAAGAAAGGTGATAATGCATATCTTTTTTTTTTTATCATTGACTTACGGGCTATCAATAAGATTGTTGCTCCACAATTTCCTATTGTGCCTGATGTAATGATGATACTAACCATGATCCTGGCTTCTGATACTCACGTTAGTGTTGTATATCTTAAGAATGCTTTCTTTAGCATTCCTATACACTAGGATAACTGATACCTGTTTGCATTCACCCTAGGGGGACGCTCGTTTGCATTCACCCGTGCGCCACAAGGGTACATGGAAAGTCCGAGCATTTATAGTAGGGCTTTGAAAGAGCAGCTTGATACACTCGAGTTGCCTACCACATGTACATTGCTTCAGTACGTAGATGATCTTCTTTTAGCTGCTGACTCAGAAAGTGCCTGTAAGGAGGGCACCGTGTTGTTGCTTATTCATCTAGCAAAACATTGACACAAAGCTTCACTCAAAAGGTTTCAATAGTGTCGACAGGAGGTCGCCTATTTAGGCTATCTCCTGTCAAAGGAGGGAAGAAGGTTGACGCCTGAATGGATTAAACTAATTTCTAGCATGTCTGTCCCAAATACACAGAAGGAAGTCAGCGCATTGATAGGAATGGCTTCTTACTGTAGGCAGTGGATCCCAAACTTCTCGTTAACGATTAAACCAATGTTGGCTTTGACAAAGAAGGGCATTTCTTTGCCATTGCCGTGGAACTTGGAACACCATAAAGCGTTTGATCTGCTCAAGACTGCATGTGCTCAGCACCAGTTTTGGGCACACCAAATTATGAAAAGGCCTTCGAGTTGTATGTGCATGAACGTGATGGATGTGCTTTGGCTGTATTAACGCAGGAACATGGAGGGAAGAATAGGCCGTGCGGCTACTTTTTTTCCACCCTTCATCCTGTTGCTTGCGCTTTGCCAAGATGTTTGAGAGCTGTCGCTGCTTCTGCTGCGTCTGTAAAACAGAGCGAGGGTATGGTCCTAGGCCATGCTCTAACCCTGATGGTACCTCACTCTGTAGATGTTCTATTAAACAGAACACAAATGCAACACCTCACCTCCGCACGATTAACGAGATACAAATTGATCTTGTGCGCATTGCACATTAAAATGCAGAGGTGTTGTGTATTGAATCCGGCTGAACTATTTACCTTTCCCGCAAGATACTGCTTGCAGTGACGAAGTGTCACATGACTGCCTCTACACCACAGAGCAAGAGACTAAAGGCAGGATTGACCTGAAAGATACTCCATTGAATGACCCACAACGGGAGCTGTTTTGTTGTGGCTCCTGTTTCAAACTTCCGGATTGTACATCCACGGCTGCTTATGCCATCACCATTGTGGAAACCAAAAGAATCACGCATAACTCCGCGCAGGCCGCAGAAATTATCGCATTGACTCAAGCTTGTGAACTTTCCGAAGGACTTAGAGTAAATATATATACTGATAGTCAGTATGCTTTTGGGGTAGTACACAACTTCGGTAGACTTTGGGCAGAACGAGGTATCTTGACCTCACATGGAACAAAGATCCAACATGGCTCCTTGATAGTACAGTTACGTTCAGCGCTTGCACTCTCTACTCAGTTAGCGCATCAGAAAATCACAATTGATGTAGGAAAAGGGAATGCTTTCGCTGACCAGATAGCCAAACAAACTGCCACTGATCTCTATTCAGAAATGTATACTGCAAGGGAAGCCACAAATGTTTCTATCATGGATGAGGGTATTGAATCTGTGAAGAATATCCAAGCCGATGCCACGGCAGAAGAAACTAAGCAATGGGCTGAGGGTTTGGCAAGGTTGGATGATGATGGGTGTTGGGTGGATAAGTTAGAGGGAAAATGGATGCTGCCAGATGCGTACATTACAATGATGGTCGCAATGGCTCATGGGCCCACCCACATCTGTGCAAGGAAGGTTTCCAAAATGTTAGAGAATGTCTGGGTGAATGATAAAATCTCGAAAACAGCCGAACGCTTTGTCCAAAGTTGCATGATCTGTCTACAGCATAATATGGGAAAGGGTACATCGACACCTAAGGGTAATTTTGGTCCACCTTCTGTCCCATTTGAATTATACATTTTGACTTTATTGAAATGGAGCGTTGTAATAACTTTAAATACGTACTGGTTGTGATCTGCGCCTTTAGTAAATGGGTTGAAGCCTTCCCTGTTAAAGATGCCACAGCAATGACAACGGCGAAAACCATGCTTAAGGAATATTTTTCTAGGTATGGGTTGCCAAGAGTCATCTGGTCGGTGAATGGTCCACATTTTATCGCTGCTGTAATTCTGCAGATATGCGCGGGGTTACAGATCGCTAAACGGTTCCATTCGGCTAGACATGCTCAATGTGCTGGATTGGTAGAGAGACGCAAAGGAACTTTGAAGAAGAAGAACAAGCTCGCTAAGATGTGTGCTGGCACCAATTTGAAATGGCCAGACGCCTTACAGATCATGTTACTGTTGATGAGAACAACCCCACAGACTAGGACTGGGCTCTCCCCTTTTGAAGTGGTAATGGGGAGGCCAGCTAACATTTGGAATTTGCCTAAGCCAAAGACCCTGAGGGATATTGAACATGTACTTCTTTCGGACTACTATGACCGGTTAACTAAAAATCTGTATTTGATTTACCAACAGGTGCGAGAAGCCCTTCCAGTAAAATATGAGGGGCCAGGCCACAGTATCCGACCCTGGCACTGGGTGCTCGTGAAATCGTTTTAACGAGCATCCTGTCTCACACCCCGCTGGAGAGTCCCGCACCAGGTCCTCCTGGCCACATAGACTGCAGTCCGGGTGGAGGGAAAAACGCACTGGATCCACACGTCGCATGTCAAGAGGATTCCCTTCCCTTTGCCACACAATAATAAAGATACAGAAAGTCCTACCTGCTCTGCTCCCAATGATCATTCAGCATTGAGCAGTACTGAGAGTGCTTCGGAGACACTCCCTGATCCCGCGGGGCCTGGGGAAACAGTCGCTTCATCTCCACACTCTCCTACAGATCCTTTTTCACCACTGTCAGGTTCTGTTGCAAATCCACGACTTCCATCAGGAAGCAACAACACATTGTTCGCAGATCACACCGTACTAGGAGTCACAAGGTACAATCTGCGTCCACGGAGCTAGACTTACTGCACAGTTCAGCTGTGCCAACGGGAAAATCATCGTAGGGCTTGTCTTTTGGCCCTATCTTTTGCATACAAAGAATAATTGTTGGCTAGGGATAAGGAAGGACTAAGAAAACGCATGATCAGGAGATCGCCTGCAAATGGACTCCAGAGTTTTTTGTTTTGAAGAAACAATGGGCCTCATTACTCGGTAGGCGGTAAGGGTTAACGGTCACCGGTAAGGGTACCGGTGACCGTTAACCCTTACCACCTTATTACGAGGTTCCTTTGCGGGTTGGTACTTTAACGCCTGCTTTTAGCAGGCGTTAAAAAACCAACCCGCAAAGGGACCTTGGTGCTAATTACGGTACCGCAATTTGCGGTACCGTAATTAGGACCTTCCCCATTCCCATTATGCCCTAGGGGGGAAAAAATGGGAATGGGGAAGGGCCTTGGTGAATGGGGAATTACCGCCCCCGCTCACCTTGGAGTAGGGCTGTAATTCCGCCATCCACCAAGGCGGACACGGTAAAATACTGGCAGCAACCATGGCGCTAATAGCACCATGGTTACCGCCTACCGTGTAATGAGGCCCAATGCCTGCTACCGCCTCCACCCGTAGGGAACAAACAAGTGATAGTATGGCCAGTACAGACAATGGACAATCGAATATATGGTCTCTTAAAATGTATTGTTTTCTCGTAATCATGTTAACCGGTTTCAAAATAGTAATTACTTTGGGATTTTGGTATATGGAAGAAATACATCCTCTTGAAACTCTTTTACCCACTGAAAATGTACCTACTGTACCTTCACCTTTTGTGCACCTGCACACTCTATCTCCTAGGGACTCTCAACCCAGACAGAGTTACCATAATAACACACTACTGCTTATAATGAATGCAACACATGCCATTTTTAACAGGTCTAATTGGGGTTGGGCTGGTACATTCATCCTTTGCCTCTGACTATTGCATGTTATGCTTCTTTAAGGGCACTATTCTTTGGCCGATGGAATGATAGCATCTCGGGGAACTTTGATGGAACAAATTTGAATGAATTTGAAAAACGAGTTCTAACGCCCCTGGGATGCTCACTTTTTGCGAATAGGAGCAAGCTTAATGTTGCTACCATTAGGCCTTCTGATAGACTATCCTGACATTTTCAATCTCAGATCTCTTTCAAGACGGCTCCTATAGGCAATAGAGATGCCACAACACCTTCCTACACTGTTAACCATAGCCCCGATTCAGTTTCTTTCTGCATACAGAGGAATGGTACTCAATCAATGGGTGATTTCAAGGGCTGCACCAATGTTGCGAACTTGACCAGTGAGTACAGACCTTTGTATGTAGGCGAACCTGTCTACGTCGTTTGTGGTAATGAAGCTTTCCCATGGCTACCTAGGGCTTGGCAGGGAACCTGTTATTTAGGAATTCTGTTACCAGGGGTATTCATAGCAACCACCGCAGAAATCTGTAAAGCTCGTCCAAGGCGGGATGAGAATGGCAATACTTCATCACAAGTTCTAGGTGACGTAGTGAAATCTTTTGTACCTTTCTGGGGACAAATATTAAACTCTGAGGATATCAGAAGACTAGCGAGAGTACTGGAGAAGACTATCAACCGGACCACTGACATACTCTATAACATGACTTTAAAACAAAAAGCGATAATGTTAGTGGCCCGACAGAGCCGAATGGTATTAGACGTCATCCTGGCTGAGCGTGGTGGAGTATGCAAATTAGTGGGGTTCGCTTGTTGCGTTTTCCTACCGGATTCCTCCCCAACCATCTTTAAGGCTATACAAAATCTGCACGTCCTTAGTTCAGAAGTGCACGTTCCCGAGGGAAATTGGGATTTTAGCGCTTGGTTCTGGGACTTCTTACGATCTTGGGGATGGAAGCTACTCTCAGTCTTATTGATTATTCTGGGTATTCTGTTGTTCTGCTGTTGCTGTATACAATGTCTTCCTGTCATATGTTCAGTGTTAGGAGGATGTTGTGCACAGACTATGGGAACATTAGGGCAAAAGGTACGCACACCATAAAGAATGACCAATGAATTTGTGTTGAAGGAAATTTTTGTCACAGACCTTATGGCGATCGATATCTCTGATGATTGTGATTTAGGGTGTATGGACATTGAGACGTGGAGTTACTCGTAAAGTGACTAAAAGTAGTTTAGCACTTGGCTTAGGCCAAAAGGAGGGTTTGATAAACAGGAAATCATATTGTGCCTCCTTCTGATATATATTGGCCTAAGCCTAGTCGCTCTGCGAAGAAAACCGAGTGGCAAAGTTCCGATTTTAGATCGACTTCGCTGCCATTTTTAGGAGCATCCGCCATTTTGATTTCTTTTCATATGTGATTCTGTGTTCTAAAATGGTGGACTGTGTTTCCAACTTGTAACCGAGCCTTCCCGACCTTTGAGCCTAGTTAATTGTTAGACTGCCTGAGCGCCGAATGTTTGGACTAGGTAATGAGACCTTGTCCCGAATATGACTTGTGGTCTAAGGATTGTCTGCACTAACAAGCCTCATCCACGAACACACATCGAGGACAATGTAATGTAAATGTCGAGCGTGGACACTGGCAGAACTGCATTGTGAAGGGATATGTACTAAGGTTTACTGCTAAACCCAGGAATACACTTTGCCATTGTAACTTGTCAGGGATGCAAACTAATATAATTCATGTGCATATTATTATATGAGCCATAAGTGAACTTGGCACGAACTCTAGACCACAGATTATTAACCTGTAGAGGGGCTGGACATTATTACTGAATTGTATAAAAATGTGAATGTCCAGATGTCCAGCACTCTCACTCCTCACTCTGAAGGGCTGCTACTCATTGTGATGTATTGAGTGCCAGATAGCTATCTGAATTTCTGTTTCTTTGTAACTGTACAGTAGAATAAAGATCTGTGAATCTTTATAGCCTGTGTTTTGTGTATTTCCTTTTGTGGTACTCAGCCTTGATATTTCCTTGCTTTTACAGGGTGAGCAGGGTAGCGTGGTGTACAGTGTCGAACGCTGCTGAAAGATCTAAACGGATCAGGGCGCTGACACCGCCACTATCCACCAGCCTTGCCACATTATCCTGGACAGCAACAAGGACACTTTCCGTGCCCCTGCCAGGATGAAACCCTGACTGGACCGGGTCAAGAAGATTGGATGATTTAAAAAAAAAACAGGATAGGGGACACCAGTGATTCCAAAAGCTTCATCAGGAAAGGGAGAAGAGAAATAGGCCAAAAATTAGAAGGTATGGCAGAATCCAAAGAAGGTTTCTTTAGAAGGGTGATAACCGTGGCAGCTTTAAGCTCAGGGGGATAAACCCCAACTGGAAAGGGAGTTTCTCAGCTGCCGTAATCTCCCCTAAAATGTCAGACAAAATCTCTTTCATAACCCCCAGAGGCACGGAGTCAGAAGGCGCACTGGACTTAATCCGTTGCATTGTATTACTGACCACATCCTCAGAAAATAAAGGAAAGGAGGGCAAGTGGGGCAGGGACAGCTCGCGTCATCTTCAAGAGGCAAGTGCCATGAAAGGAGTCAGAGGCTGAAAGGGCTGAGCATTCTGCGATATTAGCACGGATGGTCATGACCTTATTGATAAAAAACTGAGATAAGGAGTCACAGTGCTCCTGGGTGGGTGTAATACTGGGGTCACATTTTGTAGAACAGGATAAGGATTTTACAACAGCAAAGAGAGCCTTAGGCTGATTCAAAGAAACTTCAATTTGTCAGGCAAATTAAGTTTCTTTGCAGCTAAAATAGCTGCAGAGTAGGCTGATAGACAAGCCCTATACTGCAACTTATCGGCCATGCATATCTGATACACCATTTCCGTTCCAGCTGCCTAGGTTTAAGACAGGCGGATTTCTGCTGGTCCGAGAACCACGGCTCAGAAGGAAGCCTATGAGGTTGAAAGCACCACAGTGGGGCTAATTCATCAGCGGCTACCAGAAGAGATGCAGCCAGACAAGAAAGTGAAGGTAGGGTGGCCGCTGCACATTTTTCTCTTACAGAGCAGACAAGGTCCTGTAGATTAGCCGTACGCCAGCAATGCCGCCAGACATGCTCCGGATGAGTCTTAGGCAGTTCATGCACTACCGAAAGTGAACAAGTCACCAGGTAATGGTCGGACCATACAACAGGCTCAGCACACTGGAAGGACCGGAAGTTGTGTTAGCTAGTACGACATCTAAGGTATTTCCCATCTTGAGGATAGGCCCTACAACAAGCTGTGGGAGATCTAGATCCAACAGGCTATCGAAAAAGACATCCAGGGCAGCAGCCTTTGGAGAGTTGAACTTAAGATTGAAGTCGCCCAGTAAAATCAAGTTGGGATATTTGATTTGAAGGTCCGCTATAAGGTCTATCAAAGGTTCCAGTAGTCCCACATAGGAACCAGGAGGGCAATAGATAGCTAAAATATGACATGTATAGGCCGAGGAGATCACACAACTGAGCAATAACGCCTCCATACTATGAGCATGGGGAGGGCACAACTGAGTAGTCAGAAATTCAGCCTTAAAAATAACAGCAAACTCCCCGATGCTGAGGTGCTGGCCCATCCACATGGATAATCTTAAACCCATCTGGGATGGCCTGGACCAGGACCGGGGCTGGACACTCCTGGAGCCATGTCTCAGTAAGGGCCAGGATTTCCGGTCGACGTTCAATTAGTAAGGCAAAAACCTCGGAGGCATGAGCCGTTAAAGAACTGGTGTTTAGCGGTGTGCAGTCATATTTTCGAATGCAATATTTTCGAAAGTCAAAATGTCGAAAATATTTATTCGAAAATAATAATGTCGAAATACAAAAAAATCGATTTTTTTCGATTTTTTTTCGAATTAATGTTTAAATAATTAATTAATTAATAAATATTTTATTAAACATTTTTTTAAATAATTAAAGGTATATCCATGGGGGGTGGGGGAAGCATGGGGAGGAGGGGGGGTTAGGGTAGGGGTTTGGGATGGGGGGTTTTCATAATTAATTAATGAATTATTTTATGAAACATTTTTTTTTAAATAATTAAAGGTATATCCATGGGGGTAGGGGGGGATGGGAAGGAGGGGAGAGGGTTGGGGTAGGGTTTTGGGATGGGGGGTTTTCAAAATTAATTAATTAATTAATTAATATTTTATTAAACATTTTTTAAAAAATAATTAAAGGTATATCCATGGGGGGTGGGGGGCATGGGGAGGGGGGGGGTTGGGGTAGGGGTTTGGGTTGGGGGGACCCCCCCATAAAAAACATTAGTATTTGTGACATTTTTTTTCGAATTAATGTTTAAATAATTATTTAATTAATAAATATTTTATTAAACATTTTTTAAATAATTAAAGGTATATCCATGGGGGGTGGTGGGGCATGGGGAGGAGGGGGGGTTGGGGTAGGGGTTTGGGATGGGGGGTTTTCATAATTAATTAATTATTTATTTTATGAAACATTTTTTTAAAAATAATTAAAGGTATATCCATGGGGGTTAGGGGGGATGGGGAGGAGGGGGGTCATTGGGGTAGGGGTTTGGGATGGGGGGGTTGGAGGGGGACCCCCCCTTAAAAAACGTTAGTATTTGTGACATTTTACATTGTAATTTTAGCATTGGTTTTTCGATTTTTTTTTCGACGCTTTATTTTCGAATTAATGACTTTTTCTATTATATGTATGTGATTTCGACATTTTTGAATTCGACATTATTTTTGTCGAATTTTTTGCTGTTCGATTTTTTTTTTTCAACTTTTTGACTATAAACCGTGTTTAGCAGCAGTAGTGGCAGAGCTGATATATTAGACACTTGCAAAGGTAGCTACCGCCCAACGGATGATATGTCTTCAGAAAGGACAGACAACCATGGGGGGAAAAGCGAACTCGGAGGAGCCAGAGACAGGCGCTCACTCCTAGAATAACATAAGGCTCCTCCGTCTTCGTCCATCGCATGGACAGCCACAGGCGGGTTTCCCTTAAGCGTGCCATTGGTGCACTGACAGCGTGCCTGATGCACGCTGGTCTATTCTCTGGTCTATGATCTAGACATGTGCTAGTCTTCAGTGTCCTATAATGTAAGATATACATTGAGCTATTCATTCTAGTACATTTAAGCCCCTAAAACAGGGATATTTCAATATTTACATACCTTGTGTTCTCAAGGTGGTCTCCTACTTCATCTGCCACATCCTGTTGTCCTATGGGAGGGCATTCATAGAGAGGAACTTGAAAGTTTTCTAGCATAATTTTAAATGTGTCTGTATCTAATTACAGCTAGGTAATTGAATGGCTATGGTGGGGATTCCCATGGATTTCCTAAGTAGGTACTTACCTTAGTTCTCTTGTACAGCTATCTCCTCTGGACAACAAGATCAGGCTGGTCTAGATCTCTGTGTCCAGAGAATGGTCTTAAATACTAGAATGACGCTGGCAAATGCGTGTGTGATGACATCACCAGGTTGGTGACATCATTGAGTGCCGACCCCGTTATGTTCATTTACATTGGCCCTCATTACGACCCTGGCGTTAAGGGGTTAACGGTGCCGTAAAAGGTGTCGGCGCCGTTAATCCCTTAATGCCTGATTACGAGGTCCCTTTGCGGCTCCCGACCTTAACGGCTGGTCTGGACCAGCCGTTAAAGTAGGGACCCGCAAAGGGACTTTCGAGGTAGTTACGGTACCGCAATTTGCGGGACCGTAATTACCGCCTTCCCCAGTCCCATTGAGCCCTATGGGGCAAAAATGGGAATGGGGAAGGGCCAATGGTAAATGGGAAATTACTGCCCTGCCAACTTTGGAATCGGTAAGTTACCGGCGTTAACCATGGCGCTATTAGCCATGATTAACGCCGGAGTCGTAATGAGGGCCATTGTATTTATAAATGCATTTATTTTTTCTTTTGTGGAGCGCCTAAGCCCTCGGGCAACAAGGCGCTGGTTACAGACATTGGCAAAACATTTGTCGTGTTTGGCAAAGAGGGATGCTTCTGACTCCTTAGATTTCTTGGGAGAAGAGGAATGTTTTGAGCTGATTATGGAAAGCCCAATAGTAGTGTTCCAGTCTCAAGGATGGTGGCAGTGCATTTCAATTCTTGGCTAAGATTGCTGGGAAGCCTGCCCTGCCAGCACTTTTCAGTCAAAACATGGGGGTGATGAGGCTATTTGTGTGGAACGATCCTGTGAGTCTGGCGGCAGATGTTTTGGTGAACTTGGATGCAAGTTATCTTGGAGCAGAAATTGAGATACATTTGTGGGTTATGGCCAAGGATTTGCAGCGAATGCGCTCTTGTATTGGCAGCCAGTGTGCATCTCTTCTGGCTTGGGAAATATGCTCTTTGTTTGCTATGTTCATGGCTGTCCTTAGAGCATTGTTTTGTATAATTTGAGGTTTGTTGAGGTTAACAGCAGAGGTGCCTGCGAGTAGGGCATTGCAGTAGTCCAACCTGGAGCCTATCAAGGCTCTCCCAATAGTGAGGCAGTTTACTGTGGCGAGGAATGGTCTGCAGTCATAGATAAGTTTTGTGGTGTATGCTGCTGAAGAGTCAGTGACGTTGACTTGCTTAGAGAGGGCAAGGGTAGAGTCAAGATAAACCCGAGGGTTTTGACATTGCTGGAGACTTGGATAGATATGCCGTCAATGTTGAAGGAATTGTATGTTCTGTCCAGTTTGTTTAGGAGGGTCTCAGAGCTGACCAATAGCAGTTTGGTTTTCTCGTTATTGAGGCAGAGCATATCAGTTGCCATCCAAGCAAGGATAGTTTGGTACATTTGAGCCAACAAGTCGGCGTTGGTACAGTAGTCACCTGTTATGGGAAGGGATAGCTGAGTATCTTCAGCGTAGTTTGTGTTACTTGCGCTTCGAGTAGGGCGGAGAGTGGTTTGGTGAAAAAATGTTGTATAGTGTCTGAGACACGCAGGACCCTTGGGGGATGCGACACATGACAGGGGTAGGAGAAGCTGAGGTGGATGTGGAAAAAACTCTCATTTTTCTGTTGGAGAGGAAGGAGGAGATCCACGTAATAGCCTCGGGGAGAAGTGGGCTGACAAATGAAGGTGCTGGTAAAGTTTTTGGGGGTCCACCAAGTCAAAGGCGGCTGAGAGATCTAGCAGTAGGAGGAGGACTAGTTTGCCACCGTCTTTGGATTCATCAAGTAGATTTTTTAAGTCGAGGAGGGTTGTTTCGGGTTCCCTGGCCTGGCCTGAAGCCTGATTGGCGCAGGGCTAGAAGGTTGTGGGCTTTGAGGTGCTGTTGAATCTGTGTATATGCTGCCCTGTCCAGTATTTTCAACAGGAATGGTACAGCTGTGATGGGTCAGTAATTAGTAGGGATGTCCGGATCTAATGTGGGCTTTTTTAGGAGTGGTAGTACCCAGGCATCTTTTAGGTTAGCTTGCACAATCCCTGAGGAAAAGGAATCAATGATGAGGGAGGGTATGAATGGTGCTAGGGCTTCAGCACAGTCTTTGATGATTGGAGCAGGGCAGATGTCCCCTTTACATCTTGATGGCTTGTGACCCTTTATGATTGTGATGACATCGCTATCAGAGACAGGCTTCAACTCAAAAGGAGATATGTTGAGCCTCTTGATTTGGGGTATGAGGTCAGGGATGTCGTTGTTGTTGGATAATTTATTTTTCTTTTGCAGGATCCTTTCCTAGAACATGGCTATTTTGTTCACAAAGGCATGTTGTATCTCAGTGCACCAAGTGAGATCTTTGGTACAGTTAGTGCTGGGAGGGGCTGGATATTCTAATTCCCGTATTATGGAGAAGAGCTCTTGTGTGCTGTAATTGGCTTTCGAGATTCTGTCGCTGTAGGTGATGCTTTTTGCGTGGAGGATAGCCTGTTTGTATGCTTTTGTTGTGGCAGCAAATTGGATTTTATTCAGCTGGTTCGGACTGTTTCTCCATGATGCTTCTGCTGTGCGTTTCAGGTTGTGGAGTATTTTCAGATATGTGGTAAACCAGCTGTTGATGTGGGCAATGGGTTTTGCTATGCAATTAGTGAGTGGTGCTACTGTGTCCATGGTAAGGCCAGGGTTCGGTGGTAGTTGTTGACCAAGGTGGTTGGGTCACAAGTAGGATTAGTTTTCTCAATGAGTGATTTAAGAAAGGGCAGGATATTTGCCGGAGTTATGTTTCTGGCACTTCTTATTGATGCAATAGGCAACATGGGAGGCTTGGTGTACTGTCCTTGTGGTCTAGGTAGTTGGAAGGTGACAATATTGTTGTCTGACCAAGGGCAGGGAGTGTCGGATAGGATTGTGATGTCGGAATTAAGGTCGTCAAGCCAGTCTAGGATCCAGCCTTTATTATGGGTGGGAGTCGTAGTGCATTGTGTGAAGCCAGCGATATCTAGTGCGTTCGTTAGGGCGCAGGCGCTGGCATTGGTATGATCGTTGAATCCTAAGAATAAGCAGAAAGGATAAGTGCGATGTCATCCTCAAAGGAGTGTAGGGTGCCTGGGTGCCGGTAGATCAGGTAGATAGTTGCTGTGGCTGAATGTGATAGAGTAATATTTCTCCTGAGAGGATGTTGTGAGGGTTGGTTTCTCTAATGATAAGTGAGTCTTTGGCTATGATAGAAACTCCACCGCCTCTTACATCAGCTCGGTCTTTGCAGAAGCTAGAGTATAGTTGGGGAAGCGCTACGGAAAGGGCTGGGCCTGAGGCTGCGTGCAGCCATGTTTCAGAAATTGCTAGGAGATCTAAGTTGTTGGTAGTGTGCAGATCCGCAATGTCAAGAGCATGGGCTACCACTGATCTGGCATTGGTCAGTGCTCCACTTATGATGTGTAAGTCAGGGTTTTGGTTTTCAGATCAAGGATTGGTGATCTGCATTTGGGATGAAGTAGGCCGAGCTTTGCGGGGTGTGCCTAATGCCATAGTGGGTATGGGGTGAATAGGTAGAGGGCTGGTCCCTTGTAGGTTAGGTGGGCTCTCATTCTTTCTGTGATGGGTACCAGGGTGTGGTGTGGGTGTATCATTGTCGTGAGTCAGGGCTTGCGAGTTGCCATTGGTGGGGGAGGTGAGTACAGGGCCGCAAGTGTTAAAGCATTTAAGTTTGTGCATTTGATGTACGAAGAAACATATGTTGGTGGCACATATCCGGGCAAGAAAAGTGATTGTAAGAAAGGATTGGATGTCCAAGACTTCATATGATTATGTTTATATATTTGATGACATAGGGTTCTGAGAGAATTGGTAGTACAAAAGATTCATGGTAACATGCAGTTGTAATTCACAATTGTCTTCATGTTCTCATGTCTATTTGTGCAGGCACGATTTCACACAATGATGGGTATTGGCGATCCTCTTTTCCATTTAGTTATCACAATAGTACATTTACAGTGTAAGTTAATTTGCTATGTACTGCAAACATGGGCAATATGTGGCATTGCTTGATGATTTTCAACATACTGGTAATACACTGTAATGACATATACTTGTTTGTGCTCTAGATATACTCAAAAATATTTCTGGTGTACGTATCATAGTAATAAGCTTTGTTTGTGGTTACCAGTGAGTTCAATAGTACATGTTGGTATCTTATTTTACGGGTGGTCTGATGGAAGTACAATAATATACAATTAAACATATGAATGGGCTCAATGGTATATGGTTGGCAACAAGCGTAGAGTACAATACTGCATTGTCATCCCTGTTGTTGTTAATAGTTGGTTTCTAATTTGTGTATTCAGGATTTACGCAATAATGGTGCCTTCAGGTAACCCTTTGACTTCTGTGATATTCGGCATGGTGAATGATTTCTTGTGGAGAATCTGTTGCATACGTATTGCAGTTCTGTTTAGAATAGAAGGAATATATGGTTGGCCTTTCTTATTCTCTTCGTTCAGCCCTCCTGGGTGTAGGGAATGTAACCTTTCTATCCGAAAGGTTTCTCTCTAGTCAAGTTGTTTAGATATGCTGTAACCCCTTCTCTTTTCTCAATAGTCTCCAGTGCTTTGAATTTTATTTTGCGTTATCTGGTGTCTGGCCTTTTGGATGTGGCAAGTTATCTGTCTGGATGTTGGACTGGTGCTCATTCCATCCGGTAAGGGACCGGCACCGTTCATTCCGGACTGCCTCTTTACGAGGTCTGCTGCGGGTACCAGGCGTCCTTAGTGGGACCCGCTAGCAGGCCAGGATGCTAACAACGGGCCCGTCATTAATGGGCCCGTTGTTAGCATCCTCCCCATTCCCATTGAGCCCTAATGGGAATCGGGATTAACTTTTACTGGAGTCCAGTAAATGGACAATTACCGGTCTGCCAAGGTCGGCATGACCCGGTTATTGCCCTTTTCTGGGCTCCAGTAAAAATTCATTACCGGCGGCAATGAACCCTGCCCCCATGGTCGTAATGAGGCCCAATGTCTCCTTTCTGTGCTAGACTGCAGTTATGTTAATCACTGAAATACCCTTGTTTTTAAGTGCTTAAATATAGAATACTATATAAAATACTATAAATGAATAGCTCAATGGGTATCTTGCATTATAGGACACTGAAGACTAGAACAAGTCTAGAGCACTGACCAGACAATAGTCCAGCGGCACGAGGGATTACATGTGAAGCATATGTCAGGTCAAACAAGTTTATTCGGAAATAAGAAAATTTCCATTAAACGACAAAAAAAGAAATATAATTTACACAATTCCAATAATACAAAAGCACCAATTGAATAAAAGACGGATAAAAATAGATACCGAATATTGCAAAACACAATCAGCATTGATAATCATAACTTACACTTGCTTGCCAGTCAGGAGGGCATATTTTAAAATTATACATTATAATCAAGCATAAAACAAGACTCAACCACTTTTCCCCCAACATAATTCATTAATAGAATTGGTGGCGCTAACTACCCCCATCTTGTAGATTCAATAGATTCATTCTAAAATGCATCGCTCTTTTTAAAAAAGACAACAGGGCCCAGGATGTAAAAACTGACTCAGCACTCAGAAGAAACTCGAGTGCTGCCTTATGTAAACGGATCTCCGTTTTCTTGAGAGCGGGGACCAAGGTCACTCTGCGTATACCCGCATATCCTATACAAAAGAACAATAGGTGCGAAAGGTCCTCGCGCTTGTGACCACAGACCGGACAGCCGGCATCACTAGGAAAACTTTTCCAATTGCATGTATTTCCCTGTAGCCGGAGGCAGTCAAAGCGGGCCCTCGTGATCAACCACCTTTCTGATTTAAAAGTGCTCCTAGTCAAATATGGTTGAATTTCGGAGAGATTACTAATACTGGAGTGAAAAGAATCAGATTTCTGGGTATATCCCAGGAGAATTTTCCTCCTAACTACAATTTCACCCAGTTTAGCCTTATAAGCTGCCCCCTCTGGCTTAGTGATTAGAAATTCGGGCGGGAACAGGGCACTAAGGTTGACTTCCCCCAATTTTGCCGACACATAAGCTAACCATGGGATTTTTTTCCAACCTGATGTGCACAACACTGTACGTAAGATGAAATGGCACAGCGTTGCGTGTTCATTTGCCCACAGCCGAATCCAGAAAAGTAATGGTGCCATCGCCCACTGATCCTCCCAGAACTCTGCCCCCAATTCTCTATGAACAGCTAATCCGGGGGCGCTGGTCGGTAACCCCAGCAGGTTTTTAAAAAATTTATTTTCTTTACTCTGGATTACAGCCGCATTCTGGAAACCCCAAATGGCTGCGCCATACAGAGTAGTTGCCGAAGTTTGTGCACCATATATTTTCAGAATCACGTCAAGAGGCTGAGCTCTGCTTCTTGACGCAAATCTAAAGAGCCCACCTATCTGTTGGCTCATCTTTGCCGATTGCTTTGCCACATGAGCCCTTCCATTTAGGGTTTCAGAGAAACTAATCCCCAGATAGTCGAACACCTTGACTCTGGGGATAATTTCCCCAACACATAGCATGGGTTTCATTGGTGCAGGGCGTTTCCTTCCAACACATGCCATAACCGCTGACTTTTTGGAGTTAATTTTTAGGCCCAGATTATTCATAAAGGATGCATAAGCATCAATCAGGACCTGTAGGGCCCTTGGTGTTCTGGCTATTAGGACTGTATCGTCCGCATAAGCCAGAACCGGAAAGCCCCTACCCCCCAAAACCAAAAAATCTGCCCTTACATCGTTAAGGTCCCGCGAGAGACCATTGATATAGAGACAAAAACAAATGGGAGCAAGCACACACCCCTGTCTTACACCGCATCCCACCTGGAAACAAGCTGTGCAATGCCCACCCGGCCCACTACGTACACAAGCCACGTTATCCGTGTGAAGGTCAACCAAAACCTGCAAAATCTCCCCGGGACAACCCAAGGACCCAAGCACAGCCCATAGCTTAGCTCTATCCACTTTGTCAAAGGCAGTGCTTAGGTCCATAAAAGCCAGATAAACTGGCTCACCCCGACTAAATACCGAGTTAGCCACCAAGATATAGAGGTTGAGGCTCTGTTCAATAGTGCCAACACCCGGACGGAATCCAAATTGGATGTCTGACAAGATCGATTTTGCCCCCATCCAATTTTCAATTCGGGCTAACAAAATTCTCCCAAAGATTTTGAAGGAAGAATCCAACAAAGAGATAGGCCTATATGCACTTGGACTGGAGAAGTCTCCCTTTTTGAAAATTGGAAAGATTATGGCCTTTTTCCAGGACGGGGGATACTCCCCTAGCTTTAGGCAGGCATTGAAAACCACTGTTAAGAGCGGTGCCCACAACGCGATAGGGTCCTGAAACAGGTCTGAGGGGATCATATCTGGCCCCGGGGCTCGGTTGTGAGCTTGAAGCTTTATAGCCTTTATCGTCTCCTCCACCTCAAATTTCAAGCAGACGTCTGCATGGTCTAAAACATCTTGTGCACACTCTAGCCCGAATAAATTCCCAAAATGGGATAACCAAGCCCCTTCTTCCACGTAAGTACCACTACCTTCCTTAGAGCCGCATCCCTCTGGACCACTTTTTACATAGGCCCAAAAGGCCTTCTGGTCCCCTCTTCGAGCAACGTCCAAAAAACCTTCCCAAGCTGCCCTATCCAACTCCTTTTTCCTCCTCTTTAGTTCTAGTTTATAGATCTTCCTGACTTGGGCAATGACAGTTCTACTGCTGGACGGATCCTTGAGGGTTAATAACAGAGTTTTTTTAGCCCTTTTACAAGCATCGTCCAACCAGCCTCTGTTAGTATCCTTACCCTTTGGTTTGGTTGTTAATGAAAATTTGTTTGTGAAGGCAGCCATCAATTCCACAAATGACTTTACGATGACCCCCGGGGGTGAACAATCATCCAATATATCCAACACAAGGGATACATTGTCGGAGACAGCTTTATAATGTAGTTCCCCCCTTTGAATTTTCCCCCATTTAATTCTTCTAGTACCGATGGGTATACCCGTAGGAGGAATAGGGGCTATTTCCTGCGAAACCGCCTCCCCCATCAATCCCTTCAACTTCAGGCAGATGGGTAGGTGGTCACTGTGTGGATCAGCCAATACTTCAAAGCTTTCAGCTAATTCCCAAAGGTTTGTTGAGATACAGAAATAATCGATTGTAGAACTACCAAGGTGGCTATTAAAGGTCACTGCACCCGGTATATCTGGGGCCAGTCGGCCATTCACTATACGAAAGCCCCACTCCAGCAGCCATAAACTTAGCTGTAAGCCTTTAGGACAGACTCTCCCATCTCGCATACATCTAGGCGGGATATTCTCAATCTGATCCTCCAAAGGATCAAGGATATCCAAATCTATCCCCTCTCCCATTTTGATGTTGAAATCACCCCCCCAAATATAGAAGATTCTTTTATTCCCGCCCCTGGACAGTAAATCTTCCATGAACTTTTTAACTTTAGTAAGCCTGTCCAGGTCGGAGATATGGGGGCTATTGTAGAAGTTGATAATACATACAACATCTCCCTTGCCGGTAGTTAGAAATATCACCTGAAGGAAATCCAGCCCTGTCTGTAATTGCTCAATCTTGCATTCCAAAGAGGTCTTTATCAATATGCATAAACCACCGTATTGTCTTCCTCTCGGTTTCTTGTTAGCTGGGATATCAAAGGAAACAAAGCCATCAAGGTGCGGGGTTTCTATTGCCCATGTTTCCTGGAGTAGGACTACTGAATTAGCTTGCAGAAGCTCCATCACCGGGACCAACTTCAGTTTGCCAGATGAGCCTGCTATATTCCAAGACAGTATGCGGAGAAGTGGTCTTTCCTCAACGCAAGCCTCCTGGGATACAGCCAAGGGTTGCACCATTACAATACCCGCTACATCCTCCGATTGTCAGTCTATATCCTCACAGGACGTTAGAACCTCAAATTGGTTTTCCAGGGGCAGGGGAGCTAAAACTTTCCTGCCCAGGGCACTACACCGTCCCTTATTCGCCCGGACGGTGCTCCAGCTGCCCTCCAGATTATTAATTGGGGGTTGCCCACCCAGGATATTATCGATCCCTACAGACCCACCTCGCCTCAGGCTTCTAGTGGGTTGGTTATACACCAATTGCCCCCCTACGCATGCATAAAAATAATCCAATGGGAGCAATTTGCTATGCAATTGGTTACCATTGGGCTTAAGGCCACGGGCCAGATTAGAATTCAAAAGATAATCCATAATCTGGGGATCAGATAAAGTAATTACCACACAGTCCCCATTCAGATTCTTTGGCCTATTCCCCACCCAACCCACACGCCTAGCCATACGAATGAGTTTGGGATCTATCTTTGGCCCCATCAGGTTGGTGTTGATCCAGTGGGATGCTTTATTAATCAATGAAAAAGTTGATTCAAAGTTTCCGGATGGGAGACCAGGCAATCCTGTAATAATCCCCACAAGAGGGGTTGCTTCTGGGGGGAGATTTAAAATGGTTAAACTCTCCTGCCCTAACCCCAAACTATGGGGCTTTGGCCTAGCATCAGGTTTGCCCTTTGCTCTTTCTAGTTCAGGCTCCCTTGCCCCACTCTTTACCTCAGTGGCTACTTCCACATCCCCTATGACAATAACGTCAGAGACCCTCCCCTGTGGGTCTAAACCCTTTCCACCCTTAGAGGTAGTAACAGCAGCTGGAGGAGCGAATAATGTACATTGGCAGGTCCTATCCACTTTTCTCAGCTCCTCCACAGCAATAGCCAGGGTGCCCAACTTAAGGGAAACAGTTCTGATGGAATCATCCATTATGGCCAGTGTGTTTAATACCCCCTCTTTAAGTCCCTTCAGGGAGTTCAATACTAATTGTAAAGGTTTAAGTTTTTCATCCAGAAGGGCCTCTAGCCAACCTTTATCTCCTTCACTGGCTCTGGAGCTGTCCAGGGACCCAGAATCCAGAAACTCAGGCTCTTTGCCAATGGGTCCGAGGGCCTCCTCCCTCAAACACTGGGGTTGTAACAACAGTGGGGGTATCCCTGCCCCATCTACCACCACTTGAGTTATAGCCCCAGTCGACCCGGGTCTTACACTCGCGGCTACAACTTCCTCTCCCATCTCCTCTGATCCTAAAAAACCGCTCCCATTGCGCTGTGGACTTGCCACTCTGGGGACACACTCCGCTGCATTCATACAATTCACAATTTTGCTGGCCATAACATCCATATAAGAGTCCAGCGATCTTTGGGAAGGGTTAACGACTCTGTTCGTTAAGGGTCTAACAGATTTCGGAGGTTTGTTCGTTTTAGTTATAACTACATTTTTTTTAGTTTTTTTTGCACCATTTCCTGTAGCCCCCCCTTCTCCTGCTTTGCGCTTCCCCATATTGGGGTTATAAATACCACCAAACCCGCACAAGCTTTTGGTGAATGGGGGGTGAATAGAACCACCACTCACCCTAACAGATTCAAGCTCTCTAGGGGGATTAAACAGCAGGAACAGGAGAAGGGGGGGAGAGAAAATCTCGCAGCCCCCACACAATCTCCTGAAATGCAGATGGAAAACAAACAAAAGATAAAAAGTAGGGGAAAAAAAAAAGCGTGTAAAGGTATATAAAAAAATTGATAGCCCCCTGTTATAAAAACCCGCGACGAAAGCCCTCCTAATAGAGCAGCAACAGCAACAGTCGCGGCAACAAGTAGCCGAAATATGGATTAGCAATTAAGCTGATGCATGAGAACAGTTTAAAAAGCAATTTAAATAATCAAAGTGAGGTTTAACAGCCTAAAATCCGGAGCCCAATGTCCAATGTTCTTTGTCCCATGGGCCTTTTGCTAATAAGGTCAGGCAGAGATACAACCCACAAGAAATCTGTAGACTTGAGGATCAATGGCTCCCCAAAAAAAAAAAACCAATAGGCCACACGAAAGGCACAACCAGGCGTGTGCTCCCACCTCCCGAAAACAGAAAGAGCCAGGACCGTTGAAAGGCCGCTGATTCAGAAGGGCGGGGGAACGCCCGACAGCTAGGGGAGCTGCCTTAGTCCGTCTCTCCCCCCCCCGCCCTCCAGCTGCACGCCAGGGGGGTGGCTTAAACCCACAGGTACGCTCAGAAGCCGGACGTACCTTGCATCTGAGATGTCCGCAGCTGATAAGGACCGTCGTGGAAGACCTTCGCGAGGCTCCACGCACTCTTAAGCACCCGCGGCAGCCAGGCACACACACGGGGGCCTTGGGATCAGGAAGTTTTTCGCCTCGAAGTCGTAGTCCGTAGTCCTAACGCTCTTGCCGCGAAGGACGTAAAGGACTCAGCTGAGACTCCGCTGCGCTCCGCTCCTCGTAGGCTTTCTTGTAGATGCAGCCCCGCCTTCTCCTTTCATGCGAAATGATTTAACCCCTCGTGGTAACTGAATGCACTCGGGCCTCGTAAGGACTCAGCTGGGACTCCGCTGCGCTCCGCTCCTCGTAGGCTTTCTTGTAGATGCAGCCCCGCCTTCTCCTTTCATGCGAAATGATTTAACCCCTCGTGGTAACTGAATGCACTCGGGCCTCGTAAGGACTCAGCTGGGACTCCGCTGCGCTCCGCTCCTCGTAGGCTTTCCTGTAGAAAGACAGAACCACAGGCAGGCAACCACAACGTATGCACCTAGTACCCCAAATTTGATATGATATACAAATACAATATCCCCAAACACTTGCAGCATGTTTTTGCCTATTTTTATAGAAATTGGTCCCTGAATATGGTCCGCAAGACTGAAATGCATTGGACACCATGAAAATGCCTTTGTGTAAGGAATAAATGCTTCATTTTGTGAAAAACGAATTGAAGACAGCAAAAATCATGGTTTGTATGAATGTTGGAAATTGAATACTCAAAAATGAGTCATTTAAATGGAAATGTGTAACTAAAATCAAAATAACAACATGTGAAATATTCACTTAATATCCTTCTAGATGTCTGGGTGACCTTAACCCAACAGCATTCTCTACGGAACTCTCTTATACAATCTTGGTTTTACCCTCCAGATGCTTTGCCACCTTTAACACTGTATGAGTGAGATGCTATTTGTGGTGTTATGAATATGTTAACCTGATAGAAACTGTGGAATGAGGTTGAGATACTTTGACAGGGGTGACATTGGAGTTAGTAGCCGATACTCAGGATGTTACCTGTGTGCACTTAGGGAGGGTGCACTGGACAGGCTCAGGTAACACATCTGCACATTGTGGGTGACACGCTGTTGTTATAATAGTGTGTGTGTGTGTGTGTGTGTGTGCGTGCGAGCGTGCGTGCGTGCGAGCGCGCGCGCGTGCTTTTGTCATTATTATGTGTAGGCCGGAATGCTGTTAATTCTGGCCATTGTATACAACTGATTGGTGTATTTGTAAATAAAACGATTTAAAAAAAAATGATTCTTTGTAGGGCTTCCAACTTAAGACCCTATAGATTCCGGGCTCCTCAAAGTCGTCAGGAGTCTGTTGCTTAAATTCAGAAGAAAACACCGAGGGTTCCATTATTTTCAAAGGCTGTCAACATTGGTTATTTGCTTGTTCCAGACAAATTGTCTCAGCAATTGGTACTTTATTGCCCGACTATTGCATTTTGCTGTGTTGATGAAACCTTTTGTTTTGGCTTTGCTCTTTTGGTTATTTATTTTTTTTTCGCCATTTTGACATCATTCTCACCGTGCAGCAGAGTGTATGCTTCGTACTTCCGTGTTTCGGATGTAGAAATATCTCTTGTCTTTAAAATGCAACCACTTATATTTGAACCTTCACCTAGGTGGGCAGTTGGTGCCAATTATTCAAAATGTCATAAATAGATTGTGATATAATTTAAATAAAATGTCACAGCATGTGCCTGTTTTGACCCTGTATAACAACATTTGTGGGCCGGTTGGAAGCTTTCTTGGCTTTTATTTGAATATCCTGGTGTCAGCACTCTTTCCTTTCATAAGGTGTGTGTTTTTTCTTTTTTTAAATGATTGCCTAAAGCCTTATAATTGAAGCTCTTACTAAAACCTGGAGATACCAAATGTACTTTCAATCTATGGCTGAGTGATTAGCTACATTTGAGAGGAATGTCATACTTAAGCCACCCTTTGTGTTGCAGCTGTGGTGACTTACTGAAGGCCTCCCCTGTGTGCTGTGCCCCCTAGCACTGTAAAAGGAGCTGACGTTTGACTGGTAATTGTGCATTCAATACTAATGTAGCTTGTGGCTAGTCTCCCCCCACCCCCCACGTTTCACTAAAAGTGGGGGCTGTCATTCTCCAATACTGCAATGCATTCACCCTGTGTTATCTCTCTGGCATTGAGCAGGCATTGCCGCCTAGAGGTCCCTCACACCAATGGAGGCCGCATTGATCCCGAGACATTTTCAGTCTTGATCTGTACACAGCGCGATTGCCTCTGGGCACACTCGTAAAATCTAACCCCAGCAACACCCTGCCGTCATGAGGGTCCTATGAAAACCCTTAGATTCATGGATACCCATTGTGACTATAAACCCTCCACTCCAGAGGCAACCCTGTACCTATTCTTGGGAAGACATTCTTCCTCTTGGCATGCGCTTAATGTGCTGCCCTGTGGAAGACTATTCAAGAGTCAAGAACCTGCAAACCTCTTGAATCTGAAAGAGTCTATCTTGCGCAGATCTCACCCATACATGTTTTCTGGGACAGGGAGTCCCTTTGAAGTATTTTAAAGGAGAGTATCTCTCACCATGGCTGTTACTTCAATCATGGCCTTGAGATACTCTGCCACTTGCCTGGACGGTTTGGTACTACATTGCAGTTTGTGATAGTGCAGAGTTCCTTTACATTATTATATGTTGTGTGAGGTTTCTATAGCATCTGTCATTATCATTGGCATCAAAGAGATCTAGGTTGCCTGGGAGTTCTGCAGACTGTTGTCTGAACATACATGATAAACATGACATTATATTACAGAACATTGCGAGATATTTTATTAATGTGCGCAGTGTGTTTCCTGTGTTGGACCTGATTACTTGCAAGCTTGAATCCCAGTCTGCTTTTTATTTCCACTAATTGCTTGAGAGGGGTTGGACTCTTAAATCCCCTCTCTCACGGAGAGCGCGGAGTGCGCAGTGTTTTTCCTGAGTTCCCTGTGCGGACTGGTGAGACGGGGAGATCACGGAACTCAAATGAAGGTACTGTGCTTTACCGCAACTGTTTTGTGGACAAGTATTGCTCACTTAAGGATTGGCCTGCCTGGGAATATTTAATCTTGTATTCCCCTCCCTCTATTCGAACCTGCAAAGTGTGCCTACCTTAAGGTGCCCCCTACTGCAGGAGGGAGGGCTGACATTCGTAAACTTGGAGCAACCCCTACCCTCCTCCCCAGCCTTCTCCTTCATCTTCTTCGCCCACTTTTATTACCCAAATGCCGGGGAAAGCCGCCAGCCGCGGGAAAACAATTACGAACCGTGGAAAGAAACCCTATGGGCTCCGCTCCACAAAACCTCGGGCGGACACGGCAGAACTCTCAACAAGTGGCGACCAGGAGGTTAAAAAGGGGGTAAACTCATTGGAGGAGCAGGACCCCCACAAAGGCCCATTGGACATATTATTTAAGGTTAAAGCAGCACGGCAGGGGACAGAACAACCTTCAATGGATACTATGGTGCACCTGCCTGAGGCGGAAAACAGCTTTCATCCCCTTGACCTCGAAACAGCTTTCATCCCCTTGACCTCGATAACGACTGGCTCTTGCAGATATGCTACGCTCTTCAGGACCATACTGCTTCATCTACTTGGGGTAGGGACAAAGGAAGATCTACCCCTAGAAACCAATCAACATAGTGGCTCCTGTTGAGGCGGAAGGCTGCCCAGAGACAGCCCAGCTGCCTACTGTCTGTGGCACACGCAAATTCAGTGCATGAGGTAACCCGGAAGCTTTGGGGGACAATTTATCAACTGCCCCAGCCGTGGACACAAGACTCTCTGCAAGCCCAAATCTCTGGTACAACTCTACACCCCCAGCAAGCAACTCCCTGCAAGATGACTTTAGCACCCATGATACATCAAGTGCAGGTCAAAATAATGGAATCTTAAATTTTGCAGTAAAAATTCTATTAAAGCTCTTCAGCACTATTCATGAAGACCTTAAATTGCAGGGGTTAGCCATCTAAGTGTTACATAAGCACTTGATTTCCCTTAAAAAAATCAATAGTGACCGCTACACCTGACTCACGGGAGGCCTCTATCCATACCTTACCGGACACGGCATGTGGGCCCAAGGTTATGGTATCTGCCCCCCTGATAAAGGTTCCTGTAAAGGCAGCTACTGAGAGAGCTCCTCTTTCAAGGCGGCAGGCAAGGTGGGCCAAGCAGCAGCAACCACAGGCTACCCCTGATCTGCCACCTTTAGGGGCCAAGCCTCTAACTACGGCTCAACCCTTGAACTCTACATTATGCTTGAGTGGCACTAACATCTCAAAGAAACAATGAAAACATGCTGCGCGGTGAAAAAGGCGATCAGCACAGACAGTGGGTAAGCTCACCAGCTGGTTACTAGAGGAGGTACCCCACAACCTCCCCCTACCATCAATTGACCCTAATAGACCCACCCTGGGTCTCACGGAGAAGTCACCTACAGACCCTATATTGCCTCAAGAATACCTCCTGCCTGCCCCTATGCCCATACATGGCAACTCTAAACCAGTGGTACCCCCTGTGGAGAGGTTGGACTCGAAGTCCCTAACAATAGCTCCTGTTCGGGGATATAAAGGAACTCGCCAGCTAAACCGAGCCTCTCTTTTGGCTCTGCTCAATAAGATCCTGTCACTCAGGATCCTGAACTCTGGCGACTTTGACTTTGTTGAACCCTTTCTTTTTACTGGGTCCAGAGCCACTAAACTTCCCTGCAGCCTGCCTGAGACCATCTCACTTATCAGGCTGCATAAAGCTTCACTTCATCACCTTGGCTATGCCCTGGACATATCAGTTTCCAGGGATGTGGCCTCGGTGGGATGTGTTAAATACAGTTGCCCTCAAGACAATGTTGTTTCAATTCAATCTCAGACAAAGGTCACGGCCACGTGTAGCAATTCTCATGGGTGGGAGTGGCTGTAATCAATGATTGCTTCAAAGACAGACCTGGAGTGAAATTGGTCGCTGACCGGTTGGAATACTAGAGGTTATAGTCATTGGCTGAATGGGAATGGTTCTGTGGAATTGTTATGCTCTCATGAAATTTTATGTTACAAGAAACGTGGTGAACCTTTGACATTGAGTTTGACGGGTATACGATCTATCAGGTTAAGGCCACTAAGGGTGAGAGGGGCTATCCTATGGGTGGCCTCTTGATTGGTGCCAAGTCCATATTTAATCAGAGAATGGTCTACCAGGCAAATCCTGGGGGTAATATACTGGCAGTGGAGGTGTGGTCCCCAGGTGGCTGGGGCTGCTGTCGGAACACCTTGCTAATTTGTGTATATGACCGCCCTGCTGAATCTATCACGGAGGTAATTGGTGACCAATTAGACTCTATACTTACCCCCTGGTTGGCCTCCTCAGACAGTAGCTTAGTCATTCTAGGTGGGGACTGGAATACAAGGGTAGTGGACCCAGGGGGCTATGGGGGCTTTGATAATGTTTTTGACTACTGCAGTATGCCATCTAAGAAATCCAACAACAAAGGGAAGATATGGCTGGACTTACTGAAGGAGTGGAACTGTACAGTCCTCAATGGTCTCACTTCTGGTGATCATCCTGGGCAGTTGACCTGGGCTGTAGGGACGGAAAGTGCTATTTTGGACTACATGGCAATCTCTGACTCCTTGTTGGATTATGTATTACAGTTAAAATTGTATTGACCACCTATAGTGACCATGCCCCCATTGTACTTACTATGCGTGGTGTAGGTGGGGGTGGGAAATTGGGCCTCTGTAGTGATGTGATTGCAAATCAACCAGGGAACAGGATCCTTTGGTCCCAAAAGAATATTGAGTATGTAGTAGGATAAATAGGGAACTCTGCGGTAAAAATCCTGAGGCTATCGAAAATTGGATAGAGCATCTATCCTTAGCCCTCTTTTTTTTGTAAATTTGTTTTTATTAACATTTTTAAATTGAAAGTCACATTACATAACACAATTACGATCTCAGAGTTACATAGCGAAAACAGGAATTCCAATAATGCTACAAAATTATTTTTATATGTTTCTTCCATCCAGCTATTGTAGTCTTACATGACTTTTTCCCCCCTCTCATTTTCCCTCCCCCTCTCCCCTGCAGGTCGAATAACAAAGTTCTTGGTCGTCTTGGTGTGTTCTTTTAAAGGGTCACAGTCTTTTTAAGTGTTTTCAGAATGTAGGGATTTGTTTCAGGACAGTTGACCGTAAGGCTGTTGCATTTCTTCGCTTTGATCACCTAGCCGCCTCGTGTACATTGTAGTAGTAGATTTTGGCTGATCAACGATACAGCCCATTAGGGAGGTGTTCATTCTTGTAGTCCATCCATATGGCCTCACACTGTGATGACTTCCCATGCAATGATGCAGTAATCAGTTCCATTATACATATATTGGTGGCAACATTAATCCATTCGTTCTTGGTGGGGGTGGATTTGGATTTCCATTTCATTACAAGTGTTGCTCGGGCAGCTAATAACAGCTGAGGCGCTAGGCCTCTAATTTTACTCCAGTCTTCCTCATCCCTCTCGAGACCAAACAGTATAAGGTAGGGGTCAGCCACCCGGGATATGCCATCTATGTCCTTGATCCATCCCAGGACCTCATCCCAAAAAATCTTTATCTGGGCGCATTCCCACCACATGTGCCAATCATCGGCGTTTTCCCCACACCCTCGCCAACATTTTGGGTTAGCTGTTTGAAACATTTTGGAAAGCTGGATGGGGTCATACTGCCATCTCTGTAATAGCTGGATAGCGTGTAGTTTGTATTGATTTGAAATAGATGTGTGGGTGGCGGCGTCACATATAATTTCCCACGTGTCTACACTAATCTGTTCGCCTAGGTCTCTTTCCCATCGGCTTTTGAGCGTTTCTGTGGACCCTCCACCCGCAATAATCAACTCTTTATATAGTGCCGATATTAGGCCCTTCATTTCGGTTCTCGTGTCCAATATCTTCTCAAGGGGAGTGAGGTTTCTCATTAATTTGGGCTTCCATATTGGTTTTGTTAGGATGCCTTTTATTTGTATATATTGGAATGTGAACAGAGGGCCTATTCCCAGAGCCTCCATCAAGTCTGGTAATGTTATAAAGGAGTCTTTTCTTTGTAATTACCCCACTCTCTCCAAGCCTGCCTCGTATCATGATTGAAATTGTGCTACGTTAGGGATGTGGTTATTGATACCAGGAGACCATAAGTGGCTTAGGGGGGATGGCCATGTGGTGATTTTATGCATGTTTGTGCCCTGTTTCCAGATGTCCCATATGACACTCAAAATTGGGTGGCCTTTGGTTCTAATATGAAGCGTTTTCCTGGGGGACCATAGCCAGTCAGATATAGTGGCAGGTGACAGGTAATGGTTGTCAATTTTAACCCACTAGATGTATTTGTGGTTACGCAAATGAGGGATCAGTACCCGGAGTTGGGATGCTTCATAGTATTTTCGTAGATCTGGGAGTCCTACCCCACCTTTATCTTTTGGGAGTGTGAGGGTATCATACGGGATTCTTGCGTTCTTCCCTTGCCAGAGGAATTTAACAATGGTTTTCTTGGTTTCTGTGAAGAAGCTTCTCGGCATCGTAATGGATAGCATTTGGAAATGATATAGAAATCGGGGGAGGCATGCCATTTTGATGGCGGTAAGGCGACCCAGCCAAGATATCGTCATTTTGTTCCATCTAGTTAGGTCTGCACGAAACTTTTGAAGGAGAGGGGGGAAGTTTTCTTCGTAAAGATCGTCTATACGTCTGGTAATCTGTATACCCAAGTATTGTAATCTAGTATGTTCAATCTTAACACCTAGTGTGGAGAATTTTACCTCATTTTCTTCTTTTTGTCCTTGTAAGGGAAAGAGTATCGATTTGTTTTTATTTAGTTTGAACCCTGAGAGCCGACCATATTCTTCTATCATTGATAGTGCTCGGGGGATGGATGTCATGGGGTTAGTGATATGCAGGAGTATGTCATCAGCGTAGAGAGCTGCTTTATATTCCACCGTTCCTAGACGAATACCTTCTAGCATGGGGTCTGTTTGCATGGCTTGTGCAAGGGGCTCTAGGGAGAGTGCAAAAAGAATATCGCAGAGGGGGCATCGCTGACGGGTTCAACGTCCCAGGTTAAACCATCTGGAGTATTCTCCATTCACAAAAATAGATGCTTTGGGGGCCGTGTACACTGGTCGTATTGCTCTTCTAAATATTGGGCCTATACCTACTTTACGTAGCACTGCTTTCAGAAATCCCCATTCTACCCTGTCAAAGGCTTTTTCTGCGTCAATCGAAAAGAGGACTGGGTCATTATTTAATGTCTGTGATGTTTGGAGAAGATGAAGGGTCTTATGCATTTTATCTGCTCCCTGTTTCCCTAATATAAACCCAACCTGGTCAGAATGTATTAGCTGTGGCATTAGTTTTTCCAACCTCGCAGCTAGGACCCTCGTGTATATTTTTGCGTCTAGGTTGAGCAGGGAAATCGGACGATATGATCCACATTTTTTGGGGTCCCTCCCTTCCTTAGGAATTACTGTAATCAGCGCACGGGTGATGGAATCAGGGGCGTTCCCAGTTTTTATTACTTCATTAAAGAGTTTGGTCATAAATGGTGTGAGTTGTGTGCTAAATGCTTTATAGAATCCCGCTGTGTAGCCATCCTCCCCCAGGGATTTGCCCAAGGTTAGTCTCTTTATTGTGTTTTGGACCTCTTGTTCAGATATAGGGGATTCCAGCTGTTCTGAGTCTAGTTTCTGTTTTTTGGGCATATTGAACAGGGACAAGTATGGGTCTGTTTCTGATTGGTCGTGGTTTGTTTCTGAGGAGTATAGGCTCTCATAGAAGTTAGCGAAGCATTCGGGAATGGTGGGGTGGGTGTGCGTTGTTTTAGGATCATCTTCGACTATCTCTGCCACTTTCCGCTCTGCTCTCGGAGCCTAGCAGCCAGTAGTGCATCAGCCTTATCCCCCTTTTCATAGAAGGTTTGTTTCAACATTCTGGGCTTGTGGAGTATTTGTTCATGTTCCAGTAATTCCCCTTTTCCCTTTTGCCTCTTTGATTTTTAGATGGTCAATTCCCTCACCCTTTTTGATGTCACCTTCTAGTTGACAAATTTCAGATCTTAATCTGTGCTTAATTATATTTCATTCCCTTTTTTTTGTTGACCCCTTGCCTTATTAAGATCCCTCTCCAAGTGGCTTTCCCCGCTTCCCACACTGTCTGCTTGGGGACTTCACCAGTGTCCTTTGTTTTGAGGAATTCAGTGATTTCGGTCTCCATTTCAGCCTTGAAGGCTGCGTCTTTCCAAAGACTCTCATTGCAGCGCCATTTTCCCCCCTTAGTTGGTAAGTTTTCCCATTGGATTTCAGCCAGCACCAGATCATGGTCAGACCATGTGATCGGGGTTATTTCTGAATGTGTTGTGGTTTTACGAGTGTATGTATTGTGGGGGGCGGAAAAGAATGTATAATTTTGTGCATTGGGGTGCATGTTCCTCCACACATCTATCATATTATATATTTCCACCATCTCAGTTGGATCATCTCTACTCTGACATTGTACGTCCGGATTACCCGGCCTTCTATCTTTGAGTGGGTCCGCCCACTGGTTGAAATCGCTCCCAAGAATAATATGGCCTGTGGCTTCTAAAAGTATTTTGGGGATTACTTTGCGAAGGAATCTATTTTGTCCTGCATTCGGGGAGTATAATGTTGCGATCGTTAGATTCACCTTGCCTATGTTGCCAGTTACCAATAATGCTCGACCTTCTACATCCGACCATGTTTTCATCTCGACAAACTCTAATCCTTTTCTGACCAGAATATCTACACCTCCCTTTTTAAGTGGGCCCGAACCCCAGAATTCTGTTCCAACACGCTTTCCTAGGACTCTCCGTTCTTCACCCTTCACGTATTTTCTTTCCTGTAATAGTAGGATGTCCATCTTAGACCTCTGAAATTCTATGGCCACAAGTGATCGTTTCGTTGGAGAATTGAGCCCCTTCACATTAAGTGTCCCTACCCGTAGAGAGTCCCTCCCTCTTGAGTTAGACTGTAGCGCCATTAAACATTTTTCTGAGAGGATGGCTCCTATTGCATGACCAACAGTATAGTTTCATTATAAATTGTACGCTGCTGCGACTGCTTCGAGTTTCCATGAATGTTGCTTCGACCCTCCTTTTCCCTCCCTCTATCTCCCCCGTAGCTTCCTCCCATCTCCTATCGATGTTGTTCGATCGAGCCCGGTTAACTGCACCGGATCTACGTCGAACCACCTGTGGGGAACGTTACGTCACGCCCCTTAATCTGTTATGATATCACAGTTTCAATTGAGCCCTCTTAGTGTCCCCCCCCCCAAAGTCTCATGTTGCGACTACTGGGATGACCGTAATTTGACACCTTTTGCGGTCACATCTTCCACAAAAAGTTTACATTTGAGTTCTATCTTACCAGGGATGCAGCTGATCAGTTGTCTGCCTCTGGGGAGAGGTTACCTCTCCTGTATATCCTTGATCCCTTCACCTGCTTCCTTCTGGGGCCCTGGGTTCGCCATTCTCGATCTTCTCTTTTGGGTTCGTCCTGGTTATTTCCTTCACCTTGGGGGCCGAGCAGATCGGAGATGCACGCCCTGATGTCTTTTCTGGTTCTTAGTCTGAATTTGGTTCCATCATATTCAAATGAGAGGGAGAAGGGGTATCCCCATCTATATCAAATGTTTTTCCCTTTTAGATGTTTCGTGAGAGGCATGCACATCCTATTGAGGGCAAGTGTCAGCGCAGAGAGGTCTTGGTATATTGTAATATGGGCACTACCTAATGTAATAGTGTCGCTTCTCCTAGCCTTCTCAAGTACTCAGGCCTTGTCTTGAAAGCGATGGAATCGGGCAAGGACCTACCGCGGTCCGCCTGGGGGGCCACCGGCCCTATGAATTCGTTTGGTTAGGGGATCATCAATGGCATCATCTGCGACCAAAAGTTTGATGATATCATGGAGTATTTCCTTCAGGTCTGCTTCAGTCTCTCCCTCTTTCTCCGGAATTACGAAGATACGTATGTTGTTCCGTCTCTCTCTGTTTTCCAAATCGTCCAACTTGAGCTTAAAATCTTCTTCCCGTTGTTCCATTTCCATCATCCTGTGATAAAGTTGTGCTTCTAAGGTATCTATAGAAGCCTGGTTGTTCTCCACTCCTTCAAGTCTATCCTCCATTTTGTCCAGTCTTTGCGTAAGTTTATCTATCTTGCTTCCTATATTGGCGCTCATGTTTTTAATTTCTCCCAGTAGGGCCGCAATGTCTCCTTTTGTGGTGGCGAGTTCATTCCCTGTGGTTTCACTGGTTGCCAGGTTAGGTTCGGAAGCTGCGGGACTGGGGGTGTAGGCAAACAGGGCCAATTTATGTTTCGCGTCCATAGGAGGTTTATGGCAAGGCTGGGCAATGGAGTGGAGTGGGGTTTTACTTCACCGTGTACTTTTCCGTTCCCTTCAATTCGCCGTGAGGTTACTCCGATATGGGACTCTGGACGTTGTCGGGGTTGCCCTCTGTTTTCACAGTGTCAGAGAAGTGCAGGTTGAGTCTCCCTGTTTCGTGGCCTACATCGTTCGATGGGGGTGCAAGTTCCAGTCAAATGCAAGCAAAAATATTTAGTGTTTATTTTCCTACCAGCGGAGGGGGGCCTTTGGGGTGTCCGGCAAGCCGTGTTATCCGAAGCTCTATTTCCGAGTCGCTGCCTCAAAGGAGATACACCCAGAAAGGGCTTGGCCTCCTTTGGTTTTCTGGTATGTTCGAGGCGGTTTGCAGTCTCCAGAACGAATCCTTCCTCCGCTTGCTCTCTCTTCGGAAAATGTTGTGTTATTTGTGCTGCGAAGGCCACTTAAGGGCCTGTTTTCCGGTTCGGGAGTCGGTCTGTGTCGCACCGCACGTGAAAGTTTCCTGAAGTTTCGCGGGGCCCTGGGGGGCTCGTGTTTTAGGGGTGGTTTCAGGACGATTTCTGATCCGATTTTCTTTGGGATTTTGGTAAGAGGACGAGGGGACCTTCCTGTGTCAGTCGCTTGATTGCATCCAAGGCGGGGGGGACGTTTAGTGGGGGCTCAATCCAGTTAACGGGGCCGCGGTGGCAGAGCTCACGCAGGCACAATGTTCGTCTCTGCACCTCCTCGTTAGCCATCTTTAAGGACAACCAAGCCACTAAGATAAGCTGGGAAGAGAGGGTAGAAAGCCCTTCGACATGAATATTCGGGACCGAAACTGCCAAATGAGGTGGAGAATCCGAGCTTGCAGTTCCGAAGCCCACTCCTCTGCAGTCACATATAGGATTACCGCCCGCATAAAGTGCTTAAAATGGCAGTATCACACCTGGCTCTACCACTATCGTAAATCCCAGCTGAGAGCGCAGTGGCAAAATTTTATTCGGACCCTGTGTAGTAGAGACACATGGAAAATCTGGACAATTCTCTCCCAGGCAGGGGGCAAACAGACTCAGAAAATATTGAACTCAATCCTGGCTCAACAGTGGGTTGACCATATTAAGACTAAGTTCTATAAGGCCTCTGCATGTGAACCCTGCGTAATGGAATATTGTGAAGCCTGGCCGCTCCTTATGAGCTACAAAATTGTGAAACAGGCCATTTGGATACCAAGACATCAAATACTCCAGGCCCGAATGGCTTAGCTAACTCAGTCCTGAAAAAGGATCCAAATAACTGCGCTCAGGTTCTTCTGACTCTCTACTCTAGGGTATGTAGGTCTTGCTCTATCCCTTCAACATGGCGAAGGTCGGTGCCTATCCCTGTCCATAAAAAGGGGGACCGGAGGAATGTGACCAACTACCGCCTTCTGTCCATGTTGGATGTGACAAGCAAGATCTTTACAACACTAATGCTTAGAGAGCTGGAGGCTTGGGTGGTAACTAATAAAGTGCTGAGCTTTGCCCAGCCTGGATTCAGACCAGGCTCTAGCACAACACATAACATCAGAGTCTTGGACTCATTGATTCATTCCACTCTCAGCAATAAAGAAGTTACCTTATATATAGTTTTCATTGACTTCAGTAGCACATTTGACCAGGTGGTGCGAGAGACACTCTGGTCTAAGCTCAGTGATCTAAATTGCCCTAACTGGATAATGCATATCCTGAGGTCACTGCACAGTGAGAATAGCACAAGTGTTAGACTCAATAATGAGGGAGAAGTAACAGAACCTATCAGCATTAATATGGGGGTTAAACAGGGATGTGTGGAGGCTCCCATGTTATGTAACCTCTACATTGCTGACCTCCTCCCACGAATGGCGGCAAAATCCAAATGTCCACCTAAACTAGGGAATTCACCTATCTCAGGCATGCTCTACGCAGACGACCTGATACTGTTCGATTGAACTCTGTCTGGCGTCAATAGCATGCTAGAGGAGCTCGCACTGTACTCATCTCAGCTGGGACTAACTATCAACTCAAAGAAGACCAAGATAATACAAATCACCAGAAAGGGAACTAGGTGTTCTAGAATTAACACTAACTAGTATGGGTGTGATCGAATTCACTGAATCTTAACCCTACCTGGGCTTGGAATTCGATGTACTACCTAATTATGGCCTGACAATTGCACAAAAAAGAGGCGAGCCAAGCTGCTCAACCTCCAGGCTTGTAAATTTGCAAAAGGAACTGCAGGGTATAGTATGGCTGTCATTGTAAAATTGTACCAACAATGCTTCATACCTGTCATACTTTACGGCTTGGAAGCATTAGCCATGCAGGACCTGAGCTGGCTCAACATCTTAGAGGGACATTATTGGCGAACAGTATTAGGACTCGGGCCCTCCTGCCCTATGCAATATCTGAGGCTAGAACTGGGCCTAACCTCGCTGAGGGGAGTGGCACTGCATGCTCGGGGTACCTTTTACCTGAAATCATGTACCTTGCCAGCATGTAAATTGCTTGCTCTGGCGGGTAGTAACTATGACTTAGAAAAGGTCACGCGTGGGGGCAACTTTAAACAACTTAACAAATCCCTTTTTCTGGAGATAGGCTGGATTCTTTCCACGAAGAGAACTAGACCATACACCCACCTAAAAAAGTCATTTGAACACAAGTTAATTCACTGGGATTGGTGCGAAAATTATACCCACTTAGAAAAACTGAAAGGGTATGAGGAGGTATCTCATGTAGTTCATAGATACAGGAGGATACAACCCTACCTGCTATTATGCCCGGACGCAGATGTAAGGGATTTCCTGCTAAAGTTATGTAATAACCAATTACAGGTCCTCACTGTCACGGGTCCCCGCCTGGGTATAGCCACAAAGGATAGGAACTGCCATATCTGTGGGAGAACTGATTTTCTGGAGACCACCAGACACGTGCTTACTGCATGTGCCAAATTGGGACTGCTGTACATGTGCATGCTCGGAAAGCTGGTGCATAGCTTTGACGCTATCACGGGAGATTCTTTCTGGGATACTGCCTTAATACAGGCACCATCTCATCCCAGCTTGCCCTGTTCAGAGTTTGAACACATGGGAGGGGTCTCCTGTTGAATTAATTCCTCAAGAGATCGGACATGGCATTTCCATCTGTGCTGTCCCAGACCTACCTTCTTTGAAGTGGGGTAAAACATTGTAGCTCGGAACATAGGTCTTGCTCCTTGTTTTGCCAGGGAAACAGTTAGTTTGAGCACAGGCTTATATAACGGTCCCAGGATTGCTCAGACGCTGTGGCTCACTGTGGGGGGTGGGGCTTGGGGGGGTTGACCCATCAACATTAACAGTGTATGCACAGTATACTTATTTTAGTTAGCCTTAGTACTTGATTCAACTCTTAACTCTTAATTTGTGTTATATCATATCTTATTACTGCATGTCTCCACTTTTACTATCTTAATGGTTTGTGAATTTGTAATGTCATATTATGTTGTTATGTTTGTGTAAAGTTCACATTTTGGACTAAATCACAATAAATTATTATTGTTATAATGTAATGATTTGTTTAGCAGATGTATGTCTTGGGTGCAGGGTGCAATGTGATTTGCTATTCCACTAAATATGTGATTGCTGGCTTGGCTCGATTTTTGCATCAGACTCATCCAACTAATATGGGTATTCCTCATGAAAACTGATTGCAGTTGTGGGCTATGCAATAATATACATGAACGTTACTTGCACATTCTATGCAGATATGGTTAACATTACATGCACATTGCAAGCTAATCTGGTCAACATTACTTTTTTAACTGATGTGTTGCCATGGTCTGAACATATACAATATATTGAATAGTTCCTTCAAGGAAAAAGACACTACAAGGTACTGTACCTTTACGATCACATGCGTATTACAATTTTAGTAGATTTCAGAATCATAATAAACCTACTTATGTATCTTGAATACAGTGGCCATATCAAGCAGATGAGTCACTTTTAGCACTGGACTTTGTAAACAAATCCCATTTCACTTTCTCATTTTGCAACTCTCACATCCTCGCTCCCTCTCTCTCTGTGTCTCTATCTGTATCTCTATTCCTTTTTCTCTCCCCCGTCCCTCTCTCACCTCTCTCTCTTTCTCTCACTCATACACACACACACACACACACACACAGACACAGCTACATTGGTGTACAACATGTGCCACAAGGGAGGATTGGAGGGAGCAGTCTGGAGACTCCACTCATTCTCAGAGGTGAGGCACTAGGGGTTATGTGGGGCATGAATTGTTGGTTCATAGAAAGGGATCTCTGAGATATGGAACCCCCAGGACCTTATTTTATCTTCCTTTGTATGTTCATGTTGAACTGGAGGCTTCCAGCCCTTTAAGATGAGTAGAAATACCGTGGAGATGGATGGGGATGAAGATTTGTAATCAAACATCAATAATTCAGATGACACAAATAGCTTGGAAAATGTTTGTCTGTTTTAATGCAAGTAATTAAAACAGGGAGTACAACGAACATCAGCAATCGCTCGATACTCAACTCTCAATCATTTCATTTAAAAGCTGGGTTCTTAAACCCAAAATTGGTCATAGCTGACGTGCTGACCTGCATCATTACCAATGTCATCCTATGCGGCAACCTTCTAAAACCTATGGAGATGGGGGATTGGTTCTAAGTGAATAACTTCATAGGAGTTATATCTGTATAGTGTAACGAAAATAGGTAACTGGATAGTAAACGTCAGGTGGGGTAACTAAGCCCTCCCTTCAAAATGGCCACTATGAACGTCACTAAATGCATGACGTCCCATTGGCTACACGAACAATAGGACCCCCAACTATGTTGTCCTCTACAATTGGTTGGCTGCTAACCCCCATCAGAAACTTTCCACCTATGTCTTAATATCAGCTTCTCACCAATTAAAAGTACACTCCATCATCACCTCAATGGTTCAGTGTCAATTAGTGTTTGAAGTTGGCCTTGAGACTCTACTGTTCTCTGGGACCTTTTAAGGAGTATGGGTACTGTTTGGCTTCCATGTGTAGATGTGATCTTCTCATGCATCCAACTTTCTTCCATCACGTGACTGGACACCACGAATTGAGCCTTTTCGTCTATTTGATTTTATTCTCCAATAGCCCTTTGACGTCTTTTGTTTTCAGTTGACTTTCTTGTACAGGAGCTTCTATTCTTTCATGTTAATTGTATCCAATCTCAGCCAATTTCTAGTTCTGATAAGACCTTGGCTTTCTTGGCTCAGCCAACTTCTTAGCTGCACTGTATTCTGTTTAATTCAATTGCTTTTGTAACTGTGGCGCTGAATTTGAGGCCTTCCTTGTTGCTCAGGACTGCTTTATACGTAGTGGAACATTCATTCATTATTCAATCCATATGTAGCTATGAGGTATATATGTATATGTTGGCGCTTGCCGCTGTCTATTCACTATTAAAAGCATGTTGCTAGCTTTATGATTGCTTTTCTGCTTGTGTTTCATTGTATCTGTACACGTTTAAACTATCTTCATCATACTTATGGCTTAAGTCTCTACATCTTGATCCCAATATGTCACTTATCCTTGGTACTTCTTTGTTCTTCATAAATCGTCTGCCTCTCTGGTCTAGTTATCTTCTATATGAAGTTGATTCAGCTTCGTATGACATTACCATTCATCCTGGTCATTCATTTTCTTTGTTTCATCAGGAATCGCGTTCAAATGGCCATCATGTTGTCTTGGATGTAGGTATGGTTTCCTCAATGGATACTTTACTTCCCATATTCTCTTAGGTATAGGAATTCTTATGGGTACTTCGCAGAGTTGTTGCTCTTATTCTTGCATTCTTATTGGTGCAGTATACGTCACATACTTTGGTTCATACTTTTCAGGTAATGTAGGCGGGTCGGTGGAGTGGGGTACTTGGCTCCTCCTCTGCACTCCCCCCCCCTCTCGGTGATTTATCGACCACTCTCACATCGTCTTCTATTCCTAGACATCCTTGTCTGAAGAAGTGCCTCTTAGGGACCCATATTTTTATGACTCCCTTCAGGCATCCAGCTGATTTCACATGCTCATCCTTGTTCCATCTCATGAGCATGCACTGTCCACTTGGACTGCAGTAGATCCATCTTCTCACATATTTCTTGTGGTCCTTTGGATACAGGAACTTGGTTCCCTCGGTGCATGGCTACTAGACTTCACAAAATCTCTCATTTCTTCAGCAGTCAAGTCTTTAGGCTTTCATCCTGGTTCAACATTGATCATGATCTTATTCCCTATGGCTTTCTTTGCTGTCTTCTTGCATTGTTAGAATATTATCTTGATCACGCAGAATCCAAGCATCACTAATTATAGCAAAGCTCCAAGAAATTTGAACAAATCTGCCATCCGTTGTGGAACCCATGAGAAGAGTGATCCAATCCAGCTGCCATCAGAAATATCTTCTACTTCTTATATCATCTGGCCATGGCGATTCGTCAACATGCCTATGGTCTCTGTCAAAGTTCCATTCTCGTCATCATGAGAAGGTATACATGTGCAACATGAATCTCCAATTTTGGCACAAACACCTCCATCCATGGTTGTGATCATGTCCAGGACATATCTGTTCTGGAGAGCCATTAGTCTTTCAGCTCTCAGTTCTTCTCTGATTCCATTGAATCCTTTTATAGTTGTGTAATTGTCTGCAGCAATTCCCATCTGGTGATTTGTAACCACTTGGTATTTGCTCCAACCTGGATTCTTGGCATAAAGATCATTGTGAAAACTGATGAGGGCTGGCTGAACAGCTTGTGTTCATATGGGATAGCATCAAAGGCTTCTATCAATTTTGCTGAAAAGTAATTCTCCCTCTTCATTCGATTTATCAGTTCCACAGATCTTTTCTTCCTCACGTGAGCATCTGCTTTCGGGAAAGTATCAATGTTCAGGTCACCTTTAGGAATCACCAATCCAGGAACATGGACATTTACCAATGTGCAATTTCCTCCCCACTTTTTAGGCCGTCTGATGCAGGCTTGTGATCCACAAGCCCAATAGTGATCCATGATTTCTGCTGTTCCATGCATCATTCCTGTTGCATCGAATATTAGTCCACAGTTCTCATTTTCCCCAATGTTTCTTGTACCATTGTTCCTGAAGCATAACTTAGAACTGTCTAATGGTGCTATCTGCAAGGGTCCTCCTCTGTCTTCGACCGATGTCAGTAGTTTAGCAAGTCTTGGCCACAAAGGCTTGCATAACATTTGTGCATTCTCAATTGTTTATTCGTAGTATCCAATGATCATCCATGGCAGATCACCACTCCTTTCTCCCATCCGTCTGGTGACAGGGCTGTTCCCCAGATTTGCATTTCACCTCTGTTCTTCCATCTTGAGTTTCTTCTGCAGATTTTCCTTTGACATCAAGTTTTTTGTTCACTTCCCATCTAATGCCAGCTCCTTTCACTCCTGGTTTCTCATATCGGATCACATGATGTGTCGTATGGGCTCTGTTTCTTGTCTTTATGTCTTGTATGTAGTCATCTTCATCTGGATCTGTTTTTTCAGTAGCCCATTTAAGAGAAGCATCACTTCGCATAAATTGACCTCTTGTTTTGCATAGTGCTATGTGTTAAAGGCAATGAGCTGTCTGGACACCAATTTCAATTGCTATGAAGATCTTTGATTTCCCCATGCTGTATGGCAGGAGTGCACATACAAAGCATTCTTCATCTGAGGCCCTTCTTCCAACTTCTATCATGTGTTGGTACCATATGTTGTTTCCCAAGTGTGCTGTGCTGTCGAGATAATCATTCAGTTCATAATTGTCTTCTTTGGTGCTTCTTTTAATTATCAAAGTCTTTATGTAGTTTTCTATAACCAGATCTCTAAATACATAGGTACAACTTCTTCTGGCTGGTCGATTTGCAGGAACATCCATTCGGGTTGTCTGTGTAGAAAAAAGTTCAGCAAGTCTTTCTTTATCCCTTTGTTTCTTCCTGGCAATGGCTATGTAGGGCCATATCGATTCTGCTATCATCTCTGCAGGTGATATTTCTGTGGGACTTGTACTTGGGCTTTGTGTTACTGGACCATCTGTGTCTGCATGTATTATCTGTGTGGGCCCAACCTTTGTCGACCCCTTATTTTGCCTGTTCGCCGACCCTGTCTACGGCGTTCAAAAGGTGTATTTGAAACAAGTGCTGTGTGTGATGTACTACTAATAACATCCATTTCGATCTCAGGTATCTGTCAATTTTTTCTAGGGACAGAAATGACTATGAATGGCCTGGGTTGCTTTGTAGTTGCCACATTTACCTTTTCTTTCTGCTCAGAAACATATACAGGAATCTTTGCATCATGTGCTCCTATATAAAAAGCAGTTCTGTCAGTGAAAGCAATATGAGTATGAACACAATATTTGTATAAAAAATGCAGTGGTCGATGATCCTACAGCATCTGCTTCTGGGACAATTTGCTTGTCTGTCCTCTTGGGCCAACACAAAGTTGCTGTTTTGATTCCCCATCTCGATCATTTGATGCTAAGGAAGGAAAAACATTTTTTTTAATGAGACTGCAATTTTAGATTGCTCCTGGAAGCTTGTTGTCTTCTTCAGCATTCGTTCTCGATCAACTAGCTACTTTCTGGAACCAATTACTTCAACAGTCGTGCTGCAAATGTTCCTTTATCATGAAAAAAGATTTCTGCAAGCTTCCATAAATTCTGCTCTGTTAACCAGTTCCCAGTCGATGCCTCGAATCTGCTTCAGTCCAGATGACTTTGTAGCTTCCCTGTCAGCATGAACAAAGTTTTAGGTTTTATCACTTCCTCGATCTGTCCCTCAGAGGAAAGTTTCTACACAGCTCTGTGATTTCTTTCAGAATAGATTGCTTCCTGGATGATGGTGCCTTCCAAGATTATATTCAAATTTGCAGTATTTCTTGGGTCTCTAAGAAATGTAACCACATCAGTGTGTCTTCCAACGAGATGCGGGTAGTCTTCTAGCGGGACCCAGAGCGAGCATGCAGACTGATGCATTGAAGGCAGAGTAACAATAGAAATATGCATCCACAACCTAGTTTATCCCTCTCCAGAGCAAATGCTATAGACCGCCAAAGGCATGGACTCCCTCTTTGCAGGTAGCAATATCTCTGTGTTTCCAGGGTCACTTTGAAAGTATGGTTGCCTTCTTTCAAGCTTCTTCAACCTCTTCCACTTGTGTCCCTTCTTTTTAATGTCCTGCAGGGTTTTGGTATCTGGTTCACCTCTTGGGATTGTCCTGGCCCATTATAGATTTGTTTAATGGATTTGGGTTATTTCTCTCATTTCCTCTCACAGACAGTAAAGTCCTTCTATTTGGCTCCCTGGACATGGTCAATCAGTTTAATTTCCTCACCTGCTCATTCTGCGTCTTTAAATGTAGCATGCAACATAACCGCCATCTTGCAATACTTCTGTTTGTCTATGGTGTCTCACATCTTCAGGATGGGGGACTGCGGTGTCTTGAGGATTCTCCCTCCCATCACAAGGGCATCACAAGGGCAGTAGTTATCCAAACCCTTTGTTCACTAAGTTTGGGCACGCCACTTATTAAATCACACACAGGAATAGAGGTTGTCAGGAGAGGTGATAAGACTCGGAGTGAAGCAGGAGCTGGTAACATCAGGAGGAGATGTTGGAAATTAAAAGGGGCTGGTAAGATCATGGGCACTGGAGGAGGTGGTGAGAAAGATGGAAGAGTAGGGGGTTATAACATCAGGGACATAAGTGACACAATAGTGGTAACATCAGGTGGCAAGAGCAGAGGAGTAGAGAGGAGTTGGTAGAAGACATTGGGTAAAGGTATTAGAGATGGTGCTAGAGAGGAGGCAAAGGTTACAGCACCAAGGAGAAAAGGTGGTTGATCAAAAGAATGAGTGTCAATAGAAGAAGGTGGATTGAAGCTGGTAACAGTAGTTGGTGCAAACAAGGAGGTGACAACAATATAGGAAAAGGAAGGGATAACATTTAGAGGTGACGGTGGTATATAAGAGGAGGCAGTTGGAACATCAGATGGCAATGGATGGACTACAGAGCAGGTGGAGAATTGTTCTCTATGCAGACATAGGAAGATACTTGTGGGCCAAGTTGGCCCTAGGCAATGCCAGACGGTGGGAAAGAAAACAAGACTTGGCCAGAGTGGCCTTTTTGAGATCAAAGAGGGTAAGAGAAAAGAACCAGGTGGAAGCCCAAGCAGGGCAGAACCCTAGGGACCCCTTTGCACCTCTCCTTGAAGGCTATTGTCCCAGACCTGTCTGCCTGCAAGATTTCACACCTACGTGGGTCTTCTGGTACTGGACCCCAGAAAACCTGCATCTATATTAATACTAGAAGAAGGGTTTGGGTCTCCCCAAAGCCTGCAAAGCCCAGGAAAGGGGCGATGATCTCATGTGGAACCGTAGGAACCTGGAAAGACATTCCAGATGCCAGGTCTTTTTAGAAGGGAAGGGCCTGAGTTTTATCCAGGAGAAGAACAATCCTGGTCACCATCTTTGTTCTTTGGGAAGATCATATGTATATTTGGGCTTGCCCTTGTACAAATTCCCTAGAAAGTAATGAAATCTGACTTATGATCTTGGCATGCTTTTTCATCCCAGGCAACCCTGAGCCAGAAAAAATTCCACACTTTGGGTGTCAGTGGTGTGCTGTGAATTGGCCTCCATTCATCCGGCTGGGGGTGTGGCTGCTGTTGCTGTAGCGTTGTCTTTCCCTCCTGTCCCTTCATGTATGGCATTAAGCTGCTCCTTCTCCTACTCCTCAGTTTTACTTATTCCAGAATCAAGGGTTGCATCCTGGACCAGGGTCGGGTCGGGGCATACAATTGTCGCAGGCACCAATGAAAAAGTGTCCCAAAGTTGCAAATGGAAACCAACTCCTTTTGTGACAGACTGTTTGAATAGTACCCAAGGATTTACTTGGGATAAGATGTAATGCAAAGTGTGCAATTTGAAGAATATTTATTCAGCAACAATGGTAACAACTTCTAGCTGCATAGTGGAGTAACTCATCAAACTGGCCGACATTGGCCAAAAACACTGTCCCACGCTAGCATTATGCGTTTTTGGTTGGGGCCTTGCTCTATTGCCGTATAGGCCAGTCCGAGCCTGGCCTCGTCTCAAATGGGTCCTAATCGTGATGTTGCTCATCATCATCATCACAGACCTCAGACTCATCCGTGGATGTGAGTGGAGGTGGAACATGAGGCACTTCCCATATCCTGTGCCTCCACCAGGTGTGTTGTTTATCCCGGCTCCTCAGTAGCTGCAATCTGCACCCCTCGCCCCTCCTTCTGCCACAGAGACAGTGTATTGAACCTCCTCCCCTGTTACCTGTTCATGCTGCTGTACCTGCAAATGCACTCCTTTTTCTTGCACCCCAAGTGATGTGTGGCAAAAGGCGCTGAATGCAAGATGGATGTATAACATGCACTGCACACCCTTCTGGAATCCCCAGTCCATCTAGCCAATGCTTTGGCTGTTGCAAAATGTTCTCTAGCCAAGACCAATACATGTGTTGCCCACTCCATTGTAGCCACTGAATAGTAATCTCCTGCCCCTAACTCAATATCTAGAATTGAATATTGCTCAAAGTCTAATGCTGCTCAAAGTCTCTGGGGATACAGAATATTGCTCAACCTCTCTGGGGATACACCTGCGTAGAATATTTCTCAAAGTCTCTGGGTGTAAACCTACCTGCCAGAAGCGACTGGCGTGTCCACACTCGTGAAACAGTGTGCACAGGGCTCACAGCTGGCAGAAATGGCTGGCATGTGCACAGCCATGCAGCCGTATGCCCATGGCTGACAGAAGTGGCTGGCGTGTGCACAGCCGTGCACGATTGTGCACAGGCCTGGCAGCTTGCAGATGAAGCTGAGCATGTACACAGCCATGTACACAGTATGCACAGGGCTGGCAGGTGGCAGAAGCGGCTGGTGTTTGCACAGCCATGCAGTAGTATGCCCATGGCTGGCAGAAGTGGCTGGCGTGTGCACAGCCGTGCATGATTGTGCACAGGCCTGGCAGCTTGCAGATGAGGGTGAGCATGTACACAGCCATGCACACAGTACGCACAGGGCTGGCAGGTGGCAGAAGCGGCTGGTGTGTGCACAGCCATGCAGCAGTGTGCACAGGGCTGGCAGCTGCTAGAAGCAGCTGTGCGTGTACATAGCCGTGCAACAATATGCACAGGGCTGGCAGAAGCAGCTGGTGTGTGGACAGTCATGCAACAGTGTGTACAGGGCTGGCAGAAACAGCTGGTGTGTGGACAGTCATGCAACAGTGTGTTCAGGGCTGGCAGAAGCAGCTGAGCGTGGACACAGTCATGCAACACAATATGCACAAGGCTGCCAGAAGTGGCAGGTGGCAGAAGCGGCTGGCGTATGCAAAGCCATGCAGTAGTATGCCCATGGCTGGCAGAAGTGGCAGCCATGTGCACAGCCGTGCACGATTGTGCACAGGCCTGGCAGCTTGCAGATGAGGGTGAGCATGTATACAGCCATGCACACAGTATGCACAAGGCTGGCAGGTGGCAGAAGCGACTGGCGTGTGCACAGCCATGCAGCAGTGGGTACAGGGCTGGCAGCTGCCAGAAGCAGCTGTGCGTGTACGTAGCCGTGCAACAGTATGCACAGGGCTGGCAGAAGCTGCTGGTGTGTGAACAGTCATGCCACAGTGTGTACAGGGCTGGCAGAAACAGCTGGTGTCTGGACAGTCATGCAACAGTGTGTACAGGGCTGGCAGAAACAGCTGGTGTCTGGACAGTCATGCAACAGTGTGTACAGGGCTGGCAGAAGCAGCCGAACGTGTACACAGTCATGCAACACAATATGCACAAGGCTGCCAGAAGTGGCTGGTGTGTGTACAGCCATGCAACAATGCGCGCAGGGCTGCATCTGGCAGAAGTGGCTGAGCATGTACAGAGCAATGCAACAGTGTGCGTAGGGCTGGCAGAACCGGCTAAGAGTGTACACAGCGCTTCTACCCAACGCGTTGGCTGCTGCAAATGTTCCTCTAGCTAAGACAACACTTGTGTTTCCCACTGCGTAACAGCCACTGAATAGTACTCTCTTAACTCTAACTCAATATCTAGAATGGAATAGTGCTCAAAGTCTCTGCAGATACACCTGCCTAGATTATTGCTCAAATTCTCTAGGGGTACACCTACATAGGGTAGGAGCTGCTGCTGGCAGAAGCGACTGGCGTGTGCACAGTCGTGCAACAGTATGCACAGGGCTGGCAAAAGCAACTGGCGTGTGCACAGCCGTGCAGCAGTGTGCCGGCGGCTGGCAGCTGGCAGAAGTGGCTGAGCGTGTACACACAGTCGTGAAACAGTATGCACAGGGCTGGCAGCTGGAAGTAGTGGCTGACGTGGACAGCCGTGAAAAAGTGTGCACAAAGCTGGCAGAAGCGGCTGAGCATGTACACAGCCGTGCAACAGTATGCACAGGGCTGGTAGCTGGCAGAAGTGGCTAGCATGTGTACAGCCGTGCAGAAGAGTGCACAGGGCTGGAAGCTGGCAGAAGTGGCTCAGCGTGTACACATCTGTGGAACAGTATGTACAAGGATGGCAGAAGCAGCTGGCGTCTGCACAGCCGTGCAGCAGTGCTCACATGGCTGGCCCAGCATGCAATGCTAGGCTCTATTTCTCTTGATATTTTTCTGTACCCCAGTGTGAGGACTTCCCAGTGCCTTAAGTGGCGCTACAAATCCTCGTCGAGGGGGGTGGTCTAACAACGGGGGTCTTGATGGCCCGTTAGGCCACGCCCCCTTGACACCCCCTTGACGAGCCCCGGCTCAATGGGCTACTGGCACCCTTGACAGGCAGCCTTTTGTAGAGATTAGCACCCTCTCCCCTATTTGCCTATTCAGCCTTAATGGTGGTGCTGCCCCTCGCCAGCTGGGGAGGGGCAGTGTCACCATTAAGGCTGAAAGGGTGAGGCCACAGGAAGCAGAGGCCTTTTTCCTAAAGACTGAAACTGCCGCAAATCCGCGAGAGCTTCAGTATTTAGAAAGAAAGGCCTCTGCTTCCAGTGGCCTCACGTTTTCTCCATAATGGTGGCGCCGACCCATGTGCATCACTTGATTAAAGGGATGCCTCGCAGGTGAGGCGCCACCATTATGGCTGAAAGGCATTTTGTTCTGAAGCCTGAAGCTCTCGCACACGAGCAAGAGCTTCAGGCGGTAGAAAAAAATGCCTTTTTGTGTTGTGGCCGGGGCTGCCAGGGGAGATTAGTGGGCCCCGGCAGGGCCCCGCTTCAAAACAAAATTTCGGAGCCTGCCGGGGCCCAGCTCGGAAGGCCCCAGCCCACTTAAAGCCCTGGGACTTCGTCCATCCACACGGTGGGTGTGCGTTCGACATGGAATGATGGTAGACCAACCTGAAGAAAATGTGTGGGGCTAATCCACAACCATTTTCCTATGCTCACAGCACGACAAGGACATAGACCTGTGTACTCTGGGTGGACACAGCCAACAGGCACAGTACACCCTGTCATATTTATTTGGGATATAACAGCCAGGGGTACACAATGCAATCTCCAGAAGGGGGAGGATCAAATCTTCCCCTGGCCATGGACAGCCTGATTAACTAAAAAAGGATCCATGGATCCGCCGTGCTCTTTTGTTGGTCCCTGCAGCTGGTGGCAGTGATTACATACCAATTAGAGGGTAATTGAAACATGTCCACATGGGGCATGGCGGCAGAGGTTACCAAAAGAGACAGGAAACTCCAACAACATTTCATATGCCCACTGAGAAAGTTCAAGGAAAACATGAGTAGGTCCCAGTCTCTCTGCGCCAAGGAAGTGTATGAATTGAGGAGTGATTCCAAAAGAATTTATTAGAAGCACGAAAGGAAGCTTGACACGTGTTTCGAGCCAATGACAACTCTTCTTCAGAGGCTTTGCTTCAGCTAATGTACTTTTCGGTATAATTAGGACAATGCCAGGATTAATTCTCAAATGGCCTCGCAATTGCGCAAAGGCTTTGTTTCAGCTAATGTACTTTTTGAAGCAAAGCCTTTTCCGCAATTGCGATGCCATTTGAGAATTAATCCTGGCATTGTCCTAATTATACCGAAAAGTACATTAGCTGAAGCAAAGCCTCTGAAGAAGAGCTGTCATTGGCTCGAAACACGTGTCAGGCTTCCTTTCGTGCTTCTAATAAATTCTTTTGGAATTACTCCTCAATTCGTACACTTTCTTGGGGCAGAGAGACTGGGACATACTCATGGTTTTCTTGAACTTTCTCAGTGGACCTATACTTGCAGTATAACCACACCTCCCAGATACCTGCAGCCTTCTTGTACTTTCTGTACATTCTTGTGACATACAAGCGCTGTGGACCAGTGAGTTTTTCTGCCAAAGCTTGTTTCTGTTAACATTTCATATGCAACTGTGTCAACCTGAAACCAGCTCCCTGTCAAGACTTGATTGTCGTGAAGATTAGAGAGACCTCCGTCCACAAGTACCACACAGGGAGAAAGTAACACCACTCTCTGTGCAGTCCTTGAGGCCAAAGGTGGGAGATGCTGGAAGCCCGGAACCACGGAACACTGGAAACCCCAAGGCCACTGTAAAGCAAAACGTTAATTAGCACCAAACGATCACAGTAACCAATGCAGTATACCTAAAGGGTTGTGAATGGCTTACCTAGTAATGGCAGTGATGTCGTTGCTAACCACACAGGGCTTAGGTAGTGGGTCTGTGGAGGACACGTGAGCAGCACCCCAGGTGGAGGTAAGGGTGAGTTGGAGAGCTCACCGCGGTGTGTAACAAACGCCGACTGGCCCACCTGTAGATGACGTTGGAGGAAACAAGGAGGTCCGTGAAACAATCCTGAAGTCTGTCAACGAAAACTAATGAGCGGATTCAAAATGCCAAAACAGCAGGGTTAATCCAAAGGAGTCCGTGTTGCAATTCCAAGGTCGAGAGGTCCGTGAAGTACGAGCAATATTTCAAAACAGAAGGGAAAATCCAAGAGGAGTCCGTGTAGCAATTCCGATGTCGAGAGGTCCGTGAAACAAGATCAAACAGTAATTGCCGTACAGAGTTCCAAGGAAACAGCTGTGAAGCAAAGATCAGAGGGCGAGTCACTGATTAAATACAGATCGCTTCCTTGTCACGTGACACGAAACAGCATCACATGAACGGGAATTTGTACCGCGTGACCGGGAACCAACCGTCACGTGATACAGACGCAATCGTTTGCGAATACTTCCCCAATGCGCTAGGGTAACTGCCACTGTAAGAAGGAGTACAATCGGGACTGCGCATGGCGCCTGCCGTGCCTTGGATCGGTGAATCGTCCCAGAGGGACACGAGGAACCAGTCGCTCACATGACCCCCAACCTATGTGAGTACCAGAGGAGGGAGAAGCGTGGTCTGGGCATGCTATGGGGAACTTAGGTGTTGCAGGGACATGTGTGGGAGTGTGGCGCATGACAGAGGGGAGCGTAACACTCCTGTCCTCAGAATCGATGAGAGTGAACTGTCAAATCTGGGACTGCATGTTTCCAGTGGTCCACACCGCAGGGAGACCCCATTCGTAAGGTATGAGAATGTGATTTTCAGGAGCCATAGAGTCTGGTCTCGCTGCAGCTTCATGGGAGTCCCGCGACTTTAATCAGGAACCACAGAAAGATCCATTCACCAGAGAGACTTTTTGATCCACAACAGACAGGAAGATGGGTGGGACTTAGAATCACATGTTTTCACCCCTTTCCCTTTCCTGCTGCAAAGCACTCTGGTTATGATCTCACGCATACAGGAGATTTTTGGTGGGGACCCCAGGATTAGTTCATTAAGGTAGGCTTAGCCTACACCGATCACTGTGGCCCATTTGATATAATACGATATAATATGGCATTTATAATGCGCCTATACATAAGTGTTTCAAGGCATGACGAGGCAAGGGAGGGGGAACAAGGGAAAACAGACAACAATCCTCCTAGGCCAGGTGTCATTCAGATCGTGCAAGTGCATGGGAAAGGGGGAGAGAGAAAGTGCATGGGGGAAGGGGAAAGTGCAGTACAATGGATAGTAGAATAATAAGATAATAAAACGGCCAGCTGGTGGCAAGTGCAAGGTAAGTGCAGACATAAGTGCTGGTAGGGGGACTGTAGGGATACAGAAAACAGTCCCCAGGGGCAGGGGTTGCCAGGTAGGCAGTGCAGGTGGACAACTGGCGGGGCCGGGGCCCGAGATCAGAAAGGGTGGCCAGGTAACCAGTGCAGTTTCTGTCCGAAATTCATTAGGGGAGCTGCTGAGAGAAAGCAGAAGCAAAGAGGAAGGTTTTGAGGTGCTTCCGGAACCGGAGATGGTTCTTCTGAAGTTTTAGGGAGGCAGGAAGGCTGTGACAGAGGGAGACCCCTGCCGAAGAGAGGGATCTACCACCAACTCGTTGCTTGGAGAAGCAACTGACCCTGAGGGAGTTGGAGGCGGATGAGCGAAGAGCTCGAGAAGGATGATATTTAGGAAGAGAGAGTTGAAGGTATTTGACTTTAAAAGGAGGCTGAACCCCTGTTTTGGCAGATCTTCTGAAGAACTCATCATTGGACCCTGGCTGAAGGCAGAGCCTGCCTTACATCTTCCACCAGTGAAGGAAGCTTCCTAGGTAGGAAGGGCCAGAAGGTCTATGAAACCTGAAACGAAGGACAAGGCAGCTGCCTGCAATTTACTCTGCAGCATTGGGCGTCCACCTTAAAGGATGACACAAGCCCAATGAAGAAGCTGGGAGAAGTGCCTCGATGAGCATCTACTGGTGTCTTTCTTAAAGGACATTTTTGAGCCAGTCAAGTTCTTCGAGTTGCAACCGACTACAACGCTGATCATTGTCACGCCGCAGTCACTTAAAGACATCCGAGATGTCTCAACCAGTGCTTCAGAACCACAGACCAGCACGGAGACGATTCCTGCCCCTGAGCCACCATGTAGACCAGCCTGCAGCCGTTAGTCCTGCTTCACTCACCCAACTGTGTTGTTGCCTGCAGCTGACTCCCGTCTCGATCTCTGTCATATAAGTCTGCAAAGAGGGCTGCAGCCCACTCGACCCTGTTGGGCACCAAGAACACCTACAGCACAAGGTACATTGTGGTTCTGTCCCCCTGGTTCTTCCGAAATGTCCAGTGAGATATTTTAAGACCCATTGCTCCCTTTGTGCTAAAGATGTAACCTTGAACTGTTGCGACTATTTACCATACCGACTACCCTCCTATCAGTATACAGAGTGCATCCCCTTTCCTTCTTTGAAACTCTGTCCTCTGCATTCCTTTACACTGTGTGTTTTATCTCGTAGTGTTGCTAGAACTGTCTGTTGTGATAATAATAAAGAGATATTTTTATTATCTGGACAGTCCCTTTTATCAATGTGTAATAATTGTATTTTTGCAGTGTTGCAACTAACCAACGAGCCAACAATACACAACTTTTCGGAGATAAGCCTGCTGTTCCGTCCACGTTACCAAAATTGGACAAGGATGTTTATAATTTGCTTGCATTTCCCATCTGTTGGGATCCCTTCTGGTGTACTAAAAGTGAGGGACTGATTGATGGTTTATAACCCGATATTCATCCCTGGACCATTGGTGCCCTGGAAGTTGATTCCTCACACACAGGCAGCTAGTGGGGGGCTCCCTAATCCAGACACCGTAGGTTGCTAGCCGCTGCTGTTTGTCATTGATCCTGAGGTCGCCTCATACGGCAGAGGCAGAGGTCTGGCGACTCTCAGGGGGAGCCAGGAGAGGGCATCATTATTCGCTCAATGCAGCTTCTAAGCAACAGTTTCCAGTAACGCCAGTCAAATCCTGTGAATAGTAGTGAGGCACTGTAAACCTCTGGGGCATGTGGGGTATGGAGGAGGTTGTTTAAAAGACTTGAAACATTCTACCGCTTCGCTAATTTCCTCACTTCTCTGCTTTGTCATACTGTGCCAAGCAGGCTTGTTGTTTCTAATGAGCATGTTTCTGCTGCTCTACACTTGCAGAAAGTTTGTAGTAGAAAAGATTTCATGAACTGCCCTGAGCAGTGTCAGCTCTGCAGAGTGCGTGGAGAGATGCTTTATTATGAAACTGCTATGTTATGGCAGAGGCACAAACATTTGAAGCTTGAATGCTACAGCTACCCTAAGGCCCACTCTCCTCCCACACCTCGCCTGACTTCAAATCAAAATGACTGAAGTGCTGAAAATACAGGTCGAGTAGTTTGAAAACCAATTAGCAAAGACAAGGGACTCCCGTATTAGCTTGGCCTGCCCCAAAGCCCTCACGTGCTGCACTAAAATTAGTCCCTGCTCTAATATGACAGGGGCGCAGAGCGAAAGAAAGGTGCAAGGAAGCATAGGTTTCCGTAGAGGGGGCCAAAGGCCCACACGTTTGCTGCTTTGGCCCCTCCCTAGTGGTAGCCTGCACCGCCTCCTCCCCCGGGGCAAACAACTCTTTCCAGGAGTCTTAAAGGTGCTGCCTTGCCCAGTCGGCATTTGCAGATTGGCAGGCTCTAATTGCTTAGAGAGGCTAACTCCTACTGAAACCCCCCAAACCCTTGACATTCATCACTTCTTTTACCACCCACATAATTTACACACACAATTCATGGATTGGAATAAAGATAATCACATTATTACAGTCAACCTAACGGGCGGTCCGAGCCTTTCTCAGGCCAGGCTACAAAGAGGGTGACCTCCTGCAGCCCGGGATATTTAGGTTTCTCGACAGGGCAAGCTGGTCCTAGCCAGACCCAGGGGGCATGCCCCTTCTGCTCCTATTGGGAGAGGAGAGGCGAGCCGGGCGCATGGGGCCAGAGGGGCAGTCCACTATGCCGGCTATCTCTCTAGCGCCCATTGCGTGGGCTGGGCCATCCACTTAGCCTGTGCTCTTTCTCCGGGCCTGAAGGGAATACCATGGGAAAAAGTGGCCCGTTAATATCAATGGGGTGGGGCCATCACTGTTAAAAGAGGCTTTCTGCATGCTGGGCACACTATTGTTTTCCAAATGTGCAGCCTACATTTGCATAGAAGAAAAACAAAAAAAGACATTTCCAAACTGCAACATGCTTCTTAAACTTAAATTCATTTGTTTTTCTTAAAATGTGTTTCTTTTTTCTCGTACTACCACACAAATACCCTGTCATTTTTGTGCCCCTTCCTTTGTGTTTGATCACAGTATATATTTCTAGAGATGTTATGTGCTTGTCAAAATTCTTGATAAAAAAAAAATGCATCTATTGTGCTTGTACAAATTCCCCCACCCCTTTCCTGAATATAAGTAAGTGACCAACCCATCCCCTGGACCAACACATTTTATAGCACTTGTTTTTTATAAGGTATTGCAAAAAGTCAAAAGATATATAGCCAGTTTTAAATATATAATATAACATCTCAGCAACAGTGACTCAACCTGCTGAGCTATCCTGGTAGCTTTTGTCAGGGCTAACCTCAGATATCTGTGCTCTAAAATAGCCCACCTCTCAAGAAGTGAATGCCCATTGTCATTAAACCAAGTTTATTTCACAACAGCCTTCGGGAGAGAGGCTAGACAACTCCTTGGTGTTGAACTAACTTGGGTCTCTCTTCAACCACAGAACAGATACATTATATATACATTTCCAGAACACTTAACACACTCCCACATTTCCCTCATGTTCCTATGTAAGTCATTACCCCAAATACAAATGGGTTGTCCCTATATAAGGAAATCCAATCCCCACAATTTCTTTGGCTGCCTTTCGCCATGGCAGCATCCCCTTGAATATACAATTTTCATGGCATTGCAAATAGAAGACCAACCCTCTTCTTTGGTTTCTACCTACAAGAAAACCACCCCTATCATGGCATACAATACATTTTTAGTACAGCTTCCACTTGATCATGAACCTGCAATGCTAAATCTGACATGTATGTTTTTTGTATGGACACTCTATGAGGCTATGGAGAGTTTTACAAGCAGGCTCCTTTGATCAGGCATTAACTAATTTATCCACGCACTCTGACACTCTAGATATTTATTCTTGGTGTTCTCTCACCTTTTCCTCATGCGCTACAACCAGTTCAATCCCTGGTCCCATTATAATCTTTTTTCTTCTAATCCATTTAACTTTGTCATAGACATGCAATCATTCTCCTCACCCAGTCACCCTGTTACAAATTTAGCTGCTACCTCAAGACTAACAGTCAGTGCTTAATTTGTGGGGGTGGTTGCCGGTGCCCAACACCGGCACTCTTTTTTGGGGACCGGAACATGGCTGGGGCACGTGCAATTACTTTGTTCAGTTTCCAAAGTTCCAAGATCATAAATCATTCCGAGTCTGCTCTGCGGCTCTGCTTGCAGTTGCAGGCCATGGCTGGCTGCTGGGCCTGGGAGTATAGCAACAAACAGCCAATGGAAACCAACATTTTGTTGTTACTATGTAGTATTTGATACATTCTGTATAGTAACACAGAATGTACAGTTTTCATTGGCTGTTCATCTGAGTCTCCAGCCAGTGAAATGACATGATGACGTGTGGGGGTGGATCACGTGGGTCTGTTGTTGCCGAGGCAGGCCACCTTCACCTCACGAGGCACACTTGATTTGTTAAGGCGTGGCGTGACTCGTGAGGTAGGAAAGCCTGCCCCTGCACGTGTGGTCCCATGCGCGGCCTACTTGCAGACAGTTTAAGAAGGCCTGGCTGGCTGGCTTAGTGTGCGGTGTAAATTCAACTCAACTCAGTAACGTAACGGTAAGTACTAAGCCCACCCATCCCCCCCAACTTTGTCTGCTGCCGGCCGGTGTGGCACGCTGTGGTGACTGGCGCATGTAGGAGGCAGGCAGCTGCTTGCCTGCTCTGCTCGTTGTGTGCCCGCGGCCACCGCAGGCTCAGGATTTGACCCGAGCTGGCAGGCAGTCCGCGGGGCAATGCGAGCGGAGCAGTGTTATGGCTGCTGCTCTTAGCATAGTCCTAGCAGCGGGATGGTACGGCAGCTTGGTGTGTGCAAATGTTTTCTGGGCTTGCCGATGGGCCTGCTCTGCTCAAAAGGTGCGACGAAGGGTTAAACATTAGTTACGCCCTGGGTGATGGTGAGGGGGCCGCAAGTGTTATTTAGATAACCCGTGACATCTGCTTTCCGGGGGAATTAATTAGGCTAGCGCGTTAGCCGCGTTAATTTAAAGCCATGTTGTGAATTGGTCATACATGGGCAGTTGGGCATGGCTGGCGCAGCCGCGCGTTGCATTTGATTATTTATGTTACTGTAAAGTTGATGGCTAGTTGCGCATGGGACATCAATAGCTCAACGTGTAGAGCATCAGTCTATCAAAAACCACATGCAGAGTTCGAGCTACCTATCATCAGGCATGTCGCATTTGGCCTCCGGGACGCACGCCTTTTCAGTGTTCTGAAAATGTTTTATAAAAAGTGCATCTGTGGGTTTAGCCCCTCTTCCCCCCACATATGTATCTTGACAAGTATCTGTTGGCAGTTAAGCTCAGCTGTGCATTTTCTCCATGCTGCAGCAGCCATTGCAGGAATAAACTTGGAATCTATTTTTTTTTTTTTTTTTGCAGGCCGATCGCCATACTGGCTACTAGTGGCCATGAACAAGACGGGTGTTTTTAATTAAGCTCTCTAGCAATAGGAAACAAATAATGTTGTCGGACTGCGGTCTAGCATTAATATCCGTCACCTCGATTAAGGTCATATGGGAAATGGGCGCCATAACCGTAGTTTCTTTCGAATTCAATCGTACATGGGGTTTGTTATTACAATCACTGTAGTGATGGCCGGGACACTTTAAGTTACGAAGTTTCATTCGGATGGCTTTGCACCTGCTCCCATTTTTCATTCAGTGTTAAAGATCCCTTCTTTGGTAGGATTACACACGCAGAGAGGCATGTAGAGTTTGTTCTGTATAGGCGTCACTATGTCTTGGTGTGATTTATTCACGCTTGTTTTCCCCAGCTGGTGTGGGTGCCTAAGTGGGGGTGGGGAGCACGCCAGCATAGCACTATGTGGATGGACACCAAGCCGCACTCGTTTTAAGACCATTTAGCCATATGGATTATGCCAGGGGGGTTATTGGCAGGAACTGAAATGAGAGGGGTTTATGTGCTGCGTTTCAATACATGCATGGATTGTGATTTGCTTCGCTCGTTGTTCCATTCAATGCGGTGCACAAGAACAACACTTTTATTTGGCAAGAGTTTTTGTGCTTAAGGGGCTTCGGCTGGTAAAATAGCTCAGTGAGTTGAGCGCCCGCTGTACCAATAGGGACGTGCCATGTCTGTCACAGGTCCAAACAGGAATTGCTTTACGGGGTGGCCCAGTTATGGCAACAGCTTGTGTGTTCTACGGACACTGCGAGGGAGGTATATAAAGGGTTCAATCAGCCAGAAACCTCCTATTTATTGTCTCGGTCTGCTTAGAGAGAGGGCGCAGTCTGAAGGGGGACGGCAGCAGGGCTCTATGCCTGCAAGTTCGGTGGCTACCCTACCTTTCACGTCGTTATGCAAGAAAATATATACAAACAATAACAGCACTAAATGGCCATTCTGTGTTATTATACTCTTGTCAGGTGCCACTAATTCGACCAGGCCATTATTAAACATGGTGATGGTATATATCAGTGGTTAAGACGTTCATCTTGGTATGTGGCTTTCTTTTTAATGTGTTGTGGATGTGAGCCGGCATCAATGACGCATTCATATTTTTAGAAAAAATGAAAATGAAGCAGTTGAACATGTCACCCAGTGCAATTCATCACCATCATCCACAATATTGCGTTGTGCACAGTGCAGTTTAGCACCAGTGGAGCAGAATAGCCAAAAAATGCAATGCAGCACCACAGTCTTCATTTGTGAGTTTGTGACACTGGTGCAGTTGCCCTAATTTGGCCTCCTGCCGGTAATGATCAGAAAGGCCAGAAGGGGGGACTCAAATAGTCACCGGGACTTAAAATGCCTTTTCAAACACAATGAACGATTTATCAATAGCAACATTTACTTCATGGAACACTGAATAATGTTCAGTTTGTGCACTTTGGATGCCAGTAGCGCGTTTGAATAGTTAATCTGTATAATTCACCAATACATATAATAATGTATACCTTAATTCATAGCAACTGAGATTTTACTTTGGGGTGTTTAATGTTGCTTTTTCATGCACACTGTGCAAGTGAAAATGGTCAATACTGCCGACAGCACGTTGCACTAACACTAAGTAATAAAACATGCCCACGGTAGCATACAAAAGAGACCCCCGTTTCCCTGTTGGACCAGGCCTTTGGGCATTACCTTATTGACATTTGGGACAGTTCAGTCTGTGGGCGGGGGTGAGGAGGACCAGGCGTTACTAATGGGGGGATTGATTGAGGGGGCTATAACCCCACTCTTTTGCCTCTGGCATTTTTTGGCACGCTTTTGCCTCTGGGGTTGCCGGAATGCTGAAACCACTACACCTACCATAACAAGTGTTTTCCTACTTTAAAGCATTATACTTTCTGAACCCATGTGTTCCTTTCCCCTTCCATCCCACTACTAGCCTGTGCCAGCAGTTGCTCATGCAGCGCCAAACATGTGACATGAAGCAGCAGCAGCAGTGTGATGGGCTGGTGGTGGGCTGATCTAGGTCTAGCATTGAACTGGTGCAGGTGGCGCGCTGGCGCCGCGCCCGCACTGCAGGCGGCGCCGCGCCCGGTATTATGGGGTCAATATTTTTTGGGGACTGGCACTTATTTTTTTACAAATTAAGCACTGCTAATAGTGCCATGTGGCTGACGCGTCTTGGAGCATTTGCTTAACAATTTCCAAGCTGAAAACCCTGGGCCATTCTCTTTCAGATCCAAATAGCTATTCCCATGTGGTTTCAGCTGTCACCCTGCCAATCTCGTGGCCAGCCAGTTTCTCTGAACAAGCTTCTGTTCTTTGTCCATTTTTATGTAGGCTACCAAATATGAACACGTTTGTGCCTTTAAATTTCATCATGCTAAGTTGCACAATGCACTTTCATATTATATTCACACAATGTAAATGGCTACATGTATATAAATCTAAAATAAATCACACTAGACATAAAATAACACTAAAAGAACTATTAACAAAACAAAATTTGCTATTTTAAATACATGAAAAACTGCAACATTGTGACAATATTGCCACCATTTTTTGCATTAATGTGCTGCACACTACATGGACTTCTCTTTTATACTGGGATAACATTGATCTACCCCAACATTCCCTCCTTTATTTTTTATTTTTACATTTGTAAAGCGCACTACAGCCCCAAGGCATTGAGGCGCTGTTTACATGAAAGTGTACGTAGGCATGAGTACATTAGGACATGCGGTTACTTGGTTACATCATATGTGCTAGGTTACAGAGTACAGATGGGCATACGGCGCCTGACATTTCAGACAAACAGGCTGGTTTTGATGGCCTTGCGGAAGGCTAGGTGAGAGTCGATTACCCTAATGTGTGAAGGTAGTGCGTTCCAGTGGGTGGCAGCGATGGCTGGGAAGCTGGAGCCCCCTGCACGCACTCTGCAGGTTTTGGGCTTGGTGATCAAGTTGGTGTAGGCTAGCCTAGATGGCTTTGTGGAAGTGGGGAAGGCGATGCGCTGGGCGAGGTAGGGGGGTGCCAGATCATGGAGGCATTTGTGAGTGATGGAGAGGATTTTAAAGATGATTCTCTGTTTGACAGGAAGCCAGTGAACCTGTCTCCTTAGGTCCGATATGTGGTCCTTTTTTGGGAATCCAGTGGCAGCCCTAAGGGCATTGTTCTGGACAAGTTGGAGTTTGGCAATGTTTTTGCTGGAGGTGCCTCCGAGGAGAGCATTACAGTAGTCCAGTCTTGAGCCGATAGTGGCTCTAGCGATAGTAAGGCAGTTCTGTGTCGTTAGGAAGGGTCTTACTGCGTTAAGCAGTTTTGAGTAGTATGCTGAAGAGGCAGCAATGGCGTTAACCTGTCTATTCATGGTGAGATTAGAGTCTAGGTAGACACCCAGAGTTTTTACTGTATGGGACACAGCAATGGGTATATTATCGATGGTGAAGGAGCGATATTTCTTGTTGAGGTTGCCCAGGATGGTAGGTGACCCAATGAGCAGAAGCTCGGTTTTGTCACTATTTAGGCATAGCCAATTTTCAGCCATCCAGGCTTGGATGGTACAGTAGATGGAGTTGAGGGTGATCCTATCTGCCTTATAGTCACCTGTGAGGGGGATGAGCACCTGGGTGTCATCAGCGTAGTTGGTATATGAGATACCCAGGGTGTCAAGAAGGTTGAAAAGGGGCCTAGTAAATAGGTTGTAGAGGGTGGGCGCAATGCAGGAGCCCTGAGGCACCCCACATTTGATCTGACTAGGGGAAGAGCATGCTGAGTCTGAGAAGACTTTCATGGCCCTTTTCTGTAGAAAGGAGGTGATCCATGCACATGCTTTAGGGGAGAAGTTTGCTGCGATGGAGAGGTGATGGCAAAGAGTATTGTGGTCCACGAGGTCAAACGCGGCCGATAAATAAAGGAGCAGAAGGAGCGCTGGTTTACCAGCGTCTCTGATGTCGTCCATTTGATTTTTTAAATCGAGGAGGGCAGTTTCGGTGCCGTGTCGTGGCCTGAAGCCAGACTGCCGAAGGCCCAGAAGGTGGTGATCCTCGAGGAATTTCTGGACTTGCAGGTAGGCTGCTTTGTCCAGAATTTTAAGCAGGAAGGGGACGGTGGTAATGGGCCTGTAGTTCCCTGGTGCCACGGGGTCAAGGGAGGGCTTCTTGAGGAGCGGTCGTACCCAGGCCTCCTTGAGGTCAGATGGGACATGGCCAGACTGGAAGGAGGCATTGATGAATGCTGTCAGGAAGGGTGCAAGTGTCGCGCCGCAGTCCTTAATGAGCTGAGAGGGGCAGGCGTCGCCCTTACAGTTAGATGGTTTAATGGTTTTTAGGAGGGAAATGACTTCAGATTCCGTCACGTCCTTGAAATTGAATACAGGGGAGGGTTTGATTTTGGTCTCTTTATTCTGTTTGCTATTCTGAGTGGCAATTAGTAGGGTAAGGGCCTTTTGGTGAGCTTGGATTTTTGTTTGTAGGGTGTTTAGTTTGTTGAGCATGGCCGATTGGATGTCGTTGCACCATTTCTCATCCTTTAGGAGCGTGGGTGGCGGGGTGGAAGGGGTTTCCAGCTCCCTAAAAATGGTGAAGATTTCCTTTGTGCTGGATTTGGCGTTGGCTATCCTAGTGTTAAAAGAGTTTGCTTTGGCATGGACTATGCTTAGTTTATAGTCTTTGGAGATGGTCTTGAAAGCTAGTTTGGTTGCATCACTGGGGTTGGCTTTCCAGGCTGCGAGGGCGGCTCGTTTCTTTATACGCATTTGGAGCAGATCCTGGGTGAACCAGACATTGGTGTGCTTGGATTTCTTAGCTTTCCTGAGAGTGAGGGGGGCAATAGCGTCAACTGCTTGGGTGATTGCTAGCTTGAAGGATCTGGCAAGGGTTTCTGGGTCCTGCGAGAAGGGGGCCTGGAGTGCGGGCACTTTCAGGAGTGGGGTAATGTTTTCCGCGGTGAGTTGACGGGAGCTTCTGGAGAGCCCTGGAGGGAGGGGGATAGTGGGCAGGGGGGGCTCTTTGGAGGTATCGATGTTGAATTGGATGTAGTGATGGTCGGACCACGGTATGGGTGAGTTCTCAGTAATAAGTACTGGGCAGTTGTGGTGGCTGATCCAATCCAGTGAGCGTCCTTTGGAGTGGGTGGGAAGGGAGACGGCTTGCGCGAATCCTAAGGTGGATAGGGCTTTTTCCAAGGTGGCTGCGTGGGCGTCGTTGGGATCATTAAGGCCAAGATTAAGGTCACCTGCGAGTAGGACTTTTGATGTCTTTTTCAAGTTGCTGGAGAGGGAATGAATAAGGGATTCATGGAATTCAGTGATAGGCCCCGGGGGGCGATAAACGATGTGGAGGGCCAAAGTCATATTAGGGGAGAGATTGATTTTGAGTGGGAGGTAGTCACAGTTGTGGCCAAGGTTGCCTTCTGTTCTTCTGATAGCAAGGCTTTCTTTGGCGATGAGAGCTACTCCGCCGCCCCTAGTGAGGGGTCTATCTTGTCTGTGGATAGTATAACCATCTGGGATGGCAAGGGCGAGGGCTGGGCCCGAGGTTTCATTCAGCCAGGTTTCAGTGATAATGAGGATGTCTGTCTTGTTTTTGAGTATGAGGTCATGAATATCCAGGGCATGGGCTGGGATAGTTCGGGCATTGACCAGGCCACATTTCAGAGAAGTGGTGGGTCTTTAGTTAATTCATTAATTTATACATTTACTAGACCCAAATCTGAACCCCCTATTAATTCTCAATGTACAGTTTGAGTGCCCACATGACATGAAATTGTGGTGGCCCTAGCCCTGGCAGGTTGGCATACATTATATGAGCAGTTTCTCGTACATCAAAAGAACTGCATCCAGAAAAACTACACAAAGGCAAAAAATACACAGTACAAAAATGATGATTGCCATCAGGATCTTCATTGCAAGGCTCGTCCATGATGAAATCCACGCGAAAAACTCTGTACTGCTCAGGAATCCTGTCAAGTGCTTCTATGGATACCCCAGAACCATAATTTTAGCATTTCACCCTACAGAAGGTTCCATCTTCATAGGCTCAGAAACATTTGATACACTTTTGTCATCTGGAAACCTAAAGGATGAAAGGCACACAAAGGGCAAGGTATGCACAGATACAGTTTTTGATGCCATTTTTCAAAATGTCAAGTGTTTTCCTGAAACCACATTAATGGGCACATGCAGTATAGTCAAACTGCACACACACCACCAGGCTGGAGGCAATTGTCGACAGGAGTTTGTTTCACAGGTCCACACAGTGATTAATGCATATGCTCCTCCAGCCAGGTCAGCAAGGTGTATTGTGTGACTGCAGTTTCCATTTGTGCCCACAGGCAGTGTGCCATTGCCTTTAAAACACAGAGAAAACCATGTGTGTAGCTGATTCTTAACAGCTTTCTCTGGCTCCTCGAGTCATGTCAGACACCTTACATGAATGTTCCAGATATTTCCACAATCTTCATTAACCTGTGCTGCCATTTCACCAGTATAGCCCTTCATGCCACCAGCTTTACAACTCTTCACCCCTTGGTCCCATCGGTACTCTATGACAATAGAGCCTTTGATTTTCCTGTTCCTTAACAACCTTTTTTGACACATTCTTCTCAATCAAAACAAATTACTGAAGCTGTAACAGACAACCCTTGAAACTGCCTTCCTACCGGACCCAAGACCAGGTGCATCAAACACAGTGCAACTCTAGATTCTCTTTCATCTGGAATAAATAACCTAGATATACCAGAAGCATGGGGAATGAGGAGCAGATATAACAAGATCCTGCATATATTTCTCTCCCCAACTCCCTTATCTGTCCATACCAAACATTTTCTGCAGTGAAACCATGCGTGTCTACATTTTTATCAAATTTGGTTTATCGTTCAATTTTAAAAGAGTCTGTTTCCAGGTCTCTTGGTGACCATAACAATATTTAATTAAACCACATACCCTGACCAAACTCATAAATATTTACATTTGTTCTACCTGATTCGTTAGAACAGAAATCTAAGAAAACCTGATAACAAAACATTCCAGTATTCATTTTTGTTCTGCTATTTCTCTAATTACTGGACATTTGTTACCGTTTTTTTTTTTAAATTGGCGACTGGAGTGAAAGGAAATTTCCCAGGCCTTACTTAACTTAAATATGTATCCTTCTCCTATGTTGGTGGAGGGATTCCAGTGCTGGAGTGGTGAAAATCGCCTTGCCGGGGGCATGTAATCTCCCACTCAATGTTGCACAAAAGATTAAATGGAATTGCGAAACCCAGGTAGCAATAGCTGATGCTTCAACTCTTCAGAACCGTTGGCGCTGTCTTCCTTTACAGTTGAGTGTGGATGGACAAACTCAATTTGTGAAGATATCATTTTGACAGCATTTGGTTAAGGCCCTAAGGTCTTCCCTAAACTCATTGCCCAAAATCCCTGCAGATATTTGGGCATCTCCTGTAGTAAATGCAGGGGTAAGTGCTGTACACATCCTATGCCATGTGACGATCAATTTACAGGCCTGTGCACCATTCTTCACCTTCCTCAGCAAAGCCTGACAGAACTACCCTGACTTTTGGTTTTTTCTGATAGTCATTGCCTCTAATATTATACTAACAATGGTACCTGATGTTAACTCTTAACAATTTACAAGCTGAAACAAAAAGTTCAAGTGGTACTCGCCAAGTTCTGTCTTGAATCCCAGGGACCTATCCTAGCACAAAAATGCCCCCCCCCAAATAAACACATGCACAAGCACCCCCGTATCATGCAACCACTGTAATATGCATGCATAAGTGCTATTGTTTTTACTGGGTACAACCCTGGAGTTGAGCATACAATACCTTTCTCTGTGAATCCGATGGTCATATTTAGTTTTCTGAGAATGTCTCTACCCAAAAGATTCTCTGGTACATCCATACAATATACCAAGGGAGCAGATACATTTTGAATACCCACCTTGATACGCAGATCCTCCAGGCATGGAACTGACAGGGCAGCCCCAGAAAATCACTGCATGTCCTTCATTTTACCTGACAAGAGAAATTCACCTTTCTTGATGCAAGATTTTTTTAACTCCTGTGTCTCTGACAGATAAAAAAGTTTAATTTCCTTTTGTCACACCTACCTGGAATTTGTATTCTGGATCAGCAGTAACAGACAGGACTGGACATGCTAGAGATTTATGTCAGCCTTCCTAACCTGGAAACACATTGGTACCCTGGAGTCAGAAATAATTTCCTTCCTTGAGGTAAATGATTCTTATCCCATGTCTGCACTGATGCCTGTCCTGGCATGACCGACTGAGGTTTATAGTTCTGTGAAACTTCTGTCACCAGGTTCTGACCAACCTGACCCTGCTGTCATTGCAAGTATCCTGGGAAATATGGCAGGTCTGGGGGCTGTATCTGTAGCGAAGGACTGCATGGAAACCTACCTGCAAGTTCTCCTAGATTAGCACAAGGTTGGAAAAATACAGAGGTTTACTCTGACAATCTCTTGACACATGTTCCATTTTTCAGCAAGACCTGCATAGAACCCTATGCAACCTTCCATAATGACCTCCCATCGGACCAATCAACTTGGGCACCATACCCCAATTCTGCCAAATGCACAAGCTCCCCTTGGCAATGCTCCTCTTACCCTCATGAATCCTCCATTTTGCCTTAAATCAGCAGCATACCCACCTGTCCATCCTGATTCTAACTGTCTCAGGTGTTGCTATCATTTCTGCTGTCCGTCCGTGGAGCTGGTAATCACTGCTTCTTCCAGATTAATGTCAGCTAATTTATACTGGACAAATGTAGCCTCTATTTTTTGTGATTGTTCAGCAATCTCTATTTATTTTCCCAATCTTCTTTTACAAAAATGAATGATATGCACCTCTATCTATTGCTGCCCCTTGGCCTCTATCCCTACAACCTTGTCCAAATCCTGATAGACCTCTTTAGGAAACCCCTTTTTCAACCTATGATACAACATTGCTATGTTCCTATCCCACACTTCTCTTGTTTCTACTCTCCACATTTCCTGAATTATCTGAATATGTATAGTAGGATCCTCTTCCAATTTCATGGTTTTAGCTAAAATGTTATAAATATCTGGCTTATCGGGGTGCATTACCTGTAGTCCTTCCACACACCCGCCCTACAATTATAAATAGGTGATCCATCATATTCATTAATTTCTAATCTAACTTTGGGGTACCATGCTATCCTACACAGGTCTTCTGGTCGCTCCGTAACTAAAGCTGAAAATAAGCTTTTCATGTCCTCAATAGGAAACATGACACTAGCAGTGTGTTTCTCTAAAGCATAGATCCAATATCCTGTGCCTGCAGTGAGTGAGGGCAGTGTCTTCATTAAATTATTCTGGTCCATGTGCGGCCAGGGAACATTATAAGCTTGTCCCTGTCCTTTCTGAAGTAATAGAAATTGAGTTGCTCTTAGTTTTACTGTTCTTCCGTTTTTACTCAAAACCACCATGTGGCACGCACAGCATGCCTAAGACCCTATGGTGTGGATTTGGTGACCGCTACTATGGGGAATGCTTGGGATACTGTACCCTGAGCTCCCTCTCCAATGACATCTTCCTAATCTTCATCTTCCTCCTCTATTGCTGCATCTATTTCTCTCCCTTCTTGTTCAAATCCTAAACTTAAAGCAGCACGATTCTCATCAAGGTCTACTTGAACATCCCGATGGAAGATTGATCAAGTCTTAAAAGTACTAGACCGTACCTCCATTTCTCCAATCCAATTTCTCCTTTCTGCCTATTGCCTTCGTCTCTGCCTTGCTGTTGTAGTCCCAGTACCCACTCCTCTCTTCATGACTGGTTTTAAAGTTCCGGTTGCAAACAATACACATATCACACAATGTTGCACATTTATGTTTGGAATAACTAGTCAGCACACTTTACATATCTGAATCACTAAATTCACTATTTTATTTTTCAAAAAATGCATTGGAAAAATATATATTTTGTGATTGCCATTCTCTGCACATAACAATACAACTAATTGATATGATATTATATGATCTGGCATTTATAACGCACCTATACACAAGTGTTTCAAGGCGTGACTAGGCAGGGGGGAACAAGGGAGACAGACAACGATCCTACTAGGTGAGGTGTCATTCAGATTGCGCAAGTGAAGGGTAGAGGGGAGGGCAAAAGTGCAAGGGGGAAAAGGGGGAGGGGAAGTGCAGTACAGGGTTAGTAAAATAACAAGATACATAATAAGGACCAGCTGGTGGCAAGTGCAAGGTAAGTGCAGACAAGTTCTGGGGAGGTGGGCTGTAGGGATACAGAGACAGTCCCACAGTGCAGGGGTTGCCAGGGAGGCAGTGCAGGGGAGAGTGGCTGGGCCAAGGACCGAGTTCGGTGAGTGGCCCAATTGCAGATTCAGTGCAGTTTCAGTAATTTTAGCAGGAGAGAGGGGGAGAGAAAGCGGAGGCAAAGAGGAAGGTTTTGAGGTGCTTCCGGAACTGGAGATGGTTCTCCTCAAGTTCCAGAGGGAGGCCCCTGCTGCGGAGAGATATCTACCCCCAACTCGTTGCTTGGAGAAGTGGCTGATACTGAGGGAGTTGGAGGCGGATAAGCGAAAAGCTCGAGAAGGAAGATATTTAGGAAGACAGAGTTGAAGGTATTTTGGTCCAAGGCCCCAGAAGGCCTTGTGGACAATGTAGAGGGTTTTGAACTTAATCCTCGCAGCCACTGGGAGCAAGTGTAGTGATTTCAGTCCTGGAGAGATAAGGTCCATGGGCTTGAGGCCAAGGACAAGTCTCGCAGTCCTGTTCTGGATGAGTTGCGGAGAGTAGAGGAAGGCAGATTTAGATAGAGGCTGTTACAGTAGTCCATTTGCAACCAGCATGAATGCATTCAGATTTTATTTTGTAAAATGTATCAATTACATATATTCTGATGCCAGCCATTAAAAGTATGATGGATATGCCGACATATGTTTCATGTTCTTGATTTCTTTTGAACAATTCATCACAGCAACCGCTTGTTGAAGAAGAAAATTGCATTTGTCAGGATTTGTATATGTTTGATAATGCACTGTAAGGCACAAGAAATTACATCATTGCCTATGAACAGAAACTCTGAAATGTCAAGGTCTGCTGACCACACAGAAGTGATATTCATTGGTAATAAATACCTCTTCAGCCCCATATTCTGCAGGGTTAAACTTCCTGACATAGTATAGCTGAGCAAAAACCATACAACCTGTTGTTTCCAACAACCAACCCCTATGGACTCCAGTGGGGTTCACAAAACCTCCCAATTTCCATATTAGGTTAAAAAGCTTATATGAAAGATAATGATTTTAGGGTGAAATTCAAAACAAATTGTTTTCAAGGCTGGAAATACCATCCGCTTTATCAAGAACACACCTAAGAGCAGGCATATTCCAATATGTTGTGCTCTGAGACCCCCAACCGGCCCATAGAGTCGGGGTTTGCTCAAAATAATTTAGCATTTAGCATTTATATATAGCGCTACAAAAGTACTTTAAGACTAGATAGCAGCACCCGTGAGATGGATGGGGGTACAGGTTAATACCCCAACACCAAATCATTAATGACAACTCGACGGTTTGGCAAAGGGAGTCTGTTTAATGACAAGTACAAAAAACGGGAAGTCTCATGAATATCAGCGGATGCGTGATATTCCTTCTCACTTCACAGCTCCGATGAACTTCATAAAAAACACATAATTTATACAAAAAACTCGTCATCACTGATATTTAATGCTTAAAAGTTGGCAAACAATTCTATTGGTTTGGAAAAGGTAACTTTACTATAAGTAATATATCTGTATATGGTAACGCAGTAAGGGGATTGGGTAAACACTGTCAGGTGGGGCATCTAAGCCCAACCTCCAAACTGGTTACTGTAGACGTCACTAAAGGTACGACATCCCATTGGTTCTACTAACTATAGGACCCTAGATTACTTGGTCCATTGTGATTAGGTTGGCACTAACCCCACTCGTACTTTTCCACTTTGCTTAGCAGCACGCAGAATGGTCAGCCAGGTGCAGGGTGCCCCTTAGTTCCCCCGACCTTCCTCCAATTATTGTTACAATCAATCATCACTTTAGTGGCCATGTGTCAATTATTTCACTGTGGTTGTCCTCGAGACTGCATCTCCTGTCTGGAAAAGTTCTGATATCTTCTCCTGGCCTGTTGCCATGCGTAGGTGTGAAGGTCTTACTTCTGCTTGCTTGGCTGGTCACTTGATTCAGACACCATGCATTTGCCTCTTCTTCATCAATTTGTGTATTTGATTTTCATTTCACCCATCACCTGCCTTCGTCTTATTATCTTGACCTTTCAGAGTAGTATATTCTGTTCTTTGCATCAATTAATTGTAGCTACTGTTCGTCCATCTTGACAGACATGACCTTGGTTCTCCTGGCACGGATTGCGTCTGCTGAGTTTAATTTCTGCCGCTTTATTCTTGATTTTGCTAAATATGAATATCTTCTCGTGTGGCTTTTAGTAACCTTTTGGTTGATTCTGCGTCTTGTGCAAAGTGGAAATATATTTATATAACATCCTTCTTTTGAGGTAGATATGTATAGGTGGCGCTTGCCACACTATCCTTCTACTAAGCATAGCAAGCCGCACTATTTTCTTAGCTTTCTTTCGGTTTCAAGCATATGTACATGCATAAACTGGTTGAATATCTACATCGTGCTCATAGCTTAAGCTTCGTACATTTGACATCGCCCTTTCACTTTGGGTTCATGATGTCCTTTATTCATGGCGTTTAGTCTCTTTTTTATCGTTCTCAGGTTGTTATATCTTCTATATGTGAGTCAGATCAGGTTCTTGTGACGTCACCATTCGTCCTCCATTAAGACCTTTTTGGTTTCTTCAGGGACTGTATTTAGACGATCTTCATTTCGTTTTATTGGTTGATATGGCTTTCTCAATGGATACCTTACTGTTCATGGTTTCCTTGGTATCTGTACTTCAATAGGTGCTGTTGTTCTGATAGGTCCCGGACAGAGCCCCACTGCGGCTCTCTGCTGGTTTATTTGCTCATCATACGTCACATATTTCGGCGTGACCGTTCCTGGTACTTCAAACTGGATCGTTGGAGTGCGGGCTGAATTTGGGACCTCCTCTACACTCCCCCCTCTGTGCGATTCATTGACCACTTTCACCTCTTTCTTCAGTTCTTCGAGTTTCTCTTTTACTTCATTGTTTGAGTCCATTCTTTCTTCATCTTCTGGGTCTATACATGATGGTCTGAAAAAATGTCTCCTTGGGGTCCATATCTTTAATACTCCTTTCAAGCTTCCTGCTGTTCGTATGTGTTCATCTTTGTTCCACGTCATCAGTTGACACTGTCCATTCGGGCTGCAGTAAACCCATCTTCCTACATAATTTCTATGTTTCTTGGGATGTAGGAACTTTGTTCCTTCTAGTGCATGAATGCTGGCCTTCACAAAGTCTCTTATTTCTTTGTCAGTCAGGTCTTTGGGCTTCCATCCTGGCTCGACATCAATTAGGATCTTTATCACTATTTCTTTCTTCGCAGTTTTCTGGCACTGAGAGATTATTATCTTGATAACACAGAATCCTAGCAATATCATCACTAGCAGGGCTCCTAGGAATTTTAATGCATCTGCCATCCATTGCGGAACCGACGAGAATAGTGATCCAAACCAGCTGTCATCATCAACTTCGTCAGTTTCATCGATCATTTGATTCGGTAGTTTTGTCAGCATACCTATGGCTTCTGTTAGAGTTCCATTTTTTTCATTGTGAGAGGGTATAAATGTGCAACCTGATTCTCCGATTTTTGCACAAATACCTCCATCCATAGCTGTGATCATGTCAAGGACATATCTGTTCTGGAGAGTCATCAATCAAACTGCCCTTAACTCTTCCTTTATGGCGTTGAATCCTTTTATGGTTGTGTTGATAGTCTGTAGTAACTCCCATCTGGTTATCTGCAACCATTTAGTATTTGCTCCAAGTTGAAATCTTGGCATGACGATTGTCATGAACACTGATGAGTTGAGGCTAAACAGCCTGTGTTCACATGGGATTGCATGAAAAGCTTCTTCTGATTTGGCAGAAAAATAATTCTCTCTCTTCATTCAATTCAGCAGTTCCACATATCTCTTCTTACTCAGGTGAGCATCTGCTTTCAGAAAACTGTCAATGCTCAAGTCACTCTTCAGGATCACCAACGCTGGAATGTGGACATTCACCAGTGTGCGTATACCTCCCCAGTTTCTTGGCAGTCTGATGTATGCATTGGACCCACATGCCCAATAATGATCCATAATTACTGCAGTTCCATGCACCATTCCTGGAGCATCAAAAATGTGTCCACAGTTCTGATTCTGTCCTATCTTTCTTGTGCAATTAGTCCTGAAGCACAGTTTTGGGCTTACCAGTGGCACTATCTGCAAGGGTCCTCCTCTGTCTTCGACACATGTCAGCAGTTTTGCAAGCTTTGGCCATAGTGGTTTGCATATCCTTTGTGCATTTTCAATTGCTTCTTTGCAGCCTCCAAGGACCATCCATGCCCTGCAAATCACTACTCCTTTCTCCCATTCATCTGGTGAAAGCACTGTTCCCCAAATCTGCATCTGGCCTCTGTTTTTCCAACTTTGAGCCTCTTCTGGAGTTTTTCCTTGGACGTTCATTTTTTGATTTGCTTCTCTTCTAATCTCCACTCCTTTAACTCCAGGCTTCTCATATCTGATCACAATGTGTTTTGTCTTTCCATTGTTTCTTGTCTTTATGTCCTGGACATAATCGTCTTCATTTGGGTCGGTTGCTTCGGTTGCCCATTTCAGTGAGGCGTCACTACCCAAGAATTGGCCCCTGGTTTTGCACATTGCTACATGTGAAAGACAGTGAACTGTCTGGACATCAATTTCTACTGCAACCAAGATCTTGGACTTGCCCATGCTGTATGATAGGAGTGCACAAACAAAACATTCCCCCTCTGAAAACTTTGTCTTCCAACTTCTTTCATATGCTGGTACCAAATGTTGTTTCCCAAATGTGCTGTGCTGTCCAAGTAATCGTTTAGTTCACTGTCGTCTCTGTGTTTGCTTCTCTTAATCCTTAAGGTTTTCATGTGGTTCACTATAACTATATCCCTGAATGCATCTGTTTGGCTCCTTCTTGCTGGAGGATTCTCAGTTATCCCAGTCCATGATGCAGGTATCTTCATCTGTGCTAATCGAGTGGAGGAAAGTCTGGCGATCCTTTCTATTTCCTCTTGCTTCTTGCTGGCTCTGGCTAATGACGGCCAGATCGATTCTGCTATCAGCTGTGCTCGTGAAATTTTCTTTGAGCTTGTTTTTTCCTCCAACGGTGTCGCATCAGCAGTGTTTATTAATGTTATTTTGGTTGGTTTCTTCTCCGACTCCTCTTGCATTCCTTCTCTTTTGGTCAAAAGTGTCCATATCCACTCTGTCATTGGGCTAGTATATGGCTGTATTGTAGAACGTGTACTTGTCCCCTTCACTAAAACATATGTGCTTGGCAATGTTGTCTCTGTTTGTTCCTTCTCCAGCTCCTTTTGTCGCTTCAGGAGTTCTGTTTTCTCCATTTGTCTTTTCACTTCACTTGTGGTGGAACTTCTCATAGTAGACAGTCTCTTCTTCTTCCATGCTTTCGATTGTGGTTCTGCAGTTATTTACACTAGGCCTGGTGTGTGTGCATTCAATGTTTGCATGCTTGTGGTTGTCAGTAACTTTTTACATTCACACTCTGCGGACCCTGTCTCTGGCTTTTTACTTTGCTTGTTACCATAAGTGTGTGTGTCATTGCTAATCACATCCATCTTAAGTTCACTCACTCCACCATCAGATTTCCTAGGGACAGGGATGTCTATGTAAGGTCTGGATGCCTTTGTGGCCTTCAAATGTGCTCCATTAGGTGGGTGCACTGCGATTGGGACGCCTTGTACACCAATATAAAAAGTGGCTCTGATCATCAATGACAGTAAAATAATGATGAATATAATGCATAAATACATAATGCACCTGTAGGTCAATCTACAGCGTTTACTTCCAGAAAAGTACAGATGGCTCCCTTCCCGAGGGAGGATGAGATTGCTGCTCTGGATCCCCATCGCCATCATCCATTGAAATATGCTAACTTTTACTACAACTTCTAAAAGATATCATCACTAGATTCTGTTGGTTCTGGTTGTGAGCTGCAGGTACTAAAACAGTTGTCCCCCTTTGTCTGAACAATGGATTGTCTATTACTTCTGGACACAGTTCTCTTGCTGGGCTTTGGGAAGTGTCCAACTCAGGCAATAATTCAGTAAGTCTCTTTACTGTGCATGTTCAAAATATACTAGATCCCAGTCCACGCCTCTGATCTGCTTCATTCCAGAAGACATGTTGTGTCCTTATCGTTATGAAATAAAAATGAAATCTCTGGCACTACTCTCTCGATCTGTCCCTCGGCGGAAAGTTTTAAAATCTTCTCAAATAGTTCTGTTGATGGCTAGAAAGTTCCACTTGCATCATGATACCATGCAAGAGCATGCCCATCTGCTTAGAATTAGCTGAGTCTCTGATGAATGTGAGGACGTCAACATCTAAAGGTCTCCCCACAAGCACTGGAAAATCCATTATTAGGCGAAAGAAAACATTACTCGCCAATCTGCTGTCTTCTGGTGACAGGGACATTTGTCCTGCCTTTGCTGAAGTTTCGGACTGTTGGCTCCTGCTTTCGGTGAACAGTCTCTGCAATTTCGGTATGCGTGAAGAGCCACTTGCATAAAAATTCTGTTTAGGATTATGCTTAGACGTTCTGTGTTTGCTGGATCTCGAAGAACTGTCAATGGGTCTGTATTTCTTCCGACAAGGTCTGGACAGTCTTCAATTAGGCGAAAGAAAAATACATTAACAAGCCTATTCAATTATTCCTCCGCTTCGTACATTTGGTTTTTCCTTGCTGTATTCCAGAAATAGGAGGAACTGTTCGGCAATCACAGTGAGCAGCCTCCTTATAGTCTTTTCGTTTTCAGGATCTTGAAGAAAGTCAGTGACACTGGTGAGCCTCCCCACCAATGACGGGTATGATCTCAGTACTAGCTCGAAGTATATTAATACATCTTTGGTGATGTCGTTACTATGGAACACCATAAGTGAGTCCGAACAAAGTGTCTGTGTTGAAAGAGTCTGGGTACTGTATTTTCTTTCAATGTATGTGTTTTCGATCGAAATTTGGCATATATTTTTTTCTTCTTAATCAAGGCTTCAGTGTGCCTCAGTTCAAAGTTCAAAGTCAACAGACTATGTTGTGGCTTCCACGTGCACTTTTCTTCTTCACCCTGCAACTAGGATGCGCAGAGTGTCCGTTTTTGTGTCCTTATCCTCTTTTTGCTCAGAGGAATGTCCAAAATGATGCCACAATTTCTGCACAAAAGTTCTTTTTTTTTATGCTGCTCATGTGTCCTTCTTCCTCGTAATGGATCTCGTCTGCATGTGCAGTGGTTCTTCACCATCGTCCGTAGTCTCCTTGAGCTGGGGCGCAGGCAGGGGGCCTTCTCGATGTATGGCTTAATGTCACCCAAAAAGATCCAAGCTCTTCTTCCTTGTAACTTTACTGCAGAGGGAACGCAGTCTTCCACTGTAAAGGGACCGTTAAACCTTGGCTCGTCCCACTTTTTTCTCATGTGGTTTTTTACCAGGACGGTGTCTCCAGGGAAGATGGATGGTACACGTAATCCTTGAGGTGCGTCAGCAGTAGTATCTCCTTCTGTGTTCCGTGCTCCCCTGCACCCTTTTCATCGTCGCTGCAGCTGGCCTGAAATTACAGTAAGGCAAGATGTCATGCAATTCAAGTAATTTTGTATTTCAGACCCTACGATTTCTACTTGTCAACTGGGCATCACATCTAGCTCTGTCTCGGGGTGTCAGGGAAGTGCGCATTTTTCTTCCTGTGGCTATTTCGTGCGGCATAAGATGGTGGTCAGAACCAGGCTGGTTTCTGACTGCATACAGTACCAAAGGAAGGCAGTGTAACCATCCCTTTCTTAGAGTAAGCTTCAACTTGGCTATCCTCTCCTTTAATAAGCCGTTGGGCTGCTCACATATCCCTTTACCTTGCGGATAATAGCCCGATGAGAACTTGTGCTTTATACCAGGCAACAAGCTAATCTGCTCAAAAACTTCATTTACAAAGTGAGTCCTGTTATCTGATCTCATGACTTTGCATACTCCCCACCTGGAAAATACCTCTCTCACTAGAAATTTGGCCGCACAGGTAGAGTCTGAGTGTGTACATGGACCTGCTTCTATCCATCTAGAGAATGGACACACCACAACAATGAGATACCTGTACCTGTTACATACTTGAATCATTTTGACGTAATCGACATGCAAGTTCTGAAAAGGTGCATTGGGCTTTGGGATGACTCCTCTAATTACTTTTGTTGTCTGCCGAGCTTTGAACTGTTGGCAAAGTATACAGTTCACCAAGAAAATGCAACTTGCTCTGCTAAGTTCGGTATGCACCAGTCTTCATCGAGTGTTGACGCTAGATTCTCTTTTTTCATGTGTGCTGGATAGTGTAACTGCTCCAGTGCTATTTTTAACAGGGCTATAGGCATTACTGGTTAACCAATGCTGTCTTGTCGCCACAAGCTTTTAGAGGGGTTTAAAGAACACCCTTGCTGCTTCCATAAATTCTTCCCCTCCTGTGGTGCCTCCCCTTTGTCCCATATCATTGTAGCTCTCAAGTTCACTCCGTGCGACAATCATTTTCTCATTCACATTTGCGACTTCTACATCCATGATCGTTTCGCTCTTGGATGCCATATGCTTGGCTTCTGTGTCTGCTGCTTGATTTTCTTGTCAGATAAAATCAGTCCCTCTCATGTGGGCAGCGCATTTCACAAACGCTATGCCAACTGGGAGCTGTAGTGCCTTAATAAGCTTGTCCAATAAGGCTGCGTGCTGCACTGGTGTACTGTCTGCTCGGCGGTAGCCCCTCCTTTTCCAGCACGCTAGGCCTGCGTGCACTGTGGACGTCACATAGGCAGAGTCACTATACACTGTTACTTCCGGTCTGCATGATTCTCAATTGAGAGTATCAACGCCAATAATTCTGTAGCTTGCGCTGAATAGTAAGATGGTATCCGTGCACTAAGAAGCACTCGAAATTCTGCTGTATGCTTCATCACAGCAATGCCTGTACATCTTTGACCATCATTTTGATCGCTTCTCGAAGAACCGTCAATGAAGACAATTTCTCCTTCTGCCAATGCATTTTCTTTTACTCTGGGAATTCATCATAGAATTGGGCTTGTACCCCAGTGTGGTTCTCTGTGTGAGTACTACTGTCATAACACTGCCATTTGTGTGTGAGAACAGCTAGAATTCCTCTCCATAATTGGGAATCCCTTAAACTGGTGCCGTGCAAATGGCTCTTTCGAGTTCAGCAAATCCTTCCTCCATGGTGTCAGACCTTTCAATCTTTTCTTTCGTCACTTGTGCCTTCTTTAGGGCCTGAAGCAAAGGCTTGGTGTATGAGCTGTAGTGGAAGACCCATACACTGACACAATTGCACAGGCCTAAGAAGCTCTGCATCTGCTTTACCGTGTGTGGCTTGGCTGTGTTCAGTATGGCTTCAGCTCTTTCTGGGGTAACTCTTTTTCCCTCATGTGAGATCAGCTGACCTATGTATAGCACTTCTTGTTGACAATAGTGTAACTTCTCCTTATCAACCTTATATCCTTTTTCAGCCAATATAGTCAATAGCTGAACAGAAATAGTGTCTGCATTTCTCCTCTGTTGTGCTGCAAATGAAGATGTCATCCACATATTGTAAGACAACACTTTCTAATACAATATTGCTTAAGTCCATCTGCAGGAGTCCTTTAAAGATAGAAGGAGACTCACAGTACCCCTGGGGTAACCTCGTGCTTTTCAGACGCATTTGTCTGAACGTAAATGATGTCAGATCTTGTGAGTCTTTGTGTAATGGGATTGAAAAAAATGCATTTTTCAAGTCAATCACCATGAAATATTTCGCCTCAACAGGTATATTACTTAGGATTGTAGCCGGGTTAGGGACTAAAGGGAACTCGGCCTCCACAATATAATTTATCGGCCTCAAATCTTGTACTAGCCTCCAAGACCCCCTTAACTTTTTTTCACGGGGTACATTGACGTGTTACCTGGTGACTCTGACATCACTAAGATGCCCTGATCCATCATGGCAGAAATTGTCTTAAAAATTCCTTCATAAGCCTCCCTGGACATGGGGCATTGTCGTGCTTTTGGAAGAATTGCTCCTGGCTACAGGTTAATTTTCACCTCTCTGACTCCTTTCAATAATCCCACATTATAGGGGCCTGTGGTCCACACTGAGACAGGCACCTGGGGCATGTCATCCTCGAAATATTCAGGACAGTTCTGTGCTAACATCATTCTCTGAGGCACTTCTCTTTTGATCATTTTCACCCAAAAGGTGAGGTTCACCTCAACTGCTCTTTCTCCCACGTCTGCTTGCTCATCAAACAGATCGTCATCAGAGATGTCAGTCAATCTGTATCCTTCTTCAGTGGCGATTACAGTGCACTATTGTCGGCCTTCATCTTCACAACCATCGATCAAAGCCATTTTCCCCCGTATCGCGGCTGTGTGTTTCACTAAGGGAACTACTTGTCTCTTTTCCTCGTGCATAGGTATTCTTGGCCTGAACAGAAATTCATCTGGGGTACTCATGGTTTTCTCAGCAAGGCCTGGCAGCCTTGCCATTAACACGCATACTCCATATGTAAATATTTCAGGCTCTAATGGCATAGCCCTCATAGCTGTGTGCCCTGCGTATGCTCTAATCATTTTGCATTGTTAAAATAGTGAATTCCTGGAGTTCAACATAATATGCCCTCCTCCGTGAACGAGATTGTCATGCTTAATTTCATCATTAAATCTTGACCCAAGATGTTTACTGGTGTTTGTCGTGAATATAACAGCGGTACATTCATATCACATTCTCCTATAGAGACTGGAAGTGCATTTGTAAAAGGAACATGACTTGTAGCTCCTGTGAAACTCTGAGTATTTATTGCATCGCCGGACAAGGAAAATGTGCCTTCACGTATACACGAACATGTTGCACCCGTGCCAACTAAGAAGGAATACTCTTTATCCCCTATAACGACATCCACCCTTGGTTCCTGGTGAGGGTCTGGTGTCACTGATAGGATAGAACACATCAGGGTTCCTAGTGAGCTGTCCTAGTCCATATATAATTTTTTCCCACCTGTGTGAATGGACTTCCCCCATCACCAGTGTTATTCTTCATTCCAGGGATCACGGCCTGTCCTGTACTTACTGTCTGTGACATTTGCATCTGTGACTGTTGAGACTGTCCCTGCGGAAAATTCATTGAATTCTGTTCCTGGCGTTTGTTGTTGCACTGTGTGATTCTGTGCAACTCCATTTCCTCCCTGCTGTAAAAACACAGGTGGATTCACCATACCTGCTCCTGTTCCTTGTCCATTTTGCATCATGCCTTGATTTCTGCATGTGCGTGCTAGATGCCCTGTCATCCCACACAACCAACATACTGGCGGTGGTCTGATCATTTGCCCATTTGACATATCTTTATTGCCATTTTGCATGTTTTGAAAGCCTCCTTGATTATTCTGGAAACCCCCCTGATTACTCTGCCATCCTCTTCCTCTGAATCCTCTTCCCCTGGGGAAAAACCCTGTATTGCCCTGATTATGCGGCTGTGGATTATTAACTTGTTGCATGCTCGATCCATCTGCGCTAGTTATCATTGCCCCTTCAAGGGTGTATTTTGACCATTTTTTCTGTACTAATTTTGCCTCTTCACTCTTTCGTGCAGCTTCTTTTTTGCGATTCTTTTCTTGCAGTAGCCTGCAATAGTGTGTGATGGTCAGCTGTATTTCTGACCACGTTTTGGCCTCAAATCCTACCAATTTCTTGAGCTGTTTCTATACCAGCTCTGGCAGCCCTTGGCATAATATATGGTAGAACACGGGTTTAGATTTCTCCCAAGATTCCCGCGTCTCAAGTACCCATGCGTCTTGGAAATTCTGGATGTAAAGCAACGGGTCTTCCGACTCCTTCATCTTACGTGTCATTATAGCTCTCATGTTGGAAGTGTCCGGATATAGCACTCGTAATGCCTTCCATATCGCGGCTCTGCAATTGTTAAATGGAGCTCAGTCATGCACAGTATTAACTGTGGTCACACCAGGGTAACCTGCCCCTGTCCACACATCATCTGCTCTATCACCAAGTATGGCGATTAAGAGACATTTAATATCCCTATGGCTAACGTGTTCCCTCCTGTCATTTTTTCTAGCTTGTGTATCCGTTTTCTGGCTCCCGATGTCAACACTAGAAGCTTATTTTTCAGGTTTGTACGATCCATGTGTGGCCATGGGATATACTGTGGTCTCGCTCCACCCTTTCTCGAACAACGCAAATTGGGATGCATAGTCTTCTCTGTCCTCTCTCATTGTTCTTCTGTCTTTTGCAGGAGTAATATTCCTGCATCGCCACCTACCGTGCAATGTCCTTAGCCAGCTTACATAGGGTGGTGGAGACACCCCCCTCTAACTGTAAGATACTTCTTCATGTCGGTCTGACTGTGTGGCCGGTTCTGATGCCCTCAGTGCAGTCCTATTAGAGTCTGACCATCTTATCCCTTTCCCTCCTAAGAATCGTTTTTCTCTTCTCCTCTCTTCCTCTTTTTCGTCATGCTCCTCTCTTTCAGTGTCAGACATTGTTTGTCCCCAACTTGTGCAACGTCTTGCATCATCTTTGTTCCTACTTATTTCCAACCTATCTATGGACAGTTCTCTATTTCCACTACTTCGGGAGACATCCTCATTGTCGTAAAGCTGTGTGCTCTCCAGGCACTCATCTTACCCCTCCCCTTGGGGTACTTGTTCTAGCCCCATTTCATCATATATTCTATCAATCATTTCTCTGATGCTTCTGGTGTCGAAGTCATCCTCGATATTCGCCCTAGATGTGCCTGGTACTGAGTCATACTCAGGAAGTAATTCTTCAATATATTCCCAATCTACTGGCTCAGGTTTTTTAACCTCCCTTTCCAGATATTCAAGATCGCATGCTCTCTTTCTGCACTTGTGTTCTACATCATCATCTAATTCTCTGTGCTTCCTCGCTTCTTCTCTGACCTCTTTCTTTGCGCCTCTACGTTGATTTTCCCTTCGGATTTCCTCATCCCTTTGTCTCTTTATTCTTTTCTCCTGTATCCTTTGTTCTTCTTCTATCCTTTGCTGCTCCGGCCTGTCTTGATCATTGGCTACTCTCTGTTTACGATCATATTGCCTTTCTTGCTCTTCACGATATAACAGTTCTCGTCTCTGCCTATCCTTCCTCCTTATGCTTTCCTCTCTCCATCCTTTTTCCTTTTCCTTCTCCTTTCTCTGTACATCGTCTAACTTCTCTTTTTGTTTTGTGTTATCAATGCCTTAGCCATCGAGTTTCAATAGGATCTGCCCTAACATCCATTCGTTCTCTGTGAATACTATCTCATCAGTTCTATCCTTGCTTCCTTTCCATCTTTTGCGTTCTCTCTCGAGAGATGTGCTTGCTTGCGTCTGGTCTTTTCTCTCGTTCTTGCGTCTCTCTTTGTCCCTCGGGACTTTGGAGGTGATAGCTCTATCTCTATCTTTGTCTGGATTTTCATCACTACTTTGCGTAGGTGACTCATACACCGGGTTGCTATACCCTGTGGCTGCTTTAAGTTCTCTTTGCGGGTATAACCCTTCGTCCTTACTGTTTTCAATTTTATTTTCAAATCGGGCAGGTGGTACTGAGGGCGTCTCACCCCCCTCTGTGCATACATTAAGTATCCAGTCTAATGGCATCTCCTCCTCTTTATCCTGTTGGTACATTTTCCACAACTCTAGACTAGCTAGGAGTTTGTCTAACTTTTTGCCTGTGTATGTGGCATGCAAGTATGTCATCATGTGCTATAGGACTGTCTTAGATAACGATCCACCCTTTGGTCATGGCATATACATTTTGTTTGTGGTTCCTTTAACCCATTCTGCACTGTACTTTTTCAGCTTAGGTGCATGTTTTGGCAACTGTTTGCACAGGTGTACTAATGGAGTTATGTCTTCCATATTTAAATTTGTTCACTTTCTCTTTATACAACACTTGTTATGTCTTTTGTTATTTAAACAATTCCAACAATATGAGCGAGCACCAATCATTGCCAGCTCCAATCCCGTTTTTCCACAAAATGTTATATCTTCTATTTTACTCAATAAACATCAGGTTATATTCTACAATATTCCAAGTATCCAATTGCGTAATTTTTATGCTATTTCTTCAAAGGAAAATGTTCGTCCTATGACGTCACAACAAATAACACATAAAACAGACGTTTACAGACTAGACAAACTCCAGCTGGTTACACAGACCTCTGCCTCTAATATTTGACCCCGACATGGAGTTTAAACTCATCCCTTTCACGGGCGTCTTTGACCGCTGTAGTGACATTTTTGTTCCTCTTCATTCAGGACTTTGGATGCAAGTTCTTCTAGCCGCTATATTAAAGCGTAGGAATAATGCAAATCCTCTCTCTTCTCGAGTGTCCCCCCCCGGTATCCTCTCTCTTCTCGGGTGTCCTCCATGGTATCCTCTTTTACTACTTTTAATCACCCTTTAAGTCACTATTTCCTTTTCCATATATATATATATTTCCTACTCTACTTCTGACTATATTTTGCCTCCCTCGGTTACCTTTCCCTGACTTGTCCTAAGGTATATACTTTTGCCAAAGAATTTAGTCTTTTTCACTCACCATTCGCATGTTTCCTCTCTGGATGCTCGGGATCACTGCCTTCGTCACTGCCTCTCCTGCCGTTCACCCGCTTAGCTTCCCGTAGGAGTGGGAAGGGGCTATGTGGGGAAGCACAGGTCCCTTCAGACCTTTGTCTGCAGATTCTACTTTTACTCTACTTTTACTCTAACCACTGTCTACGGGGAGCTTCATGGTCTACTCAGCCAGATGGCAAAGGACTTGTGATATTACCGAGGACCTAGAGTTACTTTATGTCGATGGTCAATGGCTGTCTTATCTATTCGATAATCGATAACCATCCAATCTCTGCTACCAAGTGTGCTCTGAGACCCCAACAGGCCCATAGAGTCAGGGTTTGCTGAAAAGCACTTTAAAACAAGATAGCAGCCCCCGTGAGATGGATGGGGTGCAGATTAATACTCCAACACCAAATCATTAATGATAACTCGACGGTTTGGCAAAGGTAGTCCGTTTAATGACAAGTACAAAAAACAGGGAGTCTCATAAATATCAGCGGATGCGTGATCTTCCTTCTCGCTTCACAACTCCGACGAACTTCATAAAAAACACATCATTTATACAAAAAACTCGTCATCACTGACGTTTAACGCTTAAACGTTGGCATACAATTATATTGGTTTGTAAACGGTAACTTTACTATATGTACTATATCTGTATATGTAACGGAGTAAGGGGAAAGGGTAAACACTCTCAGGTGGATCATCTAAGCCCTACCTCCAAACTGGCTACTGTAGACGTCACTAAAAGTACGTCTCATTGGTTCTACTAACTATAGGACCCTAGATTACTTGGCACTAACCCCACTCGTACTTTTCCACTTTGCTTAGCAGCACGCAGAATGGTCGGCCAGGTACAGGGTGCCCCTTAGTTCCCCCGGCCTTCCTCCAATTATTGTTACAATCAATCATCACTTTAGTGGCCATGTGTCAATTATTTCACTATGGTTCGCTTCGAGACTGCATCTCCTGTCTGGAAAAGTTCTGATATCCTCGCCTGGCCTGTTGCCATGCGTAGGTGTGAAAGTCTTACTTCTGCTCGCTTGGCTGGTCACGTGATTCAGTCACTGTGAATTTGCCTCTTCTTCATCAATTTGTGTATTTGATTTTCATTTCACCCACCAGCTGCCTTTGTCTTCTTATCTTGACCTTTCAGAGTAGTATATTCTGTTCTTTGATTCAATTAATTATAGCTACTGTTCGTCCATCTTCACAGATACGACCTTGGCTCTCCTGGCACGGGTTGCCTCTGCTGAGTTTTGTTTCGGCCGCTTTATTCTTGATTTTGCTAAATATGAAGCTCTTCTCATATGGCCTTTAGTAACCTTTTGGTTGATTCTGCTTCTTGTGCAAAGTGGAAATATATTCATATAACATGCTTCTTTTGAGGTAGATATGTATAGGTGGCGCTTGCTGCACTATCCTTCTACTAAGCATAGCAAGCCGCACATTTTTCTTAGCATTCTTGCGGTTTCAAGTATATGTACATGCGTAAACTGGTCGAATATCTTCATCGTGCTCATAGCTTAAGCTTCTTACATTTGACTTGCCCCTTTACTTTGGGTTTATGATGTCCTTTATTCATGGCGTTTAGTCTCTTTTTATCATTCACAAACCGTTATATCGTCTATATGTGAGTCAGTTCAGGTTCTTGTGATGTCACCATTCGTCCTCCATTAAGACCTTTTTGGTTTCTTCAGGGACTGTATTTAGACGATCTTCATTTCGTTTTATTCGTTGATATGGCTTTCTCAATGGATACCTGAATGCCCATGGTTTCCTTCGTATTGGCACTTCATTTGGTGCTGTTCTTCTGATAGGTACTGGACAGAGCCCCACTGTGGCTCTCTTCTGGTTTATTTGCTCATCATACGTCACATATTTCGGCGTGAACGTTCCTGGTACTTCAAAATGTACTGTTGGAGTGTGGGCTGCTTTTGGGTCCTCCTCTACAATGTGTAAAAAGAATGTTTAATCAAATTCACAGTATGATTCAAACATAACACTTCTAATCAAAGTGGTTATAATTCACCAAAAAAGACTTTGTATAAAGATCAACATACAATTATAACTTCAATAAATACATTGACATCAACATCTTATGAGCACTTGCATAACATCAAGATTCCTTGTGTAAAGTGGTCAGCCATAGAGCCAATAATGGCTCTAGACAGAGTCCCAACTCTCAATCTGTGACCTTGGCGTTTCGGATTACAAATCCTTCATCAGGGCCTGTTCCATTGTAACAATTTCAAAGTTCATCTGTGTATCTGAAAATAAGTAGAGAAATCACTATTCTGATTATGATCACAAAACTCAAGAAACAAGTCTTTCAACAAAACTTTAAACACAAAATTGTTGGTTCCTTAACCTTAAAGCTATCCTGATTCCAATGTTCAAAAACAAATACTTTAGTAAACAATAAATTCAGAATGCTTCGCCTTCATGTACAGTGTAACCTACATAAAACATTAATTAACTTCACTCTCCCGAATGTAATCACACATTTGATAGTTACTTGTGATTAACAGTTAAGAAATATCTGTACCTGGACTTGATAGTTGTGTCATAGGGTCCAGCAATGGCATATCCTAATCCACCAACAATCTGGATGGAAGGCGTTGTAAAGTCTCCAGGTACCAGATCAGCCTAAAGAATGTGAATAGTTTTGTCGTAAAATCTACGGCATATGTCACATTGTCAATGTCTATTGTAAGTGGTATTAAATAACCTAGGGGGTATGAGCCAAGCTTACGTAGGCTCTCATCCATTATGCATCCCAAATTAAGCGCCAGATGGTTTATGAGTCCAAGTAATACGTTTTATTAAAGTTAATCCGCTAGTGCATATTATTTGAAAATAGTATGTAGATACAAACTGCATTATTCCAAACAACAAACAACCGAATGCAGAAAGCAATCGTGTTCACTAGCCAACTGTCAAACAGTTTTATAGACTCAACGGCGTGCAGGACTGTAATCGGGAAGCCATCCAGTTCTGCAACGCACAAAAGTATAACAACAGTTGCTACAGACTTCGTGTATGAAAGCGCGCGTGTCCACAACACCGTTCATCGTAATCGCTTACCATCTGTCCATGATACATGTGAAGTCTTCGACGTGCAGGGCAGGAATGGAGAAACCATCCCATACTCCAGCGATCGAATATAAACAGTTGGTTACCAAGGTAACTGCGCGCATGCACATAGGTGTGGAAGTCACTAACTATACACCATCTTACTAGTGAAAAGGTGCAGCAGGCTCATACGGCCACTAGTGTAAAATACTCCTTTGCAGTGTTCTATGAAACCCAGAAAACACAGAAGGGTGCATTTCAACGGGGGATTCCAATTAAGTGCATAACTGTGTAGCAGCAAAGTTGGAGCAGATTCTTTTTAACAATAGCTCCAATAAATGCAGTTACAGCCACTTAATCTAAAATCCTGCCTCTAAGCAATGTTAGGATTGTCTCCCTCTTAGTTACCACTTCCAACAAAATGTCATGTGCGTATATGTCATGCAAGGTGGTCACTATGATTATGTTGCACCTCGTCACAAAAAGATAACACTTTCAGTTAGAACCATAGAATGGTAATCTTTAACCAACTCCATGGGAGCCACTTACAAGAAGTGTCATGGGCATGAATTATTTGCAAGGTGATTAGTGGGATTCTGCCCCATCTAACAGTCACAGGAGGGTGGTGCACACAGTGAATGCAATCTTCTGCCTCCAAACAACTCTGACATTCTCTCCTCCCAAGTCATCACTGCCAACACATGCCTCATGTGCTAATTCCATGGAAGGTGGTCACTGGGATTCTACCCCCTTAATAGTTACACAAAGATGTCACACCCAATTGTGGCCACTAAATGTAATCTTCTGTCTATGTTTACTTGTAACAACTGAACATTATAATGCCTTTCGCATGGCGATGGTGTGCAGAACACAAAAGGCCACTATAATCTTGTACACCACAGGTGGTGTGTATATCATCGCACCACTTGGGTGACCAAGGAACATATTGATGGCAAAAGCCCCACCTATTACCTGTGACTACAGCGACATACAGATCTTTTGCTGCATTCATCCTGTGAGGCGCTGTAGCCTCTGAGGCAGGCGGGGTGACTCACTATCCTATGAAATGCCCTTGGTGATATTTGGAAGTGGTCTGCTTGAATGGCCTATTTGCCAGCATATGGAGCATGGCAGGTACTTGGACATTTTAACATGCAGTGGCATGGCCTATTATAGGTGTGCTGTGAGTTACTTTTAATTCACCACCCCTGCCTCATCACTTGAAGTGGAAAACGATTTATCCCCACAACATCTTCAGAAGGCATCCCAAGTAAGGAATTTCTCTGGTGACAGACTACCTTCTCATACTTCACTGGGCCGTGCAGCCTACAGCTGTAGCAGCCGTTTACCAATAGTGACCATAAGGTCTTGCAGATTTTCCGATTGACCCCTGTCTTGGATAGAAATGAGCTTCGAGAGACTTATCTCCCTGCCAGTGTGTGCTATTTTCTTTGAGAGAAAGCATTGCTCCAAGCGTCTAATCCTTAGTGGGGGTTGGCCTCAATTTACACTGCACTTCCATGGCGCCACCCTGACATACGCCTGACACACTCGTTTTGCTTTTGTAGATCTGCAACTTTACATGTCCCACATATTTGTACTCCCACTTTTGATAGAGCACTTGCAATCTATGCACAGTTGACATGCACACCCAGCGTACTGCACATACTGCACTCACACACATTCAGGGTCTGATTCCTGGATTTTTTAGTGCAGTGCAAAGTGACTTTCTCACTCATTTTCACACTTCCCTGACTTTGCACTGCCAACAAACACCCTGATTCACAGAGTGGTACAAAGTGTATTTTTGCAGTGCAAAGTGACCAAAGTCACTTTGCACTGCAAAAATACACTTTGCGCCACTTTGTGAATCAGGGTGTTTGTTGACAATGCAAAGTACTTTGCACCAGTGCAAATTCCCTTCGTACCGCTTTAAACAATCCATGAATCATGCCCTTCATATGCACTTGGTCCCTAATCGTTATTTCTTATACTATTTTTTTGGGCCACACATTGACCTACGAACTGTGCATATTTTTACCAGATTAGTTAATCTGCACACAAGAGAGATAAGTGAAAGCGGCCCAGTGGCCTTCCACCTACCAATAGACCTACTGACAGTGGTCGAAGTGGGCGGTAGAGGTTGGGAGCGGTGCTCCTCTATTTTTTTAATTAGGTTTTACCGTTCCTATACTTTTATTTTAGAAAGAAACCGTTCCGGAATGATTTCGTTTTCAAATAAAAGTGTAGGAAGAACTCTGGCTTTGGTGAATAGAATGACAGCACTGCCTCATCAGTGGCTCCGCACTGGAGTGGCGTCTCTTCCTGGTCGGAAGCAGAGCACCATGGGGGTTTTGCACTAATGCGCTCGCCTTTGCTTCTGAGTGGACAGTGCCGAGCCTGGCGGGAGAGTTCTATACCTCACTGGTATTTTAGCAATATGGTTAGTATTTGATGTGAAGGCGGTACACAAATTGGAAAAATCACCAAAATATATTTTTTTCACCTGTGAAAGAAAAACCTAAAACAGGAAATATAAGTAAAATAATGTTCGATAGAGACCGAGCTTGCTTGCAAGGCAAACATAAATAGAGGAGAATCTTCATAAATTATTATTTAAGTACCACGAGTGTTCCAGAAGCAGAGACCGTGGACAAATTGTTGGTCTTTTTTTCCAAGTCATGTGATCCACAGCCTACACACATCACCGAAATGCGTTCAGTATTAAAGGTATGGATGGGTTTAAATGAGTCTCCTAAAAAACATCTTGTGATCTTCCTGTGGTCAGATGTCCAGGATCATATTATTGAGGCTAGAAGCCAAAGGAGGACCATTGGGCTATCATGGAATGCTTCACATAAAGCCTCCATTCCGCTCCGCAATGACCAGGCCCACCTGACAACCCAGGCCGGGCGATTTCCCATCATCAATGGCGTGCAAAAGCTGACCAGAGACTAATTCAGAAAACACCTCTCATTGCATAATTAAACCATATAATGTACTGTGGCAGGTGCAGCTTCTGGTGCCAGGGGAGAGGGCGTCCCCTGAGGGGGCACATCCTTGCCCAGCATTGTAAATGATTCACAGTCAGCCACAGCTGGTCAATATTTGAAGTGGAAGGTTCTAAATATCTCCCCAAATTAGCACGATCAACCAAGCATAGTGAGGGAGCCCAAAGTAATGAAGGAAGGATCAAAGGATGGAGGCTCTACCCCCGGACACATTTTACTTTCGGTTTTCTAGGGCAACATATTAAACATTCCACCAACTGTACGAATGAGCATTTTACACATTTTTCAGGATGTTGCACCCACAATATGAGCCAGCATAGCCAATGTAAATCAATGTTATGATACTCTGCTCAAAATATATGGCAGCTTTGGCACTATATATCACTTTGATGATTTTGGATCCACAATAGATACAGGCATTTCTTCTGTAACTCACTTGCATGGTCCTGCACCCACAGTGTATGCCATAACTGGCAGCGTAAAGCCCTTTCACAAAGCTATGCCTACAATGTATGAGTACATCATCACTGTAAATCGCGTTCATGAAGATGTGCCTACAAAAAATGATGGAATTGTCACTGTAAGGCGCTTTGTTGATGTTCAGCCCACAATATATGGACGCATTCCTACTGTAAATCACTGTCATGATGATTCAACCTCAATATATGCCAGCATTGACAGGGTAAATCCCTATTTTGAAGCTTTGCCTACAAATAAATATCAGCATTGTCACCGTAGTTCACATTCATCTAGCTGTGCACAAGTTATATGCCAGCATTTTCACTGTATTTCAATTTCATAAAGATGCACCCAAAAAATATGACAGCATTATGACTGTATTTTATTTTCATGAAGCTGCACCCACAATATATGTTAGCATTGTCACTATCTCACTTGCATGATGCTGGTGCACTGTGCAGCCTCTTTCCCTGGAAAACATGCATGTTTCCATGCCCTTGCATATACACACTCATTCAGTCAGACACATAGGGCCTCATTACACGGAATGCGGCAAGGGTTTACTGGTACCAGTAAGGGCACCGGTACAAGTAAACCCTTACTGCCTTACTATGAGGTCCCTTTGCGGGACCCGACCTCAACGGCTGGTTTTACCAGCCGTTAAGGAACAGGCCCGCAAAGGGACCTCAGTGCTAATTACGGTACCACAATTTGCGGTACCGTAATTAGCTCCTTCCCCATTCCCATTGAGCCCTATGGGGCAGAAATAGGAATGGGGAAGTGCCTTGGTGAATGGGGAATTACCGCCCCGCTCACCTTGGAGTAGGGCGGTAATTCTGCCATCCACCAAGGCGGACACGGTAAAATACTGGCAGCAAGCATGGCGCTAATAGCGCCATGGTTACCGCATACCGTGTAACGAGGCCCATACACTTATTCAGTAACATGCACACCTAAACACTTATAACCTCACCCAGCGGGTCACGACACTCTCAGGAAGCCAATGGCAGGAACACGCTGAGTCAGCGGCATGGCACAGAGTCACTGTGCTGCTTAGTAACAGCAACTTCCAGCTGCAGCGAGTGCACGATCAGCTGCTGACTACCACCTACATGTTGCTGGTGCACTGGAAAGAAGGAGGGCCCCAAGGAGGGAGCTCACCCCTGATTCCAGCACAAGGCTCTGCCCTTGGAACTGTAGACTCATCCCCTAAAGTGGACTGATGGATAGCCTCTAGCTAGTAACAAGGTGGTAAATGTATGAAATGTGACAAAATGTCAAACACTCTTATTAACAGTGCTGCAAGATGGTACAAATGTGTGGTAACAGGAGCTATTATACAAACACAATGGGAGGCAAGGCCGAATTCGGATTCCTTCTCCCTCTGATTTTGCTGGGCGAGGGTCATTATAGAGGATATGGAAGGCTCTCCCTGAGGACCTTAGGGGTGAGGATCCCAGGCTGAGGGTTGACTTGGTGTTGTGCATACACCACTTGGTTGAAGCGCACAGGGCTATCAGGATTGGCGTGAGGGGAATCAGCTTGTTCAGAAAGTAGCCCACACCGGGGGTAGCTGGTGGGCAGCGGGTGGTGAGTATGCTCACACGATGCCTTATTTTGTTCCAATGCACTTGGATTTTTTATTCTTTCTTATCTGCTATTCCTCCTGCAAATTGGATTTTGCCAGAGGCCCGGAGAGCGGGCAGAGTTTAGGTAGTGGCTAAACTTGATGACGCAGGTGGGAGGGACTCCCTGAGACCCGCTTAGAAGTATAGTCTGGTGGCATTTGAGTAAGAGTCGGCTGAGCTGGCAGATGATGCTAGCTCAAGTCAGGCAAGATGATGAGTTGGGGCAGACAGGAGTCCTCTGGCCGACTGCAGTTTGGGTTACTTGGGAGCCTATGTGAGGGCCTGGCGTGGCAAGAAGTATTGGAGAGCTGCCCCATGCCTGATTTTACTTATACACTCTATTAGTCATGTGTAGATCGTACTTTCAAAATGTGAAAGGCCCGGAGACCCATCACTGTCGATTTTAGAAATGGTGGAAAGGGCTTGCTGACGTCTCCAGCCTTTATTGGAAGAAAGTCCAATCCTATCAATATGGGCCATTCTGGATTGTGGAAGTCTCGGTTCCCGGCATGCATGGGTGGAATGAAAACATAACAACAGTGTTTGCAATATTTTAATTATTTTATTTAAATGCACCAAACAACCACCCCAACATATTTTAGCACTGGTGTAATTGTATATACTAACTCCAGTCGTAGAATATTAAGGGCAAGTGTGCATTTAAATGAAATGATGAAAATATCAAAATCACTGTCATTATTTTTTCATTCGTTATAAAGACTGCATACCGCGGGATGGAATCAGAAGGACGGTTGTCGTGCACTTGTGGGCCTAGTGATAAAATATGAGCTCTGAAGGCACAGTGATTTAAAGGAAACCTGACCAGGCCCCTCTTCAGTCCTAGTCTTCCTTTCCCCCTCTGAGGGAATGATATGAGGAAAGGACCTACCCTCAGCACTCGAATGTCTATTTCAATCCAAACCTGCTCTGGGCAAGGATGTGAAATATCCCTGACACATGCTTGGCACACCTTCAGGGGGAGGTAGGGAACACTCTGATGGGCCGTGGGGGTGGAGTTCAGCTAGTCAGGTAGACGTGGCACGCTGCCAGCAGGCACAACAGAGGGCGCGCGCAGGCAGCCGGGATAGCATCAGTAAGGATAGAGAATGTCCTTGGTGAAGTGTTTTCTTTACACGCACCAGGGTCCAAACAGTGGTCCGACCTCTTCGAGTCTAGCTGCATTGCCTTTGTATTAGCCTATATATGCATTGGTAGTCAGCTGCACGGCAGGGCCTACATACACCTTACCGGCTGTGTGGGGCTCTGAAAGGAGAAGGAGGCCAGAGAAATGCCGCTTTCTCGTACACCGGCGTCTTTTCATGATCTCGTTTCGCTTCAGTGATCATGTTGGGTTGGCTGACCATTTATTGCTGTTCTGATCCTCTTGAGCTCTTCATGAGACGGAATAAGGTATAACCCTGGCTTTTTTTTTATCCATCAGAAATCGACCTGTCTGCGGTCTAGGTGGAGTCTTCTAGGTGAGTGCTTATTTCAGGCACTGGACGAAGTTTCTCCATGCCTGGCCCCAGACTATGGTTTCAACTTTATCTGTATTTAATGCTGATGACCTGTTTTCCAGAATAAGCAGAATCTATTAGGAAAGGCTTCCCAAGTTGGGGTGATAACTATTTATTTATTTTGACATTTGTAAAGTGCACCCAGCCCTGAGGCATCTGGGCGCTCGTTATATGACAATACAGCATAAAGTAAATACATACATGCGTAGCGATTCTCAGTGACACATACATGCGTGGCGATTCTCAGTGATACATACATGCGTGGTGATTCTCAGTGATATATATAACATTAAGAATTCTGTTGAGAGTTCACGGTAATGCATACGGTTAACAGTATTAGTCATAGTAGATATTTCAGATGGGTTGTAAAGAGGAGCTACTTTTGCAGCTCTTGAGTGAATGGCCAGGTTTTCAAGATTTTGCCAAGGCCCAATCGGAGAATTCAGATCTTAGTGGTGATGGAAGTTCGTACCAATGTTTGGCAGCTACCACTGGGAAGCTACGACCACCAGCTTTGGGCTGTTGTGGGCTGGTCTTAGGGCATTGTTTTGGATAACTTGTAGTTTCTTGATATTGCGGTTGTTAGAGCCTGTGTGAGGGCTTTACAGTACATTCTGGATAAGATGAGAACTCTAGCAAGCGTAATGTAACTGTTGGATGACAGGAAAGGTCTACATGCATTAATGAGTTTTGAAAATATAAACCTCTTTGGGAATTCCACACATGAGTGGTAAGGTTACTGTACATCTCCAAAGCCAATTGGGAACTGTAAGCAGAAAATTCCTTACGGCTCCATAAGTCTGGGCTTCCATTTCCATATCGGACCTCAGAACGGTAAGTGAGATTTGATAGCGCTTATATATATGGCACCTTATTCAATGCAGCACTCAGTGGCCCGCCACAGTGACCCAGCTGAATTCTGCATCTTAAAACTATTCTTTTTCATCGACCTATAGTAGTGCCTGGTGCGTTTTTACAACACAGCCCATACAGATGAACCATGCAATGGACCACGGATAATGTTTAGGATCACTATGGTGTCTGGGGATGTCTCTGTTTCCACTGGCGAAGCCCCTTGGAAGTGTGTCAGTGGTAGAAAGGCTTCTAAATGCAGTGGTTGGTATTCAATGGGATTTGGACACAGGCTGTCCCATTGATATAGTTTGTGGCCCTCAGGTGCTTGTCTGATTGCTCTGTTGGTGTGCTCTGAATACTGGAAAAGATTGCTTTGAGTACGGCCTGTTGTTTGATGCGTGGCATAGCCGACCCCTTTTTAACAGGTCTCCACAATGGAGACATCATCATCAAGGGTGCGAAGCCCCACGGCAGGCACTTTGGAAATGCTATATGCGATTGCATTTTGCTTATTCGAGTGGAGGAAGAACCTGTGGCATGGTGTTTGTGTCAATCATGGGATCTGTCCCGGACCGGGACACCAAGTTGAGTTGAGCAGGAAGAGTAAACCTGCATTCTGCATCCTGTATGTTGTGCATGTACTTTCCCAGCAGCCTCCCTACTGGGGAATGGGTGGCTCCACCCTGGTTAGCATTTGTTTTGTCTTGTTCCATGGGCCTGACTGCATTTCTCTCATATATGATTTTAGCGACATCTCGTTCAGGTTAATACTAATGCTCCCTTCACGAGGCATGCACTGGTTTTAACCTGACCTCAAGTCACAGACACATATGCTTGACTGCTCAATGCCATGCATGCATGTGTCTTTCTTTAAACCCCTGACATTTTACTGCACTATCAGCCATCTGTTGTGATCATGAGCCTGCGTCACATCTAGATGGAATTGTAAATATTAGCATGTCCACACTTAGATAGAATTGTGAACATTAGCCTGCATCGCATCTAGATGAAATTGTGAATGTTAGCATGTCCACACTTACGTAGAATTGTGATCATGAGCCTGCGTCGCATCTAGATGGAATTGTGAATGTTAGCATGTCCACACTTAGATAGATTTGTGAACATTAGCCTGCGTCGCATCTGGATAGAATGGGAACTTTAGCCTGCGTTGCATCTAGATAGGCCTTTGATTGATGGATAGCATGCCCCGCGCCCAGATGAAACTTGAAGGTTAACATGTGCCACACTTAGAACTCTGAACACCAGCCTGTGCCGCTCCTAGATAAAATTGTGAATGTTAGCATGCCCACACCTAGATAGAACTCTGAACATTGGCCTGTGCCGCTTCTAGATAAGATTGTGAAGGCCAACAAGTGCCACACTTAGAGAAAACTGTGAATGTTAGCATGCTAAAGGTCAGGTAACCCACTAACCAATATAACTTCAAACTCTGCATACTTATCTCACTCAAAACCTCACACAACCATCTCTCGCACCACAAGCTGCACGCACGTCACAACACTGCAACAACACCTAAGCCGGAGCAACAGCACACGCGGACTGACACCGATCCAAGACCTGCACCAAAGCTCATTATCTGGTGTATACCGAGCTGAAGCTGCCAACAGAACACCACTCCTCTCACTATCCTACTCCCTCTTCACCTTACTATCCCATCCCACCTTATTGTTTGCAGATCCGCCAGAGTGCCTGGGGACCAATTCCGTTGGTGACGGTGCGCGGTACAAATACCTTTAACATTTAACATTTAACATTTAACATCTCCTCAAGTCCTCTTTTGGAGCTTTGAATCCAGATCCTCTCGAACCTTAAACCTCGGGGGTTTTACTGTACTATCTGCCATCTCCTCATGGCCTCTTTTGGAGCCGTGAATCTGGATCCTCTGCAACCTTAAACCTCTGCGATTGTACTGCCCTATACGCCATCTCCTCTTGGCCTATTTTGGAGCATTGAATCTAGATCCAATGGAAGCTTAAACCTCTGGGGTTGTACTGCACTATCCACCATGTTCTCATGGCCTCTTTTGGAGCTGTGAATCTGGATTCTCTGGAACCTTAAAACCTCTGGGTTTGTACTTCAGTCTCTGCTATCTCCTCATGGCCTATTTTGGGGCTTTGAATCCGGATCCTCTGGAACCTTAAATGTCTGGGATTGTATTGCACAATCAGCCATCTCCTCATTACCTCTTTTGGAGATTTGAATCTGGATCCTCTGGAACCTTAAACCACTTGGGTTATACTGCACTATCCGCCATCTCCTCATGGCCGCTTTTGGAGCTTTGAATATGGATCCTCTGGAACGTTAATCCGCTGGGTAATACTGCATTATCAGCCATCTCCTCTTTACCTTTCTGGACCTTTGAATACTGGATCCTCTGGAACCGTAAACCTCTGGGGTTATTCTGCACTATTAGCCATCACCCCAGTTTATCCTGTGCTGAGGGGGGGCTTGGTTCGATAGCTGGTATCTGATCTACTAGTGATAGGTGTGATTTTGTCACTCTGTGCGTTCTGCATGTTCTGCTATTACTTATGAAGTGATGGTCAGTGTTAGAATGTGAGGCATATGACAATATAGTTGAACACTGGTGCATGAGGCCCTTCTGGCACATGGGGCTATTAGGGTCTTCCAGATGTTCAGTGGTGGGTCGTGCCTCTGAGACGCTCTGTGTGCTGTTTGACCACTGAGACAGTTCTGGCATGGGAGGGTCCATAGAGTTCCTGAAGTTCAGGTAAGGCTTTCTGTACAGGTTATGGTTACTTGTGCCTTCACACAGATTTATTTTGTAGGGTGGTTGATCTGGGATGTCGATTAAAGGATCTAGGAAGAATGCCTTCACTGTTCGCCTGTTTGATCAGACGCTTCAACATTAAGTGGACCGCCAGAGTACGACTTAGACTAGCTGCTGTGGATTCTTTCATTAGCGCACCCCTGGCTTTCCAGAGAGGTAGGCCTCAGTGGGCGAAGTGAAGGAAAAAAAGTAGTGGAACTGTGTTTTCTGCTGGCCTGCCCCCACTCTCCATCGCCACATCCCCTCTCACGCACAATACAACCCCCCAAACAAACACACCTGCTGTTTAAGGGAATGTTCAGTGCATTGCACTGAAGTGCAAGTTTAAACTTCTTCCTAAACTTTTGATTTAAAAGTATACCATTCTGGAACGGTTTCTTTTTAAAATAAAAGTATAGGAACAGTAAAACTTTTTTTTAAAGTAGAGGAGCACTGCTCTGAACCGCTCTGTCCTCTTCGCCCACTGGGTAGCATTGGCTGCAGGCTAGCCAGTTTGGCCGTTCACATAGGTTGCTTTCAGTCTGGCAGTCTGCCTGCTTGCGCCAGCAATGGAAGAAGATGCCAATCTAATTCTCTACCTTTTTACACTGATACTCCTAGGGTGGGGGTCTGCTCTTCAGTTTCTATTTTTGAGTATTGTCCTGATTCCACCTACTCCCTGTTCCGTGGCTTCCCGGGGGGCTTGTTATCATTTATCCACTGGCTCTGGGGCCTGGGCTTCCCTTGCACTGGCACACACTGTGGGGGGGTCTGCTTCAGGGATCTTCTGCTGGGGTGCTACTCGGCTGCATACTGTGTGGTCTGAGTTTTCAGAACATAGGCCCTAGAGCTGGGCAATATGTCGAGCTTTGGAGATATAGCGATATATTTTCAAAATCGATCTGGGATGAGACAATTTCGTTTACATCGAGATATATATATAACTATATATATACATTATTAAAAATACTTCAATTTTGTATTTACATTTGGATATGTACACAGCTGTGTGTATTCTCGAACAGGAACCATGTGTTTGCACTTTATTTTACAAAATAAAGGTGCTTGTGACATCTCACATGTGGTTGGCGGCTTACAACTGAGCATTTAACCCGCATAAACAACATTGAGATATATATCGTATATCGCCATTTAGCACAAAAACATATATTTAGATATGGTGCATATCACTCAGCCTTAATAAGCCCTTCCTATCTCTGTCATTGGTTTTCCTCAAAAGTAAGTGCTGGGACAAATAAGTACTGGGACAAGTAAGTGCTGGGACAAGTAAGGGATACATGGAGGTTGTGCTTGGATTAATTACGAGTTGTCTTTATTACACTTACTCATACTATTCCTTCTCACAGTACTTAGGACGCGCCTCAACCTTTCTTCTTGGGATGGAGGGGCCCACGATCTTCTTGGTTGTGTAACTAAAGGATTGTGGGATTTTGAGGCTTCAGACATTCAGGGGAAGGAGGCAGGCCCTAAATGAATTTAGAATAGGTTCCTGGCATGGAGGTTGGTACTTAATTCAATAGTGAGTGCTATAACGAGGAAGAGTAAGACTAGGAGTAATGTTGATTCCCAGTGAGTTATCCCAGCATCATTGTCCATTCTACCAAATGGGAAATGTGATCAGTGCACAATCACTGTGTCTGTAAAATACTTCCATTAATTCGCACAAGTGGCAAACATGTTTTTCACCTGAGTTACTTTTTTCGTGGCCCCATTGGAATATATTATTGGATACTTACTACATATGGTATTTATTTTAGGCATTTGGATATCTTTGCCACAACCTTTCAGTATTTTTGTTTCTGTTTAAAGAATAATGCAAGTAAAGGGTCTGACAGCATCATGTGGTTTTTCTTTTTGTTCATTCTTGGATAAAAGTGTGTTTTGCTCATTAACGTTAAAAGAGACGCTTTCTTCAAGGTGTAAATATTAAAACCTGTTTATCGCCCTTTCAAAGAAACATTTTCAAACAGAATAAGAACATTGAAGAATTGTATGCTCAGTGAAGTTTACATTTTAAGCACAACCTGCCGAAATCCAAACAATGCTGAAATTAATTTTAATTAAAAATCCCCTTGAAAGTGCAGGGGTTCTCTCTTCGCTGGCCTTATCGGGATTAGCAGGAGCTGCCGAGACATTTTCTGTGTGATTAGGTTCAGAGCTTGTGCAGCAGGGAGCAGCAATTCTATACTTTCGGTAGGACTTAAAACAGCGAGAAAGGAAACTCAGCATTATGAAGTCTTAATATGGCCGCCACCTGTCTGCACTCTAACATGCCCGACAGTGTAACTGGACATGGTATGATACTTTAGCATGAATAAACCGCTAAACTGACATAGTCCCATAGCTTTAAGTGGGTCGGGTCCTCCCTGGTCAAGACCTGGCTAAGGTACAAAAAGTCTCCCAAGGCAGGCACCATTTTTCAGGCAATAACAGATCTTCTTTTTGCATAGCTGCCAGGTTTCCCAGTTCCATGCGGGACTCTTCGAACCAGTGCAGTTTTTTTTTTCACCCTGCATGATGGGCTTTGTAGGCCCATCCTTACAAGGGCAAACATAAACCTGCAACTTCCAGCATGCAATTGGAAGCAAAAACCAGCACTGGCTCGAGGTGTCACGCATGGAACTGGGTAATCTGGCAGGTAGGTATTTGTACTCCAAAGTTGCCTGTTTCTATTCACTACATTTCGCTGAGGGCCCCCTCTTTTCAGCGTGCTGGAGCCCGTCCCCTGGATGCCGATGTGACCACAAAAGTGATGGGTGGAAGGTTTTGAATGAATCTAAACCACTGGCAATTGCTCTGGGCAACCTTCCACACCACCGTTTTTTAGCCCGTCTGCGCCATTGCAAAAGGGGACCAGCCATGTGCAAATCAGTCAGCAGCTGCCGCCACCGAAGTCCTAGATGCCGATGAGCAATCAATCTCGCATCGAAGCGTCTACTCAAAACACTTTAAAGAGTACAAAATACATCTGATTATTTGAGTGCTTTTACTGCTAACACTCAATTTCAAAGAATTTGCATTGGAATTTTTACTTTAACGTTTTATCAAGTCCTTTCGCCATGTTAGTTATTTATAATTTCTATGCTTAACGTAATTTGTTGAATTATTTCCCTGCAGCAGGTTCGGGTTTGCATTATAGCAAAATGATGTCCTTTTGTTGTTACTGCTAAATAATTTCCTCCTGCAGGGCCTTTTCCACATGGGCGTAGGAAACGGCGGTGACAGTGATGATTAACCCCCCACACAATTTTAAGCAGTGCGCATAGGATATGATGTATCACGCCCCCCAACCCCCACCCTCACAATCTGAGAAAGGGGAAAGAAGGGCTATTCATTTAGGAATGTGCATTTCTTTTTCCAAGTGGTCAAAATACAGACACAGCTTTCATTAACTTGCAGCTCAGTCCTGGCAGAATACCACTCAAGTGAGCGCACAGCTGGATGCTGTCACACCCCTTTGCACCATCCTGTCAGAGACTTGAGGGTTGTCCGAAAACTCAGAAACAATCTCCTGAGCATCTTGTCAAAGCTAGGGGAAAGATTGTGGCATAAAGCCCAAAACGTTACGTCATACTCTGATTCAGAGCAAACACGTATTGATATACAAATAAAATTGCTGTAATTTTGAAATGTGTTCAGTCAAATGGATGCCTTTGTAATAACATACTACTGTGCAAAATGTCACCTTCTAAAAAACACAGTATGACATGGTTTCTTTTTCCTGCACAGTGTAGCAGAAAATACAACCATCAAGGTTTTCTTCTCCAACTAGGAGAAATATCGAAATTATTATTTTCTAATGGGCTATTATAAAGAGACACTGGGCCTCATTATGAGTTTGGTAGCACACCACCACACTGTACTGTACACCCAGACTGGTCAGCAGTGCACAACACTGCACATAAACCCCACTGCGCACCCACACTGATCTGCACTTAACCCGCCCCACTGAAATGCAGACATGTACACAACCCCACTGCTCTGCACTTATACCATCCTGATACTGCACGAACATACACAGCTCCAACACTGCTCTGCATGCACTGTCTCCAGCCCTGTACTCACTCCAGCCATGTACTCATACCATCCCTGCAGTACCACCACCCCTGCTCTGCATGCTGTGAGGAATCCAGGCTATTCGTCCCTTCTCCTGAGGCAGAGTTACGCCGTTGAGGCTATGGAGGTGAGCCTGCTAAGCCACACCCTCCCTAGGGCCTGGGCAAGTGGGACCTGACTGAAAGTGTCTCCACTTTAGGGGACAAGGACTCCTATTCCCACGACGAACTTGCTATTAGAGGAACACTGTCCGCTTATATGGGAATTAATATGTCTGCACTTACTGCTGTATCGCCTTCAACACCCAGTAATATGATTCCCATCTCATTGGCTTTAAGTAATGTTGGATTTCACATAACCAAGGAAGAGAAGTGAAACACCCCTTTAAGAGTCAGCGACAAACTTAAAGAGATGAAGACCTCAAAGAGAGGGAGACAGAACCTTACGCAGAGCAGAGCCTCTGACGAAGGAACGTCCTGGAGGGGCAGAGCACTGTTGGCCAGAGGAGCCAGCAGCAGCATGAGAAAAAGGAAGGAGCAGAGATGAACGCCAGAGGACTGGCAAGGAGAGCAGCGGAGCAACCGCTGCAGTGATGGGGTCGAGAAGACCATCTTGCTTGGTGCCGCCACCACGGAGGGTTTGGAGCACACGAACAGCCGCTGATTCCAGGCTTATCAGGAGGCACGAGTGCTCTGCTGCACCTGCGTGCGTGAAGACTGCTGAGGTGGGCAGGTTGTGAAATGGAGACGCTGAGAGACTGGACAGAGAAACCAGGGGTAGATGCCCCGATGAAACATCAGACCCTGGGAACCAGTCCAACACAGAAAAAGGTAGCAGGGTGGTCCAGGGAAGGGGGAGGCAACTGGAAACTAGTGAAAGGACTGTGAATGGTGGTTACAGGCGCCTGAGAAAACCAAAGTGTGAACATTCGCAAAGGCCACCTGTGTTGTCAACTATAAGGTATCACAACGGGAGAGCCAAATAAAAGACACTGTGAAAGTAATTAATGGAAGAAAACCTGGAAGGTTCAAATTATTACATGATAAAGTACAAACAAAATATAAGGGGCGTGGGGCTGGAAAAATGATACCAGCAGTATCCCTATAAAGAACGTAGAGAGACATGACCCAAAACCCATACAATAAAAAGAATCCAAAAAGGTTAAACAACCACTGCACCGCTTTGCAAGGGAAGACAAGGTTTATTACATGCAAAGGTCTCAGATGGTCCCCTAGAACCGCACTGACATGGAGCTCGTCATGCCCCAAGAAGTTACAGATTATAGGTTATATAGCAGAAAATCACACAGTCTCGTACATAGGTTACAACATCATCACACCACCCTCATTGGCAACCACCTATATAACACAATTTATCAAAGCCCATTGCCCTATGCATGTGGCCCACTACATTGTCACTACTGAATCCTAGTACATGATTGGCTAACAAGTATATTGATACACTAATAAATCTTAACAGTCACGTGATGTGCACCCCTCCAACACAGACACGTTCAAAGTAAGACTGGCGACGGTAACTCGGCTTTCATAAGACAATGGGCCTTCTCATTATATCAGACACTGCGACACACACAAGCTGCACCCGTGACCTTGTACTAAATTTCCTGGCATCACCTCTGCTCCTCCTATCCCAAATCACGATACGTTCAAGACAATACACCCCGCTTATCTGCTTCAGACCCCAGGTGTCCAGGAATGATGTGACCAGGGCACCACTTGTGAGTCTGAATTTCAGAGATTTATTTGCTTTGGTTAATCATCTACTTGTAATTGAAATGGGATGACCGCTCCTTAAGTGAGGGCAATAGTGCACTAAGTCTTCGTGTGGCATGTTGGCATCACAAAACCTTGTGCCATGTTCTCATGAATTTTTCCTTCAAAGGGTACATGTCATGGCACTGCGCTATTCTATTTGAAAGAAGTGGATATGGATACACACGATGGTGCCATTCCGCTTCCACTTCAAGTGTCTGCAACGTTCTAGTTAATTTCTAAGATGGCAGGCTGTATTTTAGCCATTGGATACCAGCAGTCCTCTTGTTGCAACCCACTTCACTTGTATCAGGTACCAACGCAAGTGTGAGTAGCGCTTGCTTGCTTTTCTTCAGCCTTCCTGATCCTCCTTCTCCTTTGCTCCTCATTTTTCCTTTGCTATTGCTTCTTGCTTCGCCTGGCTTCCGCCTACCCTGATTCTGCATTACTCCATCACTGCTTTCCATACCTACCTGTTGTTTTGGATTTCAACATCACTTGGATTTCGGAACATCTCTCTCCATTGGGGTTTTTTCGGCAACTACTTTTTCCTCAATTCACGGACGTCCCTTTCTGCAGTCACCAGTGCAAGATGGTGTAAACAGGCTGGCGTGGTGGCTGCGGAGACGGACTGCCCTTTACTCAACAAGGAGAGTTCTGCTGAACGAAGAAAAGCCAAGAAGAAAACCTATGATCCTGCATCATCAACTTCTGAAGACACAAGTGAGAAACGTGGCAAATCTCGTCACAACAGCACATCCCTACCTACTCTCCCCACACCTAACATTCCATTCCGAATGTATTCGAGCACTGCAGCTGGACACAATTAGCATTTATCTCTGCCGTGCAAGTGCTTCTGACCTGAGCTTCTCTTTTGGGGGATGGAATCAGGATTTGCCTTGAGACTGAGCTAAACAGACCCACAGATCCACATAAGGGCCTGCATTCTGTTCATCATGTGTGAGGTCTTGAAATCCAATATGACAGAACTCTTGCCATTACAACCCACTGACCTCGCTTTTACCATAATACCTTTCTGTCTCCATCTTCTCTTTCCACCCACTTCAGCTCCCTTCTCACGCCTCACTCAAAACAAAACCTTGTGTACTATTTCTAATCACAGGGCCTGTAACACACTGCCTTATATTTAACCTCTACAACTGCAACATTGATACATGTGTTGCTCATTCTGTGTTGCTATATGATGTATCTAGTAGGTCATAACTAATAACAAGTGATACTTGAGCCTTCTGCTGTGCAAAACTCAACTTGCTCATGCTGTGGCTCTTACTAATAGATTTTTCGCAGCCTAAACCTTTTTGCCTAGCTGGGACGCTGTACGTGCATCCCAACATTTCTCCCTTTAGTTTATACACACTTAACTAGCCCACCTGCTCCCCTTTTTCTATAATCATCAACTTTGGATGCCCATACCCTACACACATGGTGTAAACTTCCCCCCTTTCGGGCATATTTTTCCAGAGTACACATCATAAAACAACAACCCCCATCTCCTACTAATTCACCCCAATGTTCTACATAATTTTCAGGGTCACGTGGAGGGAAGGTCAATGTATCCTGGGGCCCTAAGGCCTGCTGTGTCCTCACCATTCTTGGCTTTACAACACCATCCCACTTATCAGTCTGGGTGAAACGTGTCTTGTGAGGGAAGGAGCTCTACCCATTGTGATAGACACCATTACAGACAGTGTCTTTGACAGCATCTCAAAATCATCTGGCACCAGGCTTGGACTGGCCTATACAGCAATAGGGCAATGCCCAAACCAAAAACGCAAAAGGCTAGCGAGGGCCAGTTTCATTTGTCAAAGTGGGCCAGTTTGATAACTTACTTCATCTTGAAGCTAGTAGTTTTGATCAGTGTTACTGAATAAATATTCTTTAAAATGCACAATTTATATCACATTTTTTTTTAAAAAAAACCTTAGGTACTACTCAAACAGTCTGCCACAAAAGGAATGATTGTCATACGTAACTGTGGGCCAGTTTTTCATTGGTGCCTGAGAATATTTTATGCCCCAGTCCGACCCTGTCTGGCAAAAATTCACAGACAGAAAAAACCATGATAGGAACCCCTAACTTTACTGCGATTTCCAACCACTATGAGTCCCACAAGAACATTAAATCAAACCAGTCATCAGCATTTACCTCTGGTTCCTTCTCCATGGCATGGACACATTATCCGCATCCTTTGGGGGATGTACGTGCAGCAAAGACACATTCCCTGCACACGCCCCCCTCAACAGCCGTGAGCAAATCCAGAACATATCGGTTCTGGAGGGTCATGAGTCTTATAGCCCGCAATTCAGTCCTAATAGAATTAAGACCCTGCTCTGTCTGGTTGGTAACTGAAGCATATGCCACCTGGTGATCTGCAGCACTTGGCATTTGCTGCAGTGTGGATACAAGGCACCAGGAGGGAGGCAAAAAAATGTCCCTGTCCTAGTGAACAGACAAAACTGGTCTGGGATCGCCATCAGTTTGTCAGATGAGTCCTGTGACCAGTAATGGGATCTTTTCTTGTGACATGGTCTTGGTGAGTGGCAGGCACACTTGTAGGACAAGGGGCTTAATTGCTTCTGAGGGCGGCACTTTAATAGCCATTAGATGGGAGTCAGAACTACCATGACCACTGAATGCAAAGTGAGTGAAAGGACACCCCTCCAAGATGGAGGAGGTAGAGGTACGCATACTGTTGAGACACCCAATACACATTCATCAACACCGCTGTGCCTTCGGCCAGATCAGTAATAAATAGGGTTTTGTTGCAACGACTGTTCGTCCCTACAGGTATAGTGCCATTTGCTCGGAAGCAAAAGGAATAATCCACCGGTATGTGCACTTTTGCTGGCTTCTCGCTTTACTCAATCCATGTCAGCTTTGGCAGGTAATTTCCTTATATTTTGCCACAGTTCTGATTGGCACATGACACTACGTTCTCTGAGAACCACAGAAGTACCCCACTGCACAGTTCTCTACTCCTATTCCTGTCACCGGTCTATTGTTGGAAAACAATGCGCTTTTCATTTTCAACAAGGGTCTTATTTTACAACAGGCTTTGGTCTTGGCACACTCTTTGTAATCTCTGTCCATTATGACCACTTGGACCGTGTGCCCTTGTGAAAGACATTGGGGCTGATTCACAGAACATTTTCTTATGGCATTGTGCTATTATAAAACCCTTCTGTGAATGATGCCCTTTGTACTCTGCACAGGGCCAGGTGTACTAAACATTGAGCTATAAGGGGCAGCATTTCTTGAGATATAAACAACTTGGGTGTATCGGTTGCATGAGGTATCAAAGAGCATACATAGCAGCTCTCGTTTGACCTCGCCCTCCCCAACTCGCACGTGTGATTATACCACATGGTGTCTGTCTTGTGGTGGTGCACATCTGCCACGCTATCCAAAATTACTCCTTTATACTGATTGTATTCCATCTCTGTCTCAATTTCCCTCCTGGTCCGTGTCATCCCCAAATTCTGTACATCTGTGCCATTTGCATACTCCCCTTTATATATCCCAACCATATAAAATAACTACATAGAGACAATATAGAAAAAACAAAAGTAAGATAACATATGCAACATATCATATATATTGCACAACGTTTGAAGTCCTGATCCTGCAGAATGGTAGAAAGAATAGAAAAACCTGCAGAAAAATCAACACATTACATCAAGTTATAGGGATTGATCACTTGCAGCATTGTAATCAACCAGGATGCTAAGTGTACTGTTACTTTATTCAAGAGGTTCTTCATTTTCCCGAGAAGGTGGTGCAGTACCGGGTGCTTTCCTAATATCAGACAAGTGAACCCAGTACCACAACTCATTCACACTAATCACAAACAGGGTTGCATACACTGCGGTGTATGGGCCCTGGAACCGGTTCTCATGCTTCACAAAGTTCCTAACATACTCCAGGTCCCCATGGACACAACTGTGGTGCTGGTAAGATCAATGGATACATAGATGATGTTGCAGCCATATCTTCTCTTCTAGGAGAAATCTGTCAAGTTTTGAGAAAATGCTTTTAGTTAGTTCTCTCAAATATAACTGAAACTCCTCCCCCAATACTTCTGCTGCCCTGTAAACATTTGAGGCTGTACGTGTAGGTGTGGGACTCTGAAGCTACTATGATACCCTGTTTTCATAATGCCACAATTGTCTCATGTATTACCCGGTCTTCTTCTCTAGATAATGGATACAGTCATACTCTGAGCTACTCTGTGCCCTGCTTCAACTTGATATGACTGCTGTTATGCTCTTCAAGAGCCCTACATCATGGGGATTGGCAGTCCATATACTGCTGGGTACCATTTCCATATCTTCCTGTAGATATGCAGAAATACATTTGGCAATGAGTATAGGATAGGGTATCCGTCTATGCTGGACCATTATTTGACACGGAATGCATATCTCAAAGATCATTTCTCCATCATTATCAAAATCTTCAAACAATTGTCCATCTGACATCCCCCTTAGTGGCTGGGTCGGGTCAATACACACAATTGTACGTGACTCATCTCCCTCCTTATTAGACCCAAGTAACACTGCCTTGTAGTTCACAATCATCACCACATCCAAGTCTAGAGTAATAATGGTATCCAGAGCATGGTCCTGAGGAACTGCTGGCCTGAACAATAATTCTGATGGCACTATCCATGGTTTGTTCTTGATGCCGGGCACCCAATCCAACAACACTGCCAACCATACAAGAACAAATCTGGGTGCAAGGGTATTCCTCTAGTAGCTTTGTCGCTATATGATGCTTTGTTACTGCCACAACCCTAGCATAACAGATTCCTGGTGTGGAACACACTACCCCTTCTTATATGAATGAAATAGTCATATTTAACTTGCTTAGCAGGTCCCTGGCTAATAAGTTCACTGATGTTTCTGCTGAAAATCATATCGGGGCTGACACCTCTTGAGTACCAACTTTGATCAGTAACTCTGCTGTAAAGGGATCCGATTTTATTACCCCAGAGAATCCCTGCATGTCCATTACCTTTGATAAGGGGAAGCACCCTTCCTTTATGCATGATTTTGTTGTACCTGTATCAACCATAAAAACGAAGGATTTGTTACCTATCTTCACACCTACCATGGGTTCCCTTTTCCGAGTCAGCAGTGATTGACAGGACCGTGCACGCCAGGGAAATCTGTGGGCTGTCCTATTAGGATAAGTGTTCAACCCTGGGAATAGGAAGGGGCTACCTCCGACCATACTCGTCCCTGTGTAGTGCATCATGGTGCCATGTGGCAGAGGGTTTTTATCCCATGTTTGGGGCACTGACTGTGTGTTTGCTGTTGTATACACACTGGTGTGGTATTTGGGGCTGGGGGTTGCATTTGTTTTGGTGAAGATGCCTGATACTGATACTGTGACTTTTGTCCCTACTGGGGCGTCTGTGCAGGACCTTGGCCATATGGGGCACTGGGAGACATTCCCAATGGTGCGTGATATGTAAGCATAACCGCTGGTCCACTGGGGTAGACGCAGGGATCATAAGAATACACGTGCCTACTTCTGCATTTTCACACAAAATGCCCTTTTTTCCCACATATACTATTGCCGGTCAAGTGGCAAAGCGAGTAGAGCGCCCGCTTTGACACCCGTGCAGAGCCTGTTAACGCAGGTTCGAATCCCGGCGGGGCCAAACTCAGCCTTTCATCCTTCCGAGGTCGATAAATGAGCACCACACACCGTGGGTAATAATAAGCAGCGCTCAGATACCTGAGGGTTTGTAGCGCTATATAAAAGCCTAATTATTATTATTATTAATTATTACATGATCAACAATGTCCCGGCCCTCCAAATCTCAGCCGCATCCCTCCAAATCCTCCTCATCATCCTGAAAATCCCTCTGGCCACCTCTACAGATATTTAGCCACATGATCTTTTCAATCCATACACTCAATATCAACTCAATAAACATGCATTTTCACTTCATTGTTTTCTCTTGCAAAGGTGCACTTGTATCTATGTTCTCATAAATGTGTCCTTCAATTTGCACATCCCTATCTACCCTCACCACATCTAACATTCCATTTCCAATGGCTTTGAGCTCTGCAGCTGGATACAATTAGCGTTTATCTGCATCGCACAGGTGCCTCTGACCTCAGTTTCTCTGTTGGGGGATGGAAAGGGGATTTGTCTTGGGAATGAACTAAAAAGAGCCACAGCTCCAAATCAGGGCTTTCATTCTGTTAATTTTGTGCTAGGTCTTGAAATCCAACATAGCGATACTCTTGCCATGTTGACCCGCTTACCTCGCTTTTACCACACTACCTTTCTGACTCCATCTCCTCTCTCCACCTACTTCAGCTCCCTTCACAGACCTCACTAAAGACATAACCTTGTGTATTATTTTTAAACACAGGGCCTATAACATACTGCCCTATCTATAACCTCTGCAACCACAAAATGATTACCTTTATTGCTAATTCTCTCATGCTTCATGATGTATTTATTAGGTGCATTAACTAGCAACAAGTGATACATGCGGCTTCTGCTGCTCAAAACACAACCTGCTCACACTGTGGCACTAACAAATAGGTTTTTCTCACCCTAAACCCTTTTGCCTGGACCCCAACAGAAAGACTGAAAAAGTGACAAATAGAAGGGATGCAGAAGTGTTCCGCCTGTTAAAGGAAGAGCAAAAAGAAGAGGACAAAAGGAGTTGGGGGAAGGATATAATAAGGATCCCTAAGGAGAACTCCTTTAGAAGAACTGTAAAAACAAGTAGTAGAATGGACCTCTTTTTCTATAGTGGTAGGGGCCAGATAGAATTAGGTTTTGGACAGAGGACATATCTTTTATTTTTGGACGACTAATAAGCACCCGAAGTTTAGTTTGTTAGGCAGGGAAACTCCCCTGATATGGGTAGGTAGGTCTGTTCTAATTTTATTTAATAAAGAACCAATGGAATTGTCTTCAGTGTGCGTCATACCTTCTGGTTCATCACAATGCAAACATCCACAACACCACCCTGCAAACACTGCCTCTGGCACTTTGCTGCACTCAGACCATCCCACTGCATAATTATTATTATTTATTATGATTATCATTATTGTTTATTTTCTATTACGTGCCACATGCCCGTGGGCCTCAGGGCGCACACAGAACAAACAAGAGAAGGAGCAGGACAGTCAGATCAGGAGTGTAGGAAAAGCCGTGGATAAAGTTGTCCTTACCCTGGTTTCTTGCAGGCATTAAGCCCCAACACTGCTCTGCACAATGCATTAAGCACTGCACGCGCACGCACACACACACACCCTCAACAGTGAATTGCATACACACACACTGCCTCTTACACTACACATATGCTCACACACTGCCACAGTACACACACACACAAATCATCTTCAGCAACAAACACATTGTCCTCGTCACTGCATTGTACTGCACACACACTAACACTAGCACTGAACACATATACTGCACAAACACACTGCCTAGCACTGCACACACATCACCCTTAGCATTGCACACACACACATATCACTCCAGCACTGCTTACACATGCCCTTAGTACTATACTGAATCATCACACACCACCACAGCAATGCACAACATACGCACACGTAGGCGAGTACACACACACACACATTTATGGACACCTCCCTCAGAACTGTGCTGTACACACCATTCCAGCACTGCACTTCACACTCACCATCTCTGTGTGCGCACAGTGCCATTGCACTGCACACTCACACAGCACCACCACACATACAACTCCTACAGAATGTGTCAATGCAGTGCTAACAGGGCCCTCTGAAGTCTGGGTTTACTGTGCTGTTGGTCATAAAGTGCTTTGCTTTACTTTTCTGTGGTAACTAAAGCTACTAAAATGTGGCCTTACTGTGCTAGCTGGGAATATATGAATTTGCCATTGCATGTCAGCATTTGGCATATTGGTATAGACCTTCTGTGCTACATGGGCAAAATAAAACCTGTCATTGCTGTTCTAATTAGGTGTAATGGAATCTTGCATGGCTATGCTAACTGCTAACTGGGCATAGTATATACAAAATGACTCAGAAGATAGAGATGGCAGGCGTAGACCACCAGAAGAAGGGACAACAACGACAACACAAAGAGAGAGCTCGCCAACAAAAGTAAAACCCACAACATCGGCACAACCTTTTTAAGGATGACCCAGAGAAGAAAGAAGACAAGGCGAGGAAAAAGGCGACACAAGGGTAGAGACAAGAGCAGCACTCCAACAACAAAAGAAAACCTAGTGATTAATCTATCATCCAGAATACTAAACCTTACAGAGATGGAAGTGTTACAAAAAGGTCTGAGCTTTGTGCTACGCACAGCACAACTTTGTTTGAGACGAAAATGGATCTTTTTAAATTGGTGAGGAAACTGAAGCTTAAGGTTTTCTTTGAAGAACCATTAATCAGTAAAGACCTTAAGGAAGAGGTTCTACAGGAATTTAGAAAGAAAAGCAATTTTATGCCACCAATCAATACCCCCTCAATTGACATTTTTCATAGACAAACCTTGAATGACTTTAAACAAATTTCTTACAAACATCCAAGATACAGTAATCTGAAACGTAATGAGTTTGACATATTAAGGAACCTATTCAGAGACAAGATTACCATAAGACCAGCAGACAAAGGGGGTGCTCTCGTCATTATGGACAGTACGGATTATGACAATGAGCGCAACAGACAATTTAATGACACCGATACCTACGCCAAATTGGATGGTGATCCAAAGTTAGAGATTATGCGACAGTTGGAGAAACTATTGGATAAAGCAGAAGAACTTGAGTGGATAAATGAGAAAACCAAAGCATTCCTGCTAAATAAACACCCTTGAGTACCGAATTTTGAAAACACTCCCGAAGGTACACAAACACCTGGTAGACCCATAGTGTCGGGTATAGACAGTTTATTACAGCAACTGGGTCAATATATAGACTTCTTTCTCCAATCCTTAGTACAGAAAATGTGCACATATACAAAAGACACCACACATTTCTTGAACCGCCTGAGGGACATTGGCTACAGAGAGAATTTGATCATGTTCCCGATTGACGTCAAGAGTCTTTATACGTCGATACCTCATGACATGGGGCAAGAAGCCATTGGATGGTTCCTTATGAATGAAGGTGAGATGAAAACAATAAAAGAGTTTATAATGGTGCTACTTGAATTCATCGCAGAGAACTCTTACTTCCAATACAAAAACACCTTCTGTCTTCAAACATCGGGAAAGTCAATGGGGGCCACCATGGCCCCTTCTTATGCAAATTGTTTTATGTATAAATTCGAGACAGAACATGTTTAACACAAGCCAATTGGAAAGACAACATAGCACTATAGACAAGGTATATCAATCATATATTCGGAATATGGATTGCATCATTTCATACATTACATCAGTTTTTCATATACTTGAACACGATAGACTCAAGGATACAATTTACCTACGAAAGTTCTTCGACAGAAATTCATTTTCTAGATGTGGCCATACATGTCAAAGAAGGGAGATATGAAACAAATATCTATCGCAAAGAAACAGATTGCAACAATGTGTTACATCATCTCAGCTTCCACCAGCCCAGCTTACTTAGAAACCTACCATACAGCCAAATGAAAAAAGTAAAACAAATTGCAAATGACCCGGTGATGTTTAACAAGGAAATAGAGATTATGGGGAGGAAGTTTGAAGCTGGAGGATATAAACAAGAAGAGATCACAGCAGCAAAATAACCCCTATCAACACAGGCGATTGAAACACGAATGAATGTTAAACCACATAAATCATATACCCCAATGGTGTTTGTATCATGTAACTCACTACAAAGTAGTCGGATAAAAGCAGCCTTATTGGAAAATTGGCAGATATTAAGGAATGACACAAGAGTGGAACATTTATTCAAAGACAACCCCATTTTTGTGTACAAAAGGAGCAGAAATCTCAGAGATAGACGAGTAAAAACAAGACCTATACCCCAACTGCTGATAACAAAGAGGACGGGCACTTAGCCGTGTCTACACTGCAGCAATTGCAGCTTCATCACTAAGGAAAATACTATTGAGAAGATCCAATTAAGGAGCTATGCAACGTGTGACACTATTAATATAATATATGCCATCAAATGCCCTTGTGGTATTCACTATGTTGGACAATCCACAAGGTCTGGGAGGATCCGATGGAATGAGCATAGATCATGTTTACACACAAATAATAAGAACTCTGCAGTAGCGAGACATTGTGAAATGAAAAGCAAAATATCAACCAAATGAGGATTCAGGTCCTGGAAGTAATCAAGCCAAGAGATAGGTATGAAGATCTGACTAGGAGACTGAATCAATGAGAAACCTATTGGATAGATAGACTGGACTCATTGAAGCCAGGTTGGATCAATGAAGAGACAAATTATGTATGCCTCCTTTAGTATGAACATACGGAGAGAAGGGAAGTGATGGAGACTTAAGAATGTTTCGTGCAGAGACTGACAATTTTTGTATAATTTTTGTACAAACTCGTGTTTTATTTAGCATTTGAGTCTTGATATCACTGTGGTGTGATTTTACTGTTTGGGACTTCGGTCCAAGTGGGACCCAAGGCAGAGGCCTAACCCCTTGCAGTATAAGTGTCTTTCAACATAGAAATGTTAATTTTTTGGCAGCAATATGGCGCAATTGAATGCATAGCAAGTCACAGTGACAATTATAATACTTAGTGGAAGCTATATTGTATATATTTACCTTTCAGTACAATTGTCTCGGAACATGCAAATGTCCACAGGTTTTAACATCAGTAATGCAGTGGAGTTAAGAATACAATATGGTACAGTGTCTGTTTAAACACTCAGTGGGGGCTACAGCCCACTTTGTGTATTCTAGGTGAAAGGTATGATTTAACTTCACTGCTTAGTAAATGAGCATACACCAGATTGCAGTGCATTAACTTGATTCTGAAATACTGTCGGTAGTGCATTTAAATGCAACTGCATGAGTTGAATAGATTGGCACACACACCACCAACACTGATTAATTTAGAAAGGTAATGCGCACCAATGTGGTTACATGAGCATAATTACGTTAGAATATAGATCAGCACACTGCCTTTGCACGGCGGTCGCTAGAAAGTGAACGTGACTTTCTAAGTATGTCCTGCGCACGCGCGGGTTGTCTAGCAACATCAGACAGACAACAAACTAGAAAAGAAGCATCTGCGGAAGACGCTGGTTTTCTACAGTGGGGACCGCCGCGAAGGAGAGCGGGGGGATTACAGAGGTAAGCTTATGAGACTGCCACAAGAGGCGAGCGGATAAATATAACATGCTGATCAGATGAAAAAGCGTAATGTTGGATATCTGATTCTACTGACAGGTTGCCACGGAGGTTAGAGCAGAAGGAGGTTTAGCAGTGTGATATCAAACAGGACACAAATAGCCACCCCCTTGGGCGACAGGTACACAACATACCTATTATGAATATTTGAATACTATTGCATTTTGTTCTACCATTGAACTCATGGGTATTTATCTTTATTTATCTTTGTTTACACATGTTGGTCCATTTCCTTGATGCTGAACAAACTGGATACCGACTAACAATGGTATGTGTTTACATTTATTGAATGTTGGTATGGATTTGTTTGAAATGCAATTGTGATGTACAAACATGGGGGAATGTTATTCTTTTATGGCATGATTCCTCTTTGTACTAATGGTTACAATGTGAATGGTTGGATTGATAACATAATGTAATGACAACAGTGTCTAAGAGCCCTGAAGATGGACAGAGTATGAAATGCATTGGCAGACAAACTTGATGGTACTATGTGAACAAGGAACACCTAATCCTCACTAATAAAGTGGAAGACGAAAATCTTCATAATTTTACAGAAATTGGCAGTCAAGCGTTTATATTAAAGTGAATACTACTTTAGCCATTAATAATATAACCAACTCCAACAGGAGAGCTGGGAGTGAGCACACCTAGGATCAGATTCACTTCTGATTCTTCTTCTATTCCATAGTACATACAAGCAAGTCTTTGCTAACTGAACATAACAGAGTCCGACACTACCTCCTAATTGGGCACTGTCGAAACTGGCACTCCAATGCTAATTGTGCATAGTGTTGATAATGGAGTGAACGCCTGTTCCTTGGATCGTGATGGTGCAAGATGACAATAGCTAGTAAAGGATGAGTACCATGGATTTTGATAACAAAACATTGAAATGGTGTGTGCCCGGGCTTTATACCAATACCTGATAAATGGTGGTACTTTCTGGGCTTATGATGGAAATAGCTGGTAATTAGCATGCTTACCTAGAGTTATGAAATCAATGCCTATAAAATGCATTTACATCAGCAAAAGCTTGTGGCTTATCCATTGTTCTAAGTGTAGTCTAAAGTAATATAGCAGGCATGTTAATAGGCAAATGAGTAATTGGACCTGGAAATAATAATAATAATAATAATAATTTGGCATTTATATAGCGCTACGAACCTTCAGGTATCTGAGCGCTGCTTATTATTACCCACGGTGTGTGGTGCTCATTTATCGACCTCGGAAGGATGAAACGCTGAGTTTGGCGCTGCCGGGATTCGAACTGTGGTCATAATCTATATGTATATACCATACTCCCCGATCATCTTTGTTTACCACCACTCTCACTCGAATCTGTTTGCAACTCGAATCCTGTCCACTGTCTTCTTTCACTGTCCCCCCACTCCCACCTTCCAATCTATTCAATTCTACTCTTCTACCAACCAGGGAGGAGTTCCTCCTGTCTGCAAGACAACCTTACTAAGCGCCCACAAGTAACGGTTCATAGACATAATTTCGAATACAAAATATTCGAAAGTCAAAAAGTAGAAAAAAAAACGTCGAAAAAAAAATGTCGAATTTTTTTTTAATGACGTTTTTTTTTCGAAATGGGGGGGTCCCCCCCCCAACCCCCCTTTTTTTTATTTTTACCTATTTTTTTCACAGAAACTAGAGCCCAAAAAAAAATATCGAAAAAAAAAACAATTCGACATTTTTTTTTTCGACATTTTTGATTCGACTTTTTTGACTTTCGAAATTATGTTTTCGAAATTATGACTGGACACCGTATTTTTCAGTCTGAGAACTAGTAGACATTTTCGATGGATGCTTCCCGCAGAAAGAGTAGCTATTGCAGATTGAGAAGCTATTGCAGAGCCTTTTAACGTTTCCAGATTCTTCCTGTGAGGCTGAGAGAAGCTTTAATGCTTTGTGATGAAAAAAAATCTCGCTACGTTTAACTATTGCTGCGAAAAGACTGAATCCTGTTGCCGTTTGTAATATACATAAAGCATCATGGATCTGGGAGAATAGCAAAGGATTTTGTCATGTGTGCTGTTCCATGCCACTAAATATGACTTTATAAACAAATTTGCATGATTATCACTGATTGTGAAATAACGGTCCCTTTTTACTGTGTGGCTATAACTCTAAAGAGTGATGGTGAGTGAGAGGGAAACAGCAGTGCACTCAAGGAAGGGAGATGGTGCTGATCGGTATGAATGTAATTTCATTTTTTGTTCTGTGAGGAATTGTCACCTGGCAAGGTTGTAGACACCTGGCCTTTTTGCTTTTGATGAATTAATAAAATGATGCAGGTAATTCCATCTCTGAAAGAAATATCTGCTGATCAGATTCCCCTTTTTTTAGATGTCATGCCAAAATCATAGTGTGCACCTGTGCCCTGCTGCATCAGTATCAAGATCTGCAGAGCCTGCAGTGGCACAGATCAACAAAACTAAATACCCATGTCAGACATTTTCATTACATTATTAAAGGGACCCCATCCAATCAATAAAGACTTTCATTTAATGTAAAAACAAACTGTGTAAAGTGCAGACAATGAAAAAACATGATACTAAGACATTTTATCTAAATGTCAAAAACACACAATGTTAATATACATGTTTACTAGCAGAACCCTATTGTAGTGGTTGAGATACGAGAGGAAACGTGGGTAGGATACACGTTATTTTATTAACTTTGGCTATTCAGTAAGAGTGGACAGGCCCCACCGACCTCGGGCAGCAACTGACGAATGCAGATTTAAACCTCGCATTCCATGCGTCAGTCTCCATGTTCTATTCATCCCTCCATCACGCACAGGGGCGCGTGATGGAGGGATGATGAGATACTACACATCTCCCCTCCTTAGTCTTCTGCTGTTCATGGAACTGTCTGGTATATTTCTTCGGTGTCTTCTGCATTATTGGACGAAATCCTTCATGTGGTCTGTTTTGTGGATCACTCTTCCTTTTTCTGGACACGCGATGAATCTGGTTTAGGTTTTGGCGAGGAAATTCTCGACATTATATTTTTACTCAACATCGGTTTCACATGCTCACCATTTCTTCCTATGTTTCCATTGCCACTCCCACACGGTTGCTCTTGGCATTTTGTTTCACTGGTTCTCACATTCCTGCTTGACTTCATCACACAGACTCTCTCCCTATTCCAGACTCTACCATCCTGTACTCTCACAGCATGTCTGAAGACTTCAATCACACCAACTGGTTTGGACCATTTGCAGGGCCCATCTCTTAGTACAGGGGGAAGTTTAATCCTTACTAAACCTCCCACCTTTGGAATTTAATTCACTTTTTCTTTGTTCATTTGACTGTCATGAGCTGCTTTATTCTTTAGTTGGTTGTCCCTGATACTCTCCACTACCTCTCCAAAATCCTTTCTCACAACAGTCTCTCTCTCCAACCAGGATGGTGTAAGTTTGGTGTTCGCTCTACGTCCTCTACTTAATTCAAAAAGTGATAACCATGTTGTACCATGTGGAGTAAAACGGTGAGCAATTATTTTCTTTTTTACTGCTTCCTCCCAGCTAAACCCGTTTGCCCAGGCCCAGCGGATAGCATCTTTGAGTACTTTGTTGAACCTCTCAACTACTCCATTAGTTTGAGGATGGTATATGGCACTGGTTTTGTGTGTAATGGAATTGCTCATACAGAACTTCTCCATTTCCTTTGACCTGAATTGTACACCATTATCTGTTAATATGCTTCTTGGGAAACCTTCCCTGACACATATTTCTGACAAGAATTCTACTACTATTTTGGCATTCATGTGAGGTTTAATTAAAACTTCTACCCATCTGGTAAGAAGGTCAATTACCACTAAACAAAATTGCTGCCTACCATCACAATGAATAGGTCCTAATATATCCATACCTACTTCCTCCCATACTTTCCCTGGAATGTTCGTGATTACCATCGGGTACTTCACACTCATGCATGCTCTATCACTCTGATTACAAAGGATACATTCTCTGATGGTTCTTTCGATTTGTAGGTCACATCCTGGCCACCAGAAATCATCACGTATTCTCTGCTTAGTCTTCACTATTCCTTGATGGCCTTCGTGACCCAAATCGATGATTCTTTGTCGTAGACTCGCAGGTGGAATTATTCGATCTCCTCTCATCATTCTGTCATTTGTTATGTTGAGTTCATCTGTAACCTTCCAGTATTCGATGAGACCAGATTCCTCAAACTGAACCTTTTTTAAACTTCTGTTGCTTTGTATAATTTGTTTCAACTGACTTATATCATCATCTTGTCTCTCAGCTTCTTCCCATTCAGCTTTAGATATGGATAGTGTTTCTATATTCAAAACAACTTCTGGATTGTTTTCACTTTCATCATCAGTTTCTGAATTGTTTGTAAGTCTCGATAGGCAATCAGCAGTGCGATTTTTCACTCCTGGTACATATCGCACTGTACAGTTGTACTCTTGCAGGAGTACAACCCATCTCTTGACCCTGTTGGATACATTGTCCAAACCTTTATTCATAATAACATGTATTAACGGTTTGTGGTCAGTGCGAATTTCTACCTCCACTCCCCAGATGAAATTTCTGAATTTTTCTGTCGCCCACTTGATGGCAATATTTCTTTTTCTATCACAGCGTAAGATTTTTCTGCACCTTTAAGCAATCTTGATGCAAATGCAATAAGAACTTCTTTCGCGGCAGCATCTTGGGTGACAACAGCTCCTAAACCTAGGTTGCTTGCATCTGTTGTTATTATGGTCTTCCTTCCACTCTTGAAGTTCTTCAACGAAGGTGCTTTATTCAGTTCATATTTTATACTTTCGAATTCTTCTTCACACTCCTTGCTCCATTCGAATTATTTCTTTTTCAGAAGTTCACGGAGCGGAACCGTATGTATAGCAAAATCTTTTATAAATTTTGAGTAGTACTCTGCCATGCCAATGAAGGTTCATACTCCTTCCTTTGTCTCTGGTCTTGGCATATTCATTATGGCATCAGCCAGTTGTTTCTTTGTCTTTGGCCTTATTCCGGCAGCAGAAATGGTATGTCCTAGATATTCAATTTCACTGCGATTGATGTTACATTTATCTGAGAGTCATACCTGCTTCATATAACTTTTTGTAGACATGTTGTAATCTTTCATTGGCCCTCATTACAAATCAGGCATTAAGGGTTTAACGGCGCCGTCTGCGCCGTTAACCCTTAACGCCTGATTACAAGTGTCCCTTTGCGGGTTGGTGTTTAACGCCTGCTTTTAGCAGGCGTTAAAAATCCAACCCGCAAAGGGACTTTGGAGCTAATTACGGCACCGTAATTTACAGTGCTGTAATTAGCGCCTTCCCCATTCCCATTATGCCCTATGGGGGCAAAAATGGGAATGGGGAAGGGCAAATGGTGAATGGGGAATTACCGCCCCACTCACCTTGGAATGGGGCAGTAATTCCGCCATCCACCATGGCGGAATCGTAACCTTAGCGGCATGGACCATGGTGCTAAAAGCACCATGGTCCTCCGCCAAGGTTGTAATGAGGGCCATTATGTATTTTCTGATCAATGGCATGCACCAATATATCATCTTGAAAGCAAATGATTCCTTCATCACCTTCAAACAACCTGTGCATGAATCTTTGAAATACTGAAGCAGCTGACACCAGCCCAAATGGTAGCCTTCTGTATTGGTATAATCCATCTGGCGTGATAAATGCAGTCATTTTCCTGGACTCTTTGTGAAGCCTAACCTGATGGTACGCTGACGTTAGATCCAAGGTAGAAAAATACTTCGAGGGTCCAATGGTGGAAACAATCTCCTGTATATTAGGGAGTGGATGTCTATCCTGGATCACATTCTTATTTAATTTTCTCATGTCCACACATATTCTTAGTTTCCCTGATTTTTTTCTCAGTACAACTAATGGTGAAACCCATTCACTGGCATCTATACTTTCAATAGTTTTCTGATCTTCTAACAATTTGATCTCCTTCCTTACTTCTTCTCTCACCGAGAGTGGAATATTTCACAACTTCTGTGCTACAGGAACATGTCCTGGTTTCATTTTGATTTCATGAACAAACCCACGCAAACATCCAATTTCCTTCCTGAAAATTTCTTCTATTATGTTAACATCTCTGGTGACTTCTTTATTTTCTTGAACTCTCCCAGTGTTGCTTTCAACAGAATATACAGATTTGTCCGATGCAGCATCCAACTTCACTTTGAGTTTGCTTTGGTGGGTCCAGCTTAACAATGGCGTTCTACCTTTTCTTGTTATATATATCTTTCCATTGGCTTTTCTCTCCTTAAATTTGAGTGCTCCCCAAAACCACCCTATGACATCTATTTCAACTTCGCCATACGCTCTGGGTTTTATGTCTGGCTCATGTAGATATTCGTGTTTCTTCCTGTCCCAAAGAGTTTGTGGTATCAAAGTATATTTAGCTCCCGAATCAATCATCATGTGCATGTCAGTTCCATCTACACACACTACAGCTTTAGAACTTTCCATTTCTTGTTCATTTTCTTCATCAGTCACAACAAACACGCACTCTTCTCCATCTTCATCGGTATACTCATCATTACCTATCCAGTTAGTGGAAGCGTTTTGGATTCTGCAACATCGGGCATAATGTCCCTTGCCTTTGCATTTCCCACATATAATTTTCAGAGCAGGACATTCTGGGTTATCTGCCCAGTGATCCATGCCATCACATCTAAAACATCTTCCTGTACTTTTCTTCCTGGCGTCATCTCCACGCCTGCGTGGGCTTTTTTTCGCCCATCACTGTTATTAGCTCTGGAACTCGTTTTCTTCCTTTTATCATCATTCCAAGATAATCTCCCACTCCTTTCTGACTTGTACCTCCTATTGGGATTTCCTGATACTTGAGCTACAGGTTCATTATCCTTGCTTGCAGTATTTGTTACATTCTTGTCCTTGGAGACTTCCTGTTTAATATCAGTAGTCTGTATTCTGTTTTCTAATTCGTTGACACATTTCTCAGTGTGTTCTACTTCCTTGGCCACACGTAGGACAGTGTCGAGGTTAGGGTCATCTTCAGCCCATAACCTTTCTCTTACTTTACTGCTCCTACACGCCAACATGAACTGATCTCTTAATCTCTCATCTAATTGAGTATTGAAGTTGCATGTTTTTGCAAGTTTCCTCAAACTAGTGATGTATTGCTCTATGCTCTCTCCATCCCCTTGAGTTCTCTTCCCAAACTTATAACGTTCCAAAATAGTACTCAACTTCTTTTCATAATGTTTATCCATTTTCTTTACTGATCTCTCATATTCATTTAGTTCATCATCCTCATCAGGAAGCAGATCTGGCAGGTCTTCAAACTCTTCTTGTCCTGCTGGACCCAAACAATGCATCAAAAGGGATTTCCTCTTCTCCACGCTGCAGTTCTGACCGCACACAACGCCAGCGTAATGTTCAAATGATTTAATCCATCTTTTCCATGGGATAGCTGGTTCCCCAACATCAGGCAGGAAAAACATGGGCGGTGGGACACTATTGAAAGACATCACGATAGAGATGGAATAATTGTCACACAGCTGAGAAATGATGCTCAAACGTATAATCTCAGTCCTCCTTTTGTCTCTTTAAGTTTTAAATATACTGGAAAATGGGTCCAATTTGAATATGAATATTGCACAAAATTTAACTTTCTGCAATACACATAAGTACATACAAACTGTTGTTTTAATTCATGCTTGCATGCTATCACTTCTTGTGCACATGTTTCATATGCTGAGATACGTGGCAAAAGGCTTGTAAAAGGGGTTGCAGTCCTTTCCTTGAACTTTTATTTTGATTTACTTGCAGCGGATCCTGTGTCCCGATACAATATAATGTGCATAGCCACAATATGTTTCGTTGCAGTACATTTAAACGGACACTTCAGCTACTTGTGTGCTTTCACTTGCACCAGTATGCAGAGAATTACAGTAGGAAGTTTGAAACAGTCACATGAGCTTATATACTGAGTACTACGGTAGGAAATTGTGGAGATAGATCAGGAGGTGTGTCAGGATAAAGTATGCAGTAAGAAATACACGCAGGGCACTCACGTGATACGTTGCTCGCTCGGCGTTGTTGGAAATCAAATAAACGTCCAGCAGAGCGGAGCGGCCACAGCTTTTGGGACAGCTGCACGGCCTGCTCACGCTATATATTTTAGCTTATCAGCGAGCGGAGCGGCCACAGCTTTTGGGACAGCTGCACGGCCTGCTACGCACTCATGATGGAGGCGGTCAAACAGAGATAAGTGAGCGGAACGCTTGTGAGAGATAGGGGGGGGCGGTGTTGCCTGGAGATCCTCGTAGCCACTTGTAGTGGTTGAGATACGAGAGGAAACGTGGGTAGGATACACATTATTTTATTAACTTTGGATATTCAGTAAAAGTGGACAGGCCCCACCGACCTCGGGCAGCAACTGACGAATGCAGGTTTGAACCTCGCATTCCATGCGTCAGTCTCCACGTTCTATCCATCCCTCCATCACGCGCAGGGGCGCGTGATGGAGGGATGATGAGATACTACACCTATTCTTGCATACATCACCCATACCTCAGTCATATCAACATGAACCTACACACATGTAAACAAACACATGCAAACAAAATCATTTTGTAACATCATATGACTCTGGGCCAAATCACAAGACCAAACAAAATTGTAAACCCGTAGTGAAAAGTTCCACCAATCAGGAAAATAAATTCATGAACATAAACATGTCAAATGGACGGACCACTTGAACTGGGCCAACTCGAGTTTCGGCTATGAGGTCATGTAATTTTCAAAGGACCTCTGCCTTCATCAGAAGCACAAAATGCAACTTCTCGCAAGAACAGGTTCATGCCTGGACAACCGTCCTGCTCGTGAGCAGGCCTGGTGTCCTGCTGGCATCCGGTGCTGTGCAATCAAACTCCGCTATTGATCAGTCAAAGAGAGAGAGAGGAGCGCTGCTGCCCTTTCATATTCAATATGTTATTGTACCTCTCCTCCGAGCCACGTTTTCGCAAACCCAACAGGAGGCATTTGGTATGAGGATGCAATTTCACTGATCTAAAAAGCCGCAATTTCACTTCCGTTGTGCAGCGGTGCTCCGCTGTTCTGCTATCGGCATTCTCGACTCGGCTTGCAATGTGACCAGTGGCACAGAGCAGGTTCAGAGGACACAGGTGCCCTCTTGTTGACTGATGCAGTGACAGCCAAGTCTCTGGAGCACATGGTGCTGCATTTACGGTATGCTCACCTGTTTCCAATAACTATAAGGGTCATGTGTATTCTCCCAGATAGTCTGGACCTTGCTCTTCTGGCAGGAATGTAGTGGAGATTGCTTCTCTGTGTTCCTTTGTAAGTGCAGTTTACACTCTTTCCCGGGGACAGCTCTTCAACAGGAAGCTGGCCAAGAAACAGTAATCAAAGGGCACATCCATCACCAAAAGGCCTCAAACCAGGAGACTGCATATCTGAAGGACTTTGATCCTAGTGAGTAGGGAGGGGGACTGTGCAAGTGTAGACAGGGAGAGCTCTGTACAGTTGGGGAAGGATTGTTTCTCTGTGCTTCTCTCTCTCTCTTTCTCTCCATTCCTGTCCCCTCCACTTCCAGTAGCACAAAGCACTTTGGGTGCAATGTCAAACTCATTTCAAGAGCAGGGAATGGACTGCTAAAGCAGGCTACTTTAGTCCAATCATCTGTGCACTTTTACCTTTAAAAGAAGGGATCCCCCACCACTTCTTTGAATCATCTTTTGGACTGCAACCCTTGAAGTCATTTGGACCCTGCTGGGAGGGCAGTACTTTCCATAGTCCTCCAGTTGTGAGGTGAAGGTAGGTGTTCCAAGGCAGAGGTGAGCTCTGTCCCCTAACCTTGCCAGGAACCATTGGGGGTGAACTCTGCTGCCAGATCAAGACCTGCCTCTCTACCAGCCACAGCGGTTCCATGTTGAAGGACCCCTGCAGTTGTGTGCCAGCCTGCCCCGTGTTTGGGAGCCTGGGAATAAGGACACATCTTGTCTTGTCTCTGAGGCCCTCGAGTGGGACTCACAGCAACCCGAGGAGTGACCTGCTACCGGAGCAAAACCTGCCTCTCTGCCAACCAAAGTGGTACCCAGGACCTCGCCGTGTTCAAGGACCCCTGCAGTTGTGCACCTGCCTCCCTGTGTTTGGGAGCATGAGAAAAGGACTCATCTTCTCCCTCAGCCCCTGGATTTGGACTCACACCATTATGAGAGCTGAGACAGCTGGGGTGAGAGTGTTTTTCATTGTTAAACTGCTTTTAGCCATGTTTCACAAACTGTTTGAGACATTTGAACCACCAGGACCCTCCGTTGCCACCATTTGCACTCTACCGGTCTTTGAATTGATCTCACAGTGCCATGAAGTCTGCCATCAAGAAATGCAAAAACGTGCCATTGACTGCTAGCTGCCCCCTTGGTCCATTTATGTGCCCTAGAGACTGGTTAGGTCACTGTTATCCCTTTTTCACCAAGAACATATGCTGTTAAAGAGCAATGTGGTGAGTACTTGCCTTACCTCCCTGATTCATTACTCTCAGTGCTGCAATCTTGCTATCCTTGCTTATTCTGTGTTCTTTCCATAGGGGTAGGTTTTGGGTAGTATTTTTCTAGTTAGTTATTATTGTACATGCTGTGCTTGAGTAAAGTATATTTAGGTGTCCGGACATTTCATCGACAACAATTGGTCGACAGGACATTTGGTCGACGTAATTTCGTCGAAAATCAAATGGTCGATTTTTTAAAAAAAATTATATATTTATTTTTAAGGTTGTAGTTTAGGGAAAAAAGGTTTTTCTAGGAAAAAAAGGGGGCTGGGGGGGACCCCCCAAAAAAAAATAAAAAAGGGTAAAAATAAAAAATAGAAAAAATTCGACCATTTGGTTTTCGACGAAATTGGTTCGACCATTTGTCCAGTCGACCATTTTTTTCGATGAAATGTCTGGTAACCGTATATTTATTGGTATTATAGAAGGTTTATAGAACCTTGATTGGACATTCCTTTATTTTGGACTGTTATACTTCGCTGTTTGGGTTGCTACTGAACCACATTCACACCCCTCTTGAGAGTATAGCCTTCTCTTTCCCCACGTTACCACAAAAGGCGAAGGAGTTAGATTTCTTAAATGTGAATTAATATTTTACCTTTATGATTGTGTTGGCTCTTGGTTTATAGTAGTGTGAGGGCTGAGTAGGCACTTTAGCCTCTGCTCATCCTTGTACTCCTGCAGGGCAGAAGTCAATTTGTCACAATCTGATTTGTAACTGTATGTATTTCATATAATTGTATTGCCGGCTTATATTTGTTCATACCTTTGTAAATAAATCAGTTTGTGGTATGTAGGATATGTTTATGAAAACTAAATATATTGCGACAAACAGATTTTGTGGTTTATGTTTTTGCTTATGGACAGATGAGATTTTTCATCAATAACCCGATCAGCTACTCCACACTCTTAACATCAATTGGTGTATGTATGTGCATGGTGTGGAGAATGTGTTCGAGTTTGTCTGCTCTTCATCACCATGGCCACCATTTTGAGTGAGCTTCCACTAGTAGTGGCCCGGTAGTTCCCTCAGGCCCCAGCAGTGGCATGCCAATGGAACAGAAATCCCAATTTCTTTTAACTATGCCACCTTACTGCTATTGGACACTGACCATGTGGCTTTCTCTCCCGATGTATTGCCAGTGATATATGGCTTCAAAGTTGTTTTCAGAGACAATCATAAGCTTCCCTCTACTGCGCCCCATGTTATAGGAATCGAGCAGTGCGGAAACAAATCTCTGAACTGTATTTCCTCATTCAGAGGAACCTCATTCAAATGTTAATATACTTCAATTTTCACATTGTGACCCTCAAAAATATTCTACAAGTCAAACAATTGTCCATTGAACAAAATCCCAGCCTCCTCACTATAACTACATTTGGAGTTTCAAAGAGATTAAGAGAACCTTGTTTCCTTAAAATTCTTGCTGCAAGATCTCAAACGTGTGTAAGTTATTTCTAGCAGTGCACAAATATTTTATTTCTAACACTGCTTTCATGAACATTTGTTTACAATCATCTTTAAATATTGGGCATTGGATGAGAAATCTTCAATTTATTGGAAGTATAGCTGTGTTTCTAAAACTGGCAATATTTTGTTTTCGTTTTTTTAAATAACACAGCTTAATAGGTGCTCTAAGGATTGTCACTATGGCCTTAGGCATTTTGGAGGCTGTTGGGTTGTAGAAAGGTCCCCAAGGTTCCTCTCTCCCCACCAGAATGGGTGTGTCTCCGATGCCCCATACTTTCAACATGAGTTTTTTTCTTTTTCTTTTCCAATCCCTCCGCTCACGCTGACTCCTCTGTCTAAAATACTCTTAACCCCGTTGTTTTCCCTCCTCCTTTAAGCTGTTGTCCCTGCAGCTTAACCAGATGCTCTTGACTGTCATCTCCGCATCCTGCCCATTGTTGGCAGGGTCTGCTTTTATTAAAGGCATTTTTATTCGCTTGGTGTATGGTCTTGGTATATTTGTGTGTCCATTGTTTTATAACTAAATTTCAAAGCGTAATTATCTAACCTGCAGGACTGTCTATGTTTTATTTTTAAGGACATCTGAAAAGGCCTTCCATCTTTTTGGCTTTCAATTTCTTGTTTCCCCCTCTATATTTCTTGATTGTTGCTTACTTTGCCATTAAAATTCAGTGTTCAGTACAACGTTCACGTTTGTGCTTCACTGACTCTCTCCGAAAACAGAGCCAAATGGCAACGTGCCTCTTCAGAGGAAATTGGCACCCTGCTGCCCTTCCGAGTGATGCTGCCATTACGCAGCTGCGTCACTCATAAAACCACACTCAAGTCCTCCTAATTAACAACAAATGAATAGCCACAAGAAAGATCAGACTTTTCATTTGAGGCACTGATCAAATTTGAAGAATCCTCTTCCACACACACACACCTTACGACCACCAAGGGACCCTCCTTCTCATGCAGGCCACAGCGGCAATAATTAAGCAATATGCCCCTCACCGTGGGGCCATTACCGAGTCAGGTAATGCCCCGGGGCCCATAGTTACAGGCCCGAGTGAAGGTTGGGAGGGCAGGCAGGGGATTGTAGGGGGTCTGGGGGGATTGGTGGGGGAAACACTCACCTGAATCCCCGGCGGGGGAGGATGGCAGCTTCCAGCCCTGCAGAGGCTCGGAGCGGGGATTAAACTGCTCCGAGTCTCCTTATTGGCTGAGGGGCTGCCACAACCCCTCGCCGGGGACGAAACCAAGCTGAGGCTTCGAGGGATTCCGCATGGGGTATAGACCAGGTGAGGGCCAATCAGAATGCTTGTTACTAATACACTTTAATCTTCCATGAAGCTATAGCTCCGAAGTGAGGTTAGAATCTAAAGACAACAATAAAAGGCCACACAATATTGAAGTTGCTCCCCCTGCTGTGCAAAAGCATGAACCTCCTCTCCCCCAAAATAAGATTTAAAAAATGAAATCACTATGAATGGTCATTGCTGTTTTCCCTTCCTTATTTTCACGACAAAGGGTTGCACTAATAGCTTTACATACTTTGCCCTCCACTATACCAGAATTCACGCCCCCGTAAATCATGGTAAACACCATAAATAAGGTCTTCATGGCCATAACTCCCAGTACGACCCTCGGGTTAGGTCTATAAAGCGTAAATAGTACCCGGCAAGGGTGCAATCAGAATGAAAGAGCCATTCTGATTGGCCCTCGCCAAGTCATTACCACGCCGGGAAGCCCTCTGTCGGGATTCCACGGCCTTTGTCCCCCGCAGGGGGCGTAGCGCCCCCAGCCAATGAAAATGCTCAAAGCTGGGCCATCCCCGCTACGAGCCTCTGCATGGCTGAGAGGCTGCCTTTGCCCCCCGCCAGAGACTTCGGTAAAGCTTTGGCTTTTTTTTTCCCCACCATCCCTCCTCCCACTTCCCTGCCCTCCCCAACCCACTTACCATCTATCCTTTGTCCCCGGTGGGCGACGATGGCAGCCTCCTGCCGCGTGGAGACTCGGAGCGTGGCCATCCCTGCTCTGAGCCTCCACACGGCTGGAGGCTTCTATCATCCCCCGCTGGGTCCCAGATATGTTTTTTTTGTTTCCCTTCCCCTTCCTCCCGCCCTCCCAACCGCACTTACCTTCTTTTTTTTTGGGAGTGGACGTGCTGGAAACTCTTCTGTTTCCAGCGCGTCCGCTCCAGATGGCTTACATGGAAAGGGAAAACAGACTCTGTTTTCCCTTTCCATGGCAGCCATTTTCTTTGACATCTTTTTTTTTTTCTTTCCCGAATCGCTGCTGCGTTTCGGGACACAAAAAAAAGCTTTTAGTGCCCCGGTCACGCAGTTTTTGCGGGCCGGGGTACTAATAGCTATATGCCCATCGCGGCGGGGGGATTACCGACTCTATAACTATGGGCCCCGGGGCATTACCTGAGTCGGTAATGCCCCCGCCGCTCGGGGCATATTGCTTAATTATCACCATCGGAATGCTGAGAGAGCATTTCTATTGAGCAATCTGCCAGTTATAAGAACCGGCATAGCCTGCAGATTGTTTTAAATGGAACATTCTAAAGCTACCACCAGGGTAGAGAGCAGCTGCAGACAATTCCCTGCTACCACTCAGGCAGATTTCTTTGTAATAATAACTTCTGCATACTTCTATATGCAACGCATATTTTGAAGAATGCACTAGCATCCACAATCATCAATCTCAAAAACAAAATTCGAGCCAAAAGAAACTCACTGGCCTGTAAAAGCTCACTGTCACTAACTTTGGACACAGACTGTGAAAACACAGTCTTCCATTTCAAATTCACCTCGGTCACCTAAGACCAGGTCCCGAACACCATATCCACCGTAAACCATCTAATTGTAGATATGATTGTCTCCCAGCACATTTGGTCAAACTCTGTGCGCCCACATTAACCCCTATTGTCACCAATGTCATCAATGCCTCTTTCAACACCAATACTGTCCCCGCCAGCATCAAAGAAGCATGGGTCACCCCACTCCTCAAAAAACCCTCTCTGGACCCGACCATACCTACCAATTACCGGTCCATAACAACTGTGCCCTTTCTATTAAAAATAATTGCTAAAATAGCTTACGCACAAGTCCAAAACTATCTTGAAAACAACCATCTACTAGGAGCCTGACAGTCGGGTTTCCAACCAAATCACAGCACAGAAACAGCATTATTGGACCTCAAAATCCAGATGGACTCCGAAAGAGAATCTGGAAATCTGTGTACCCTTCTTTTACTAGCCCTCTCGTCCACCTTTGATCAGGTGGACCATGACAAACTATGCAAGGCACTATCAGATAACCCTCTGGGTCAAATCCTTTCTTGCAGAATGCACATCAAGAGTATCCATCGGCAAGGAAGCAGCAGACCCGATACCAGTCCCTTTAGGGGTCAACAAGGTACATGCATCTCTCCCACCCTGTATACTGCTCATACAAAACTCTTATTTGCAGCCCTGGACACAATGGGTGCCATCTACACAAATTTTGCAGATGACACCCAGATCCTCATCCCTATTACTGGCAACCTTGAACAAGACTCAATCACCATCAACACGATCTATGCTATAATCCAAAACTGGATGGCCACAAACATTCTGTGTCTTAACTATGAAAAAACTGAGATCTTCATTGCAGGCTCCTTTGCTAGAATAAAATCTCTACACCCCGATTTTTCATCCATCACTATTGACAGAGAACCCATCCCAGTCTTCAAACAGGTCAAAACGCTGGGTGTTCACCTAGACTCCAACCTCACAATGACCCAGCACATCAGTACCCTTTCCTCCTCCATTGCCTACACATCCAAACTCATTGCACTCAGCCGCCTATTTCTGACCCTCAGAACTGTCTTATTCTAGCTCGTGCACCTATTTTATCAAAATTAGACTATTGTGACATTCTCCTGTTAGGCACGACAAGCACGAACCTGGCCAAATTACAACTGTTTCAAAATAAAGCTCTACGGGCAGCCCTTGGCCTAAAATGAAACAACCACATTGTTCTTATCAGGAGGGATGCTCACTGGTTACCCATCCAGGCCAGAATCCTCTTCAAAACGCTTTGGGTCACCCACAAATGTCTCACAAAGGTGGCTCCCACATACCTCATCAACTCTATCTCCCAAGAAAAGAACATTAGATCACTCACATCCCATTCTAGCACCCATTTTGTTCATCCCAAGGTACAAGAGCTTGAGGGTAGGGGGAAGTAGCTTCCCAGTAGCAGCCCCCAAAACTTGGAATGCCCTCCCATCTCACATCACAAATGAGCCCTCTTACCCACGCTTTAAAAAGCTCATTAAAACTTGGCTCTTCAATTAAGACTAACCTACGGCTCATCTGCTATGCTTTCTCCACTATTATGTCTCCACCTGCATCATGAACTGCTTCATCTATTGTTTTGTATCCTGTTGTACTGACATTCCAACTACCTGTACTGTAACCAATCTCAAATGTTGCATGTATTGTACTCATTGACATCCTGTAACCAGACAAGTAAGCCTTCTGTAACCTATGCCGTGATACCTTTGGGTTTGGGCATATAACAAATGCTATAAATAAATACAATAAAAATAAAAATAAATAGGACCAGAATTCCTCCAGTGGAAATCCTCCCACTCTAAAGCAAAATGCAACCTCATATCTGCCTTGGCCCACCTACTTTAAATCTCTGTGAGTAGAACAACTGGCATTGGAGGTTTAACATTCACTATAGAAACATCAAAATCTGGAACACGCCTCCCATCACATACGCTCCTTGGAGGACCACCTCCTCAGGAAAGCCCTTAAAACATGGCTCATCTTGACTCCTCCGCTTGCTTAACACTCATGCATAATGGACCCTAATCAACGAGCTTGACAAATATATTATCCAACACCCACTTCAAGAAGCAATCCCCCACTAACCAATCTCTACCCTGTAGGCAACTAGAAACGTTCATGTGCAGATTTTATGGATGGAGCCACAGACTGGGGGTCAACAATCTAAAGGCCCAGGAGCTCAGGGGAAGCCCAGGAGCTCAGGGGAACCCCAGGTGCACTCGAGGTTAGGTGGTGGTGGATTTGTCATTTCCACAAAGTGGCAGGAGAGGGATAGTGTTGGCAGCAGCGTGGTAATGGTGGTGAAGCTAGCAAGGTGGCACAGGAGTAACATACACTTGAGTAACTGAAGGAAGAAATGCCACTGAGGTGGGTGTATCAGTGCACAAGGTGGCCCATGATTAACCCTCTCCACTTGGAATAAACAGGCAATCTCAGCACCCCTAAGGTAGACACAAATTGGGTACCTTTTGAGCAAATATATTGCATATTGTAAACTCCTTTTTCCATAACATTACATGTATTTAAGGCACCTAATATATATACAAACTGCATAATCTTACTGTGTAAGCTTATACATATTTAATGCCTTAATTGTATGTAATAATTGTTGCTGATCTTATATAAAGTGTGTAACCTTATTACATGTTTCTAATAATCAATTTAATGTAACATACTGTTTAACATCTAATGCTAGGAGTGTTATAATGCAATGAATTGCACTGTTTAGCATGTGATGTTTACCAAATAAAAATGCAATCTAATGTACTATCTAGCATGTAACAGCAGAGCTCTCAACTACAATCAGTTCCTCTAGGGATAGAAATTCATGCATATACACAATGCTCGCTCCACCTCCAAGTGCAGCTTCCCTGTGTTAGGTAACTGAGCCCCATTCCAAGTTTGGTTGCAATGTTAACAATCATATATTCAATGACACACTGCACTCCACGTCCCACACATTTGTAAGGGCTGACCTTGGATCGCTGCACTCTAAAATAGCCCACCTCTGAAGAAGTGAATGCACATTGTCAGTAAACCATGTTTATTTCACAACGGCCATTGGGAGAGAGGCTGGACAACTCCTTGGAGATTGAATTAACCTGAGTCTCCCTGAACCACAGAACAGATACAGTATATATACATCCAAAATACATATGGGTTGGCCCTATACAAGGAAATCTAATCCAAACAATCTCATTGGCAGCCTTCACTGTGGCACCATCCCCTTAGACATTCAATTTCATGACATTGCAAATACACGCTCATCCTGGGTTCCTTCCTGCAGGACACACAACTATAACACAGAATTCCACTTGGTCAAAGACCTGCAACACTAAATCTGACATGCATGGTTTATATATGGGCACTTTCTGGGGCTATAGAGAGCTAAAACAATGCTCCTTTCATCAGGCAATAACTTGTTCTCCAAACACTCTGACACTCTGGATATTTATTCTTGGCATCCAATTGCACCCTTTCATTATGCAACTACCAGCTCAATCCATCTGGCCTCCGTTCCCAGTATAATATTTTTCTTGCAGATCTATTTGACCTTCTCATAGGCCTCCAGTCTTCTCAGTTCCCAGTTACCCTTTTACAGTTTTACCCACTAACCTTAGATTGACAGTGCCAGATGGCAGATGCTTCTTTGGCCACTCGAAAAACAATTTCCAAGCTAGAAAACCCTGGGCCCATGCCCTCATTCCATTTTAACTCCAAATAGCTGCTTCCATGTTGTCACAGCTGTTCCTCCATCAATTGATACCTGCCTCCTTAGCCAGCCAACCTTCCAAACAAGCTAGAAATCTAGAAAATCTATAGAAGAGATTCCTTTTCTGTGTGCCCAGATCAATCTAGAAGCAGGAGGCCAAATGTCACCCACGGACCAGAGATCATGACCTTGCTCTAAAAAAACTGGAACAAAAATGGATTTACAGACTTACTTCGCTAAAAATTGTCTTAATTTATCAATTGAGTGGAGCTTGTTTTTTTAATTAATGTATTTCCATTCATGTTTGTCCATTGATTAATGTTCCCCCATTAATTTTCATATGTGCCGTAGGAGGCTGCAAGGTCAGGCATTAAGGAGGATACACTTAATCATATAGCAGAACTTCATTGAGGCAATATATACATTGTGCCCGGCTAATAGTACTTAATTGTGGTGTACAGCGATAAACCCAAAAATAATTCACCGAAAAGTTTAGCAACATGATTATCAAATTAAACATCTGATGCAGTATACATGAGTTAATCCCTGTTGGCAATGCCTGTTTTTGGGCGGCCATGTTTGATGCCCTTGGTATAATGGCGGTGTGGTATCAGGTAATATTATCCCCACCAATAATATCACCATCTATATGGTCATCGGTAACGGCCATACGCAATATTATTAGTGGGGATCATTTTATGGGTAAATGTGAGTGGGGGGTGTCCCCCGCCCCTGTAAAATAATATGGGGGTTGTGGGGGAGTCCCCTGTAGATTTAATGGGTTAATATCATCTCAAAAATATGGTGGCATTCTTGTATGGCGATATTTTAGCAGGGATATTAACATACGGAACCGGTGGTGTTTGCAAATTACGTAACCGCATGACACAACACGCATAAGGTTACAATTACGGGAACACCAGCCATTAAATGCGGTAATCAAAACAAATTAGTCAAGTAGGTTGTTTATTTCCAACACTTGTGGGATATGTCAAATGCAGAAATATAGTTGCGAAAATGAAACAGATTCCCAACACAAGATGGCGCCCACAATGAGTCATAAAGAGTTCAGCGCGCATGCGCAACTACTCACAAAAGTACCTGGCGTTCCTTATCGAACGCGGACACAAGAAATTAAAGCGCTGATGATATCGCTGTATACTAGGTAAGACTTGATACATAGATAGAAACGCTCACGAGCACGCTTGGGGTCTTGAGATACAATATCAAAGTAACAGTTCTACAATAATCTATTGTTACAATTCGATCGTATACATTTTGCTGCAGTGCTGTCTCAGCACCCTGTCCTGAAGCCTAACAGGATAGAAGTAGGAACACTAGGTCCATTGAGACTGGTGGGCTAAAAGTGCATTAGTGCACATTAAAACAAACAATTAGATATTGGAAACTGTGTCACATGAGTCAATATGAGTCACTATCCATTCTCTGGTTCACAATGTGGCCTCACAAAACACGGGGACAGCATATCAAAATGAATAATCATACTGAAGATCCTGTTACATATCTGGTGATTATAAAAATCCTCTTTCCTCTGCTTGTTCTATAGACTAAGGATTGCGGTCTCAAAGAATGGGGACTGCATGCTGAAGAGTACCCTGTTGGCAGTCAGCATTTGACAAATCATTAAGATATGACCGAGGACCAACAGCCATTCCTTTATTATAGATTGATGGCAGTTTTCATTACATATGAACCTCAATATTCTCCCTATCTATTCAATATTGACCCCCGATAACAAATAATAGGGATTACCCAATTCTGAAAGTCTATTTTTCATTACAGATATTACAAACATTTTTAACACAATACCCAGACATGGATACCTGTAGGGGAAGATAAATAAAGAATGTGTTTCTTGTCCTTCTTCCCTTCTGTTTTTGATGGTGTAGATACTTCCAAACTACATTTACCGCCTATGTGTGAACTAATAAACAGCCCAATATTCCTGGAATAAAGAAATATGTTGTGCCGATGGTCCTGGGAAAAACTCAGAGGGACAACTCGGCGTGAGCTCTGATGCAAGACACAGTCCACCTCATGAGCTGGAAACGCCAATGTGTCGACATGTTGAGAGCAAGGATCTAAGATTTACCATACTTAAAGATCTATTAAGGAAATGTTGTGATATCATAAATTAATACGACTAGGATGTCACAGTCACTCTAATAATTCACACCATCTTTGGATTTTAAGTTCAATATCACATCAATGTTCGGGACATGATGCCTTCTCAAAAACATGTGTGCTATGACCTTCACACTATTTTTATGTGTGTTTATAAAAATAATTCTTTTAAAAAACATATGTTTAGTGTTCTATGCTTGTTTTGAATACAGGTTATGTGATGCTTTCATATGTCTCTTGCCCAATGGTGTAGTTTAATTACACAACTGTACTGTAGTCTTTACCCACTTCGGTGGAATAGGCGGGGTAGCCTGGGCTCACCTTTCTCTGTTTTTCATATTGGTAGACCAGACAGGAACTTTGAGAGCATAATACATGTTCCTAAACAACTGACTGGCTGTCATCAATCAGTGAGGGCCCCCTTTATAGTGGTGTGTCTTATCCCTAAGCTGGTAAGAGAGAAAAAAACCTGTTTTCTGGGAAGTAGTCTTGTCATTTCAGGAGTAAAGGAGGATCAGTGATTCCAAAACATTCTGTTGCTTTCAGTTCCTAATTTCAGGCACTCCTCAACCACAAATCAGTCTTTTTCAGGTGTGACGCTCTCCTGTTGGAGCACTCTCCTTGTTCACCGTTGCCATTTCCCAGACTTCTGTTCAAGGAAAAGTTAAAAACTTGACTTCTAAACTATAGCTTACACTGTTAGGTATGTTTTTGCATCTATACTGAGTCAGTGAGGATTTTGGTTTTTGTTATTATTTGTTGACGGTTTCCATGATTTGCTTTATTAATAATCGTTTAATTGTATGTGAATTACCACTACAGTATTTCAATTCACTAATGTTGTTTTGCCATCTTTAAAAAAACAACAGTCATATTATGAAATACATTTGCCAACAATGTGCATTCGTGCATTCCGAAGATGAAGGAAAACTGTATGAATGGCATGTGTAGTCCTATCAACCAACAGCCACAATATGGGTATGGGCCTTAAGTCGAAGGGTGCTAGAGGTTAGTGCAGTGCTTTGTGTTTCAGAGGTCCTGTCGACCCCACAAAATCAAAACACATTCACATGCATAGAGGTTATCAACATTTATGAAAAAGACCTTTAAAAAACTATGATAAGGGAAACAATATTTGAGCAAGACCCGGATCCGGAAATACAATCATGACACGTTCAGAGAGAGACATTGACTCCCAGTGCCATCCAGCATCAAGAGTCAGACTCTACTGCTTTATGTTCAAAATCATTTATCCAAAAAAGTGGACTAGGTCACTGAAAACCATTGTTACTTTGTCTGTCTTCTCTTTATTCACATTGTACAAACCTGAAGCACTGGAACTGAAAAAGGCCTACAGAGAAAGAATAGAAGCAGGCTTATGGAATCCCTGTGACAGGCACGCTCCTACCTTCCTGTATCCAGTTAAAAAAGGTACTTGGCACCTACATGCCCCTTGCAATCTAAGTGTACTCCTGGTTTACTTTCAAGCCCTTCCTTCAGCACAATCCTCACATGCTTCCACTCTCATTCTACAACTACAAATGGAAACCCCTCTATTTTCATCATTTATCTCTATGAGGTAACTACCCACGTGCCCTGTGCGGTGTAAATGGCTCCAGCAACTTCGGTCAGCTTTGGCCGAAATGGAGCTGGACCCTAATGGCACACTGGCTAGGAAATACTTATAATGTAGTGTGTCTATATATAATCCTTTTTGGCTTAGGCACATAGCTCTGAAGCACTAAGAATAACATAACTCACACTAATGGCACTCATCTGATCAATCTCTGAAGGCTAGAAAACAGGGTGGACCTTTTTGTATATGTAAAACAAGGGGGTTTGAGACTCTTCCGGGTGCCATCCACAGGTCAATGGGCCAAGTCCGTGCCGGTAGAGGAACTACCAGACATCTTTATGCAAGCTTTTTGTATATGTGTTTGCATTTATTTGAAGAGCAATGATGTCAATTTTCGATCAGAAATGACTGCCAATAACACATTTACAGATGGCTGGGGCATTCCTGCGAGGGTTGCTGTGCAATAGCAAAAAGATGAAAACAATTAGTGAACCAGTTTTTGAGGGTGTGAACAAAGTGGGACATAAACCAGGGACAAACAAAACACACAGAATATATAAATATAAGAAACAGGCGACTTGCAGAGGTGATATTAACATAGGTAGTGAAGTGTTTCAAACTAAAGAAGAGTACTATATAAATATACAAAATGACATTATAAAGCGTCACTGGTGGTCAGCTAGGAAGGATGGGGGAGAGAGCGGGAGAGTTCCCTCTTTGGCAAGTAAGTGAAGATTACACTGAGCTTTGAAGCTCCATTGTCTGACTGTCTCTGATTGTGATGGGCAGCAGATTCAAATAGAGTGGGGCAAGTAACGAGAAAGAGTGGAACTGGGATGAGGCATGTGGGTCATGGGACAGTGGGATGGAGTGCAAACGGGGAGCAGAAAGAACAAAATGGGGAGATGACCGAGATACCATCACACGGGTACTGAGGAGCAAGACCACTGATAGCTTTGTAGACTAGGAGAAAGAACTTGAAACGGGACTGGTTGTGCATGGAGAGTCAGGAGTAGAGAGGAAGGCCAAGGAGTAGGCTTGAGCAGTAGTCGAGTTTGCTGGGCATGAGGAACAGCAGGGATTTGAACCTGTAACATGTGGGTTGCACACAGATCACAATAGCAGGTGCTGAACTAACTGAGGGATCGTTCATTCAGTAATAGAACATGTAAGAATGTTGCAAGGGCATATAACTTAATGCAAATTGACATACTGTTATGCAAAATTATCATCAGGCTGTAGAATCTCAAACTCAGACCAAAACTGTTCCACGGCTCAGCACGAATGGAAACGTTTGGAGGACTCATCATGGTTCCTGGTGCTGCGGTGAGCGAAATAAACTCTGGCAAAGTGAAATCTGTGATATTCTTCCCCAATTTCCCTTCGCAGGTGGGCTGCATTTTTTTTACATTTTTTACAATTCATCATTTTTTGTTGAATTCATTTTGTGCCAGAAATGTTTGATTTTTACCAAAAATATCATCAAAATTGGGCGGCTGAAATGTTTCACGGCCTCCTCATTGTCCAAAATTTCAGGCAAAAATCTGGGTGGAACAGTGTGTCTCGCTCTCTCTCGCTCTCTCTCTCTCTTTCTCTCTCTCTCTCTCTCTCTCTCCCTCTCTCTCTCTCTCTCTCTCTCTCTCTGTAGCTTATGGATGGGGTCATGCTACATTGGGCCTCATTACGAGGTGGGAGGTAAGGGATTACCGGCACCGGTAAGGGCACTGGTGCTGGTAATCCCTTACCTCCCTACTACGAGTTCCCTTTGCGGGTCCTTCCTTAACACCTGGTTTTTGCAGGCGTTAAGGACGGGACCCGGCAAGGGACTTTAGAGCTAATAACGGTACCGCAATTTGCAGTAACGTTATTAGTGCCTTCCCATTGAGCTCTATGGGGGCTCAAATGGGAATGGGGACTGGCTTTTTCAATGGGGACTTACCGGTCCCGCAAAGGTCGGAATAGACCAGTAAGTCCCCATTGAACCAGGGCGGACTCTGTACCGGTATTGGAGGTAGTCATGGCGCTAATAGCACCACGACTACCTCCAAACTCAGAATGAGGCCCATTGTGTTAATCAGCTGCATTGCACATACCGCCCAGTAATTTAACAGTGCCAAGCTTTTTCCAGAAATTGGCGCAATGCGCCCCCACTAGGGGGATTCAGACTGTGGTCTGTTCGGGAATAGAAAGGGCAAAGGGAAGCACGTGGTGAAGCAGGAATGGGTTAAATGAACATCCTCATTTGGACAGATAAGGATGGATGTGGGGGGCGGAAGGTGTTTGTGAGAGTCTGGATGCCTGCGGAGTCAGTGCAGAACAATCAATGCGGAACAATGATCGGAACGAGAGCAAATAGGTGCTGCCTGAAATGATGAGCATTCTTCTTATGCAGCCAGTTTATAGTACTTATTGGAAGGCACTGGAATGCATTGGTGAGTGTGTGCGTGATGGGCTTGAGATGGTCTTATTTGCCAGGCTACGTTTTACGGTCTGATGACAAACCCCAGGGAAATTATTCTGGACCTACCAAGCCTGCTGTCAGAACTGACAGAGCCAAGAGTCGATTTTGAAATAAGGCACATAGGGAAAGAGAGGTAAAGGGAGGGGCATGTGCCTCTCCGTCAGTGTGCCATGTCTGCTTGACTGTGTCCTGAGGAGATGTTCCAATGGCAATGGATGAGCAGTGTTCGAAGTGAGCAGGAACGGTCGGGAGCAGTGTTCCACTACCTTTATTTTTTACTGTTAACAGTTTCACTACTTTTTGCAACCATCTTCACCATTCCAGAACTGTTTTTGTGAAGGTAAAGCACACTTTTCCCCTCTACCATCCAATAGCAGTTAAAGCTAAAGTAAAAGCTGTCTCAACTCAGCTGTCAACCAGCATGACTGCAACCCTGGAAAGATTTGTGGCACTTTGCTCCCCTCCTGCCCATCCTGTCCCCGACCGGGGTCACAGTACCGTTGATATGTTTGGTTCACTTCTACCACTGCGGATGAGAGGATAATGCCATTTAATACATTGGGAAAGTGTGCAGGTTCTACAACTAGACATAAAATACTAATGAAGGAAGGTAGTGGCGGTAGTGGGGGGCTAGGAAATGTTTATTTTGAGTGGATAGCCACATTATACTAGTTCTGTATGGGTCACTTACTACTGGGAAAGGATCACTGCCCAAGTTGGAAATTAAGATAAATGATATACCCATCATGGGGGTGTGTGGAGGGGAGAGATCCCTCAATCCGAGTGCTGTGGCATGCTTAGACACATTCTGAGGAATGGCTCCTGTAGTATGGGGGGCAGGGTTCACGGGCACTAAGCCATGTAATACTTAGAGAGTAGGAAATGTACCCATTTCACAAACTGGTCAGAAGTTGTAAAGACAAATAAAATATATTAAAAAATAGGATGAATTCTGTCATAAGCGACAAGGAGGGGCAGGGAGGTTTATTTAGAGTGCATGAGCAGTTCAGGTGTGTTCTATGTGTATCATTAATGTTGTATCCTGCATAAGTATGAATGAGGTCTGAGTCAGTGTAAGAGCTGTGTTGGAATGATAGGGGAGCTTGGAGTGTTGGGGCACCTGGGGATTCCAAAGGAGACAGTTAGGGACTTGGAGCTGGGCAGGGAACCAGGGAAGAAGCTTCTAATGATCTATCTCTCCTATACTATGAACTGAACCTGTAACCAAGAGAATAAAGCATGTTTCTATTTCCACTTACCTGGGTCAGCCTGGTTCCTGCTCCTTGTTGTTACTGGCCCAGGGCAGATCCTGCAGGAGGCAGGATACATCAATTAACAACTGCAAAATGAGCATTGGAAAGGCCAACAGTTTGGGCTTTTGGGTCGGCTGCTTAGAAATAACACTTACAGGCTGTGAGGAATCCGACCATCCACACAATGGGTGTGTGCTTGCCTGGGCTTTTTTTGAAATTTTAACTGAATTTGAATGATGGGGGATGAACCTCTGGAAAATGTGTAGGACTAATCCACATACATTTTCTATGCTCACTGCATGGCATAGGCATAGACCTGTGTACTCTGGGTGGACACAGCCTATAGGGGCAGTTCCCCCCTGCCATATTTATTTGGGATTTGACAGGTGAAGTACACAATGGATCTCAAGAAGGGGGAGGGCCAAACCTTCCGCCTGCCATGGCCAGCCTAATTAACTAGCAAAGGCTCCATGAATCCACCCTGTCCTTTTGTTGAGCTCTGTAGCTGTTGGCAACATTTTTCAAACATATCCAAATTTAACTCAAACAGGCCCACATGGGGCCTGGCTGCAGAGGCTAACAAAGGAGACCGGAAACCCCAACACCCTTTCATATGCACTGTGTCAACCTGAAGCCAGCTCTCGCCCTTAGTATCGATTGACAGTGAAATGCCATGTCTGGGACTGCGTGCATTACAGTAGTCATAGCCACAGGGGGCTCAATTCAGAAAGTATGAGAATGGGGTTTGAAGGAGCCAGAAAGTCTGGTCTCACCACAGCTTCAAGGGAGACCTGCCACTTTAATTAGGAACCACAGAGAGCTTGATTAACCAGAGAGACATTTGATCCACAGCAGACAGGAAGATGGGTGAGACTTAGTAGTACATGTTTTCACCCCTTTTACCTTTTCTGTTTCAAAATACTCTGGTTATGACTTCATGGATACATGAGATTATTGGTGGGGACCCAGGATTGGTTAATTAAGGTAAGCTCACCCTACACCAATTCCTGTGATCCATTCAGCTTTAAAAGGGGTCCAAGACCCTCTTTTGGAAGATCATATTAAGACTTTGCAAGGGGTAACAAGAAGAACTCAGCATTGGACTCTGGCTTAAGATACAGTCTGACTTACATTTTCCACCAGCGAAGGAATGCCAGGACCACCAACAGGGAAGCAAGATTCCTCTTCTAAACATCTTCTGTGGAATAGAGGGAGATACCAAATCCAGAGGAGCCTCTAGCAGCTACAGAACTGGTACCCAGCCAGCACACAGCATGCCCTGCTAGGCTCTGCAGCATGCCTCCTAGGTAGGAAGTGCCAGAGAACCTCTGAACCAAACCAAGTACAAGGTGGCTGCCTGCAATACTCTCCTCAGCTTTGAGCCATATGCCTTAAAGGTAGACACAAGCCCATTGAAGAGGATAGGAGGAGTGCATCAACAAGCATCGACTAACATGTGCCTTAAAGGATATTTTCGAGCCAGTCGAGCCCCTCAGGATGCAAATGACTGCACTGTTGAGTGTTGTTACGCTGCAGTCCCTAAACCCATCCGAGACGCCTCAACCAGTGCTTCAGAAATGCAGACCAGCACTGAGACAATGATTCCTGACCCCAAGCCACCGTGTAGGCCAGCCGACAGCGTCTGTCCAGCTTTGTTTGCTGAACTGCCTGCTGTGTGATACCTGCAATTGTCTCCTGTCTTGAATTCTATAGCAGAAGCAACAAAGTGCCCTGAAACCGACTTGACCCTGTCGAACACCAAGAACTCCTACAGCATACGGTACATTGTGGTTCTGTCCCCCTGGACCTTCTCCGAAGGCCCCTGGTGACTTTTTATGACCCATTGCTCCCTTTCTGCTGAAACCAAGTATAATTGAACTGTTGCAATTATTTACTATACTGACTACCCTCTTGTCAGTATCCAGCGTGCATCCATTTTCCTTTTTTGAAACTGTCTGTCCTCTGTATTCCTTTACAGGGTTGGCTGTATAACATAGTGTACTAGAGCTGTCTGTTGTAATATTGATAAAGTAGATATTTTTATACAACCTTGACTGGACAGTCCCTTTAATCATTGGGTAATAATATTTTTGCTATGTTGCAACTAACCAATGATCCACAACCTTTCAGAGATAAACCTACCGTTCTGTCTGCGTTACCAAAATTGGACCAGGAGGTTTATAATTTGCTTGTGTTCCCAATCTGTTTGGATCTCTTCTGGTGTACCAGAGGTGTGCGGCCGATTGATGGCTTAGAAGCCAATATTTATCCATGGACTATTGGTGCCCCAGAAGTTGATTTGTCATGCATGCCATACACAGTACAAAGTTTGATGTTACTGCAGGATAGAGCTAGGTGAAAAACATCTGCAGAGGTTGTATTTTGGGTGGCGAGGAGCAGATAGTGGGTGGGAATGCCCATATGGATTAGCACGTAATGGGAGGACACTGGGTGGATATCCCCAAACTACACCCACAAGTCATCCTCACATCCCTTTGCCCTTCGTCCTTTCCTCCAAAGCAACAATTTTGATTTATAGGTGTGTGATATGAACTGCCATCTGGCAAGGTGTGAAAGCCCTGTTTTTATATTTTTATTAAGTAATAAAATGATGCGGGTAATTCCATCGCTCAAAAGGAAATCTATTAATCAGATTCCCTTTTCAGAAGCTCCATGCCAAAAGCATAGTGTGTACATGCAATTTGCTGCATCAGTGTCCTGATTTGCAGCACCTGCTCTACTTGTGGCACAGAGCTGGTTCAGAGGTCAGAGGTGCCCTCTTGACAGCTGCAGTAACACCCAGGTATCTGCAGCACAGGTGCTGCATTTAAAATATGCACCCCAGTTCCAAAAACAATATAGCTTTGAAGGTGTTACTTGGTGGCACATAACACTGTAAGTATAAGCCATACCTGGGTTAGGGCATGGTGGCCATCATCTCTCAGAGTTATCCCAGCCCCATTACATTTATATTGCACGTGTGTCAGCCCTGTGGGCCCAATTCAGCTGTGGAAGGGTTATGTGTATTCCCCAGACAGGCTAAGCTGCCTTACTGGCTGGAATGAAGTCTAGTGGATTGCCGCTCTGAGTTCTTTTGTAAGGGCAGGTAATGCCCTTCTCACTGGTAAAGACACTCCACATGATGCTAGACTTGGAACAGCAATCAAAGGGCACACCCATTCACAAAGAGCCAGGCCTCACACCAGGGGGCTGCAATTCTAAAGGCTTTTTGTTTATATTGAGAATTGAAGGGGCCAGAGTTAAGAGTATTCAGGGGACCTCTGTTCAAGGGAAGGAAACTTGGACCATTGTGAATCTCTCTGCCTCTCTATCCCTTGCCTGACCCCTCCACTTCCTGCAGCACACAGCACTTTTGGTGTCTTGTCAGAAGGGCAAAGTCCCCTCATTTCAAGAGCAAGGATTGGACCCCTAAAGCATGCTAGCTTTAGTCCAATCATCTAGGGATTCCAAACCATCCCCAGGGACCATTGAAGGGTGATCTGCTGATGCAACAGGACCTTCCTCTCTGTCAGCCAAAGCGGTATCTAGGACCTCATCGTGTTTAAGGGCAACTGCAGCTGTGTGACAGCTTCCCCCGTGTTTGGGAGCATGGGAAAAGGACTCATCTTGACCCTGAGCCCCTGGATTGGGACTCACAGCACCCTAAGAGCATAGACACATGGGACCCTAGTCTTAATTGCCATAGGAGCGTGTTTCAAGAACTGTTTAGGACCCTCTATTGCTGCCTTTTGCTCTCTCCTGATCTTTGCACAGCACCAAGAAATCTGGTTCAGCACCACCGAACAACCAAGAACTGCAAAGAAGGTGCTATTGACTGCTAACTGCCCCCTGGGTCTATTTTTGAGCTCTAGAGACTGGTTAGGTCACATTGAACAGTTTTTGCTGACAGGTATATATTCTTTTTCAAGAACGTTGTTGCTTTTGCTTGCCTCTTATCCCCGATTCATCACCCAGAATGCTGCCTATATTCTATCTGTGCATTTTCTGTGTTTCCTCTACAGGAGAGGGTTTTTACAGTCATTTATCGGTTGTTAGTATTGTACATGGTGTGTCTAATTAAAGTTCTTTATTTTTATAGAATCTTCATTAGACATTCCTTTATTTTGGGCTGCTATACTTCACTGTTTGGGTTGCTGCTGAACCACATTCACACCGCTCTTAAGAGTATAGCCTTCACTCGCCCCACATTACCACAAAAGGTGAAGGAGGTATTGTTATAAAACAAGATCACTCTGGAGGCGGAAGGTAAGTTCTTTAAGCTTCTTTATTCTGTTACTTCTTCAGATCAGGTGTCATCAGGTGCATAAGGCTCATTAGGAGTTACAAGGAAGGCCAGGGGCCCACTGGCTCCTACCACCCAGGCTACATACTTCCATCTGCCTGGGTTAGAACACTGAGTCATCCACCAGCATTCCAGACACTCACAGAGCATTCCACTCATGCCATCATGCACACAGGCAGCAGGGAACAAACAGGACATTCAGTCATAACACACCTCCCTTCCTTCCTACACAACAAGACACATACAAACAGGAAGGCACAGCACACATCATCACCACACACAGACCAGTATTCGTATCCCTTCTGGTGGGGGCTAATTGATGGCTTAGAAACCGATTTTCATCCCTGGACCACTGGTGCCTCAGAAGTTGATTCGTCACACGTGGTTTTGCCCCCTTCCACTGCAGACCTTGAAGAATCTGCATTTGGCAGCATGGGATCTTGAAAAGCTAGGATTCCAATTGTTGGGATGCTCCAGGGGGTGGCCTTGTGCATTCAAGAGGCAATGAAGCCTTCCACCAGGAAGGAATAACAGGGACACTGCCATTCTTTTGTTTCATGGTGTACTAGGAGGCGGTTTCACAGTTGGCAGCGGGTCCGTTTCAGGTACTGGATTTTCTTTGGGATGGTTTTCTGTTGGGCCTCTCCCACCCGGTCATCGTTTAGATGTCAGTGGGCCACTATACAGGCAGCAGGTTTCAACTGGGATGGGTTTGAGCAGATTGGGGTTTTGGTTTCTAAGTTATTTCCTAGTTTTGAAAATAGGAGACCGTATGTTAACGCCATTAGACCCTCTTGAGACTTACAATTGGCGCTACAGGCATGGCCCCTATTTGAGCTTCTAGAGCAGGTACCCCAGAACATGGGCATAGGACATGGGAGGGGTCAGGGGGGATAAATCCCGCCCACAATTGTAAGTGGGGGGGTGTAATGTCATTTATCCCCCCCAGAATATGTTTGGTGTGTCGTGCAGGGATCTGTTTTTGAAGTGGGGGAGGGGCAGCCCTTTCCCCCCGACCCGCAAAGCATGGGGGCAATACCCTGGGGGCAGATCAGGGAAGGTTCAAACAAAAGATATATATATATATATATATATATATATATATCTTTTTATTTTTTTTAAACAGAGTTTTGGGTGGTGGTGGGTGCGGATGGGGCCACTAGCCACCAGGGATATTGGCAAGGGGGTGGCCCTCTCACCCCACCCTAAGTGGATGGGGGCACCTTATGTAGCCCCCCCTGGGGGCAGATTTCTGCCCCTAGGAAGGGGTACATGAGATGCCCCCTATCCATTTGGGGTGGGGGGGGGCACTGCAAATATTGGCAGAGTCACCCTTCCCAAGCCTGGGGCAGTACATTTTGCCCCCCTGCCCCCACCCAGGGGCAGATGGCCACCCACATGTGCCCATTTGCCCCCAGAGAAGGGGAAAAACAAAAACAAAACTAAAAAATATTATAACTTGTTTTGGGTGGGGGTGGGGAGCCGGGTGGGGCCCACTAGACCACCAGGATATTTTTGTCTTTGAAAGGGGGCCCTCTCCCCCCCAACCTAAGTGGATGAGGGGCACCTTATGTAGCCCTCCTGGGGGCAGATTTCTGCCCCAAGCAAGTGGTACATGAGATGCCCCCCATCCATTTGGGGTGGGGAGGAGAGGTCACTGCAAATATTGGCAGAGCCACCCCCCCCCAAGCCTGGGGCAGTACGTTTTGCCCCACCTGGGGGCAGATGGCCACACACATGTGCCCATCTGCCCCTAGGCAAGGAGCACAATAAAACATATATTAGAACTTGTTTTGGGTGGGGGTGGGGGGACCAGGGGGACCCACTACACCACCAGGATTTTTTGTGTTTGAAAGGGGAAGAGTCCCCCCCCCACCCTGAGTGGATGGGTGCACCTTATGTAGCCCTCCCTGGGGGAAGATTTCTGCCCCTAGGAAGGGGTACATGAGGTGCCCCCATCCATTTTGGTGGGGGAGAGACCACTGTAAATATTGGCAGATCCAGCCCCCAAGCCTGTGGCAGTACTTTTTGCCCCCCCCTCCTCCCAGGGCAGATGGCCACACATGTGGGCAAAACTAAAATAAAACAAATTATAACTTGTTTTGGGTGGGTGTGGGGGGCCACTGAACCACCATGGATGTTATTAGTGGAAAGGGGGTGGCCCTCTCCACCCCCCCGAATGGATGGGGGCATCTCAAGTAGCTTTCCCTGCGGGCAAATTGCTAGACTGTAATTATCAGTGGGTTAGCCTTTCCCCTCTGCGCCCAGGTAGGTGCATCCACACATATGAGGTACCGTTTTCGTCGAGACACCTGTGAGAACACGGGAAGGTAGGACATCTGTTGTTGGCTGCGTGTTTCGGTGGGTGGCCAGAGGGAAATGTCTCTGAAATTTGGTGAAAAAAAACACAATTTTCAGACATTTCACTCTGGACACCCACCGAAAAACGCCGCCAACAACACATGTCCTAACATCCTGCGTTCCCACAGGAGTCCCAACGAAATCGGTACCTCACATGTGTGGGTGCACCTACCTAGGCGCAAAGGGAAAAGGCTAACCCACTGGTAACCCCAAGCCTTTCAGATTTTGCTCATGTGGACAACATACATATTTGGGCCTATGGTGTCGAAGCCACCAAGGAAAACAGGGAACCTCATGCATTTCTGAAAAGAGGACACCCGTGGGAATCCACAGAGGTCTGACTTGCGCGAATTGCCCCAGAATGTATTACCCACAAACCCTGGCAAAGTCCGAAACGTTACGACCGCCTACATTTGGGGAAAAAAGGGGCCACATTTGGCCGAGATATCTTATGTAACAAAAAAGTTACAAGGGATTGAATGGCAACATATCAAAATCACCAAAGAAGGCCTTGGCAGAAATACCCATGGCAGATAAGGGGTTAAGATGGTAAAGCCCCAGAAGAGATATCATTTGTAAGGTAGCTCAGTGAGTTAATGCTCCAAATGCCGATTGTGAACAGGAATATGTAACACCTGTGTTCAGCACCTGGCTTAATATTCCAGTGGGATAATAAGCTGAGTGAATGCATTCAGCTTTCGATGCAACACAGCATTTTCCAGGTCAATTGGTTCTGAAAAAGTGGTGGAAAACACTGTTACTGTTGCTTTTTCTAATTGGCTTGATTTTTGTGCATTTTCTGGGTGGAGTTCGGGAGACGAGTGGACACTCCAGGACCCCCTGTATTTCCCGCTCCAACTGACAAATGTGGCCTTACTGCCAGCATGGATTCTCATGCTGGAAATAAGGAAAGGGATTCCTCTGGGATCTCCTTGGAAATTAAACCTGGTAAAAGCGGGCAGAGTCCAGAGGAGCCAATTGTCAATTCCGCTTAGCAATCGCGAGGTATTTACACTCTTCCAGAGTGGAAAAGCAATGGGATTTCACCTGCCTTTTATGCTAAAATCTTCCATTTTGTGGCTTAAAAGTAAAAACTGCGCCAATGGAAGTAGTCGACTCCATGCAGTTTACTTTGCGCCTTGATGCTTGTGGGTTTTGCGTGATGCTACACATGTAATAAATAAATAAATACATTTAACATGAGCCAAGATAAATGGCAATTCGTGATCAGAATGAGTGAGCATGGCATGTTGCTGGTAAGGGGGTGTCCTGTGCTTCTTGAGTGCGTTGGCGAATTTTCTTAATTGCCATCTCACATTAAACAGATGTTTTAAACCCATCAGTGTGTATTGCGCAATATTAAGTCAACAGATGTATTTCAAATGGACAATTCAGCTCTTTGGGTGACATTGTCAAAGTGGGAGAATGTTGCCCAGAATGTACCACTTTCTCTGCACCCTGAGGAAGAAGTGTGAAAAACCCACAAGTGCACTGTGCCCTGCTCTTTCTGTGTGTGTCTTCCCCACAGGGCAACAGATGCAGACTCAGACATGGGTAAGTCTCAGGTGGCAGGCCTGTACACTAGTTGATGTGGCAAAGGACTCCAGACTTCAAAGGCTGATAACATTAGTAGCATTGAGTTACATGCCACATGACAGGTATGTGTGATAAAGTTGCAAAGCAGAGCTGTTAGTGGGCTAAAGCAGGAGGCAATGTCTGCGCACCCTCAAATGATACGTACAACCAAAAGTAATAGACTCCTCCCCCCATCATGGCTGTACGGGCCAGGCTCCAAACTAGGGCAAGAATGCCCTCCAATCATCAATGCCAACGAGTAGGGTACCCTTCGTGCTCCAGAAACCTCTGTGCTTTCCAGGTGATACTAACATTATTTAAAGCCAGAAGTCTAAAAGGTAACCACTTAATTGCAGCTGGACATTAGCTCCTGGCGTTATCAAAATGTCTTAACCAAGAGTGACATCATCCCCTTCATTTATAAGCAATATGTGTGTTCTCGGTTTTCTTCATCCACTGAATTTCTGTTAGAAACAAAGGCAAGAGTTGTGACTCTTGTGTAGGCATTAAAAAGGCAGTTGCCAGCCTCTGGCATAATATGCCCATGTTCTTCAAATATTGGCTAGCTGTTGCCCTCTTATGGCCAGGTAGAACTATTATGGCAGTGACTGGCAAATGCCTTTCCCCGGTAGACAGTAAAGCAGAAAGAAGAGGTCAATTCAAGACACGGAACAAATAGAAGTTAAGACAGACTGCAGCTGCCATTCCTTTGTTAGGGAGAGTATGTTGAGTGTTCAAGCAAGGAGGTATGTATTAAGCAAGCAAAAAGTGAGAAAAGGGAGACGCAAAGAAAGGCCAGAGGGGCTCTTTGAATAGTGTAACAGGGCAGAGGACCCATGCTCTGCCGTCTTAGTAACATATGAGAGAATCAAATCGATCAGGCTTTGCAGCAAATGTTAAACAAGAAAGGAACAGAGTCCAGCTCTGCATTCAGAATAACAAAGGCAAAGAAAGGCTAGGCTCTGAAGCCCGCATGAGATGGAATAAGAGGGACCAGACTCGTCGTGAGAGGCTGGCCCGGTCCTCAGAGGGGTGCTAGAGGGGCAGCCCACATAGCGGGCTTCCCCTCTGGCCACCCCTTTGGGTCCACATACACCTTACCTACTAGGCATCCCCCGGGTCCGTCGCATCCGGCTGCGGACCTGGGGAGTGCTTATAAGGGGGTGGGCTTGCGATCGCTCACCCTCCTTGTTTGCTGTACCCTCCACTCCCCAGAGGACAGTCAGAGCAGCAACATCACACACCTGGTCCCTCTACTCCAATAACAGGGCTTACTCAGAGGTACAAGCAAGATTTCCTCTTTCTTTAAAACCCCCATACTTCCATTCCAAGAGACACACACGTCTCCTTGCCCCACACAAAAAGTAGCAACTTGCAGTTGGTAGAAAAGGCTGCAACTCCCCTTATTTGGCAGGAATCCACTTACAGGTGATCTGCCTCTTAACGAGCTGGCGTCCTAGCTGTGGCCCATTGGAAGTAATTGTTATTTCCTCTCTCTTACCAAGAGGTCATAGTCAGATGACAAATCCAGAAATGCAACATATAAAGACATGTTCTTTGCTGCTGCATCCTTTCATTTTCTTCTGTTTTCTTATCTTCTTTTCTCTTGTTTTATACAGTGATGATATTTGTAATTTAATACGTACTTCTATTTTAATATTAATTTTGGGAAAAGTCAAGTTCTTGGACTAAAACACAATAAATAAATTTAAGAAAGCAAAGTCCCCAAGGTGTCCCCTGTCCCCACCAGATTTTATGTGTCTACTACGCCCCTGCCCCAGAAGCTCTAGGCAAGGGGTGGAAACTGGAAGGTAATAGGTTAGAGCAGATTACGTTTGGAAGCGAGTTACGCTTAGGTAGAGGACTGTCATTGTTTGGTGTCGTGGGTGTCGAAGCGCAGCTTTGTGTGTGTTTACTTGTATGTTTGTTTTTGTGCTATTTACTGTGAAGAAAGAAACATCTTAGGCAGTAAACAAGTGTGGCCAAGCCAACAGTGTTGTCTTGTGCATTGTGGAAATGTTGTCGGTGTTGCTAGACATTACCATCACATGCCCAGGTACCCACACACTGTTCCTGGTGTTCCTATTGAGTACCCAGGTTAACATAATTGGCCAGGTTTTTCCATGATGTGTTCACATAGTCACAGGAATTACCATCATAGCAACATACTCACATCCTTGCCAAATAATCTGCAGCTTTCACCATCAGACACCAGTAACTCACACGCATTGGTAAGTATCCTGATAATTTACCCATACATGTGCATCATATGACAGGCATAGCCACCATGTGCATACCCAGATGCTCACACCATTAGACAGCCATTGCCATCATATACCTGGGTATTCATGCCTTTTTGTAGGTATTGGCATCAAACACTCGTGTACTTTGCAATCACATGCCCATGGGCTCACACCATTTGGCGGATGTAATAATTTGCCCAAGTACTCAACTACTCAAGGGTACACATGCATGTGTGGAATTGACTAAGTGCGCCCATCAGTGGGCAGCAGCAGAGTGCTGTCCAGGTAAGACGCACCCCTGGGGTTCCAGGTAGTGTGCATGGCTAGCAGAGCTAAGGCAACTGTAATGTTTAATCATGTTCAAATACAGAATATATGTTGTGCAGTTACCCTTTGGAACTTCGAATGGAACCTAGGATCGTTTTAGACAATTTCTCTAGACATTCTATAGTAAAATGCAAAATTGGTCCTGTTTTTAATCCATGTTTTCAGAAGGGGGTGGGAAGTGTAGGATTAAGTTGGAGAATTCCTTCTTGATTATTAAAAGAAAGGGTCCGTGTCACGCCAGACCTTCCTCGAAGTTCACCAACCATCGTTGTACTAGCAACATTCCTACACAGTCATATCTCACAGTGCGTCACCACCACCCGCCCAACTCTTCCAGTCAATCTCTTAAGCAAGGGCATGGTGGTGATTTTAACAGGGGCAGGGGTGTTTGCTGGCCCCAACTTTCGTGGCAAACCATTTTGTCCTTATTAATTTGGCAGGGGCCACTTTCCTTTACATGTCATGTCCCCCCCAACAGTTTCGGCAAAGTTACTCCGTTGAGCAAGGGTAAGGCCTACGCAAACAAAACAAGAACACGTTAAGCCTCCTGTCCTAAGAAGAACAACGGTAGTTCTTAGCATAGCCTGCATGCTAGGGGTTTGAAACCTGATAAGAATACTGTTATGTTTTAACCTATCCTGGGTCTGCGGCCATTCCCTATGTATGTGTGAGTTGGAGTCGGGAACGTTTGGTGTGGTGTATTCTATTTAGAATGTTATTGTGTGATTGCCAAGGTTCTCCCTCTGTCAGTTGGAACCTGAGCTGGGCAGTGGGGGACCGGTGGATGTTTCTTTCCCTCATGTACTTGTCCTATTTGTAACCTTATTTACCTGTTGTATATTCCGAAGCCTCTAAAGTCAAGTAACGCAGCAAAGGCTCCTGTGTCATCATTCCAAGACCACAAACGTTTATTGTAACAAATACCCAGTGTGTTAATGCACCTACTGTAGACAGAGATCCGTGTGTAACCCACCGGCCACACAGAGTTCCTGATAGGATTCCCCTACTTTGTTTGTTTGCTGCGCTAGGTCTCTAGTGACCTCACGTAGCCTCGAGAAGGTCTCTTGTTTGATTCCCAATGCAAATGAATTGTCAACACTAAAACTTTGCTTCAGGTTTGTTCGTCAATTCTTCTCTGGTCAGTTGGGAGTGGAGAGACAGCAGAGGTGGAAATTGAGGTTACCCCGGACAGAGAGAACACATTGATGCAAACACGTGCCCCTGAAAGAATAGGCACCAGGTGTACTAGATGTTTGGGGGCTCGGAGGGACATTGTTTTTTAGATGTTCACACTGGAAGTCCTGCTCGCAATCCCCTCTTTAAAACTATCTTTCAGCCCTCCAAAATGTTGAGGGTGACACCACACATGCTGCTGGCAGACCAGTGTAGAAGACGGGGCCTCGAAACAGCAGACCTGCTCCCCAGTGTTGTCATTTTATTGTAGTCTAAACTTTTTTCTGGGGACTGTTCCAGGGTCATCTTTGATTGCTGAACATGTAAGTCTACACACAAGTATCTTTTTATTTCTCGATACTGAGACTGAAACAACTGCTGCAAAGGCAAATGTTGAACAGGTGTATATGAAGAAAGAACATTATGCAGTGTGTACAAAGAATTTACATTGCCAGGAAACTACAAGCAATGCAAAAACAAGTGCTGTATTACTCACCCGGTGTCTAGAACTCCATCCGTGAGTTTCCTCGCACACTCACACATGCATTACAAAACATGCATTGGCAATGCCAACAGTTTGGGCTTTTGCGCAGGCATGGGAAATTCACTTGCCAGATACTACCGTAGTGATGAACTGGCTACTGATGGTAGCAAGTGCAAAATGCTGCGAGTACCTGGGCATCTAACAGCAGTTCCTGGAAAATGCCTAATAATTATACACAAGACAAAACTGTTGGAGAGGACAAAGAGAAAGGAGAGGAGAGGAGAACAATATGAGTAGGGAGCAGAGGGAGGTGTGGGGGTGGAGAATGAGAGAAGGGGAGAGGTAGGCAAATGCGAGGGGGAAGGTGTGACAAATCAACGTCCGGGGCACCAGTGGTCCAGGGATGAATATCGGCTTCTAAACCACAGCCCCACACCTGTAGTACACCAGAAGGGATCTGAACAGATTGGAAACCTAAGCAAATTATAAACCTCCATGTCCAATTTTGGTAGCGTGGACGGAACGGCAGGTTAATCTCTGCAATGTCGTGGATCGTTGATTAATTGCAATACAGCAAAAAAACAATTACTACCCCATGAAAAAAGGGACTGTCCGGTCATGGTTGTATACAAATATCAGCATTATTATTACAACAGACAATTCTAGCACACTACAAAATGTAACCTACCCTGTACAGGACAGACAGTTTCAAAGAAAGAAAAGGGATTCACTCTGGATATTGACAGGAGGGTAGTTGGTAAAGTAATCAATCGCAATAGTCCAGGGATACTTGGTTTCAGCACAAAAGGAGCAATAGGTCGTAAAATGTCACTAAGGGCCTTGGGAGAAGGTCCAGGGGGACAGAACCACAATGTACCTTGTGCTTGTAGAAGTGTGTTGAGTTCGTTTCAGGATGCTTTGCAGCTTCTGCGACAGAGGTCAAGACGGGAGACAGCTGCAGGCAATTCGTCGAGCGAGGCTGGATAGAAGACTGCATGTTGGCCTACTTGGCAGCTCGGGATCAGGAATCGTTGACTCAGTGCTGGTTGGCGGGTCTGAAGCACTGGTCGAGGCATCTCGGACGGCGTGAGTGATTTCAGCGCAACAACAGTCAGCTGTGCAGTCGTTTGCAGCTCGAGGGGCTCGACTGGCTCGAAAATGTCCTTTAATGCAGATGTTGTGGATCCTTGTCTAGGCACTCCTCCTAGCGTCTTCACTGAGCTTGTGTCATCCTTTAAGGCAGATGGCCCAAAGCTTAGGAGAGTGTTGCAGGCAACGGCCTTGTCCTTGGTTTGGCTCAGAGACTCTCTGGCACTTCCCACCTAGGAAGCTTGCTTGCAGAGCCTAGCAGGGCAAGCTGTGTTGTGAAAACAGAATCAAAATATCGAGGCTGAATACCCCAAAAGGAAATACACCGAACACGGGTCACAAAGAAACATACAAAGTACTTTATTTTATACTGAATCCAGTTACAAACACAGAGCAAAATCAGATAGCTATCGGCCCTCAGTACAACACAACAAACTCCAGCGTGGTTCAGTGTGTTCAGCGAGAGATGCTGTACATTAGAATGCATTGGCTTTTTATACATTTTGTGAGCACGATGTCCAGCCCCACTTTGGGTTAATATTCCACTTAATACATCATCGATCTAGGGTTCATGCCAAGTCTCGAACAACCGCATTTAACTGGTTCGCTTTTAATACATGTATCAACAAGCCTATACAGCAACTCTGTATTCTGGGATTTTCCATGTTAGTCTTCTTATACATGAATACAATGTGGTTAAACAAGTGTTCTACGTTCAGTATTTGAATACATTGTTTTTATAGTATACTCGTGGATTAGTTTCATTTGCATGAGTAATCCCTTAGACACGGGTCAATGAAGGACAAGGTCTCAGTTCACGACCTCAACAAGTGGCCTGCAGGCAAGTTATATATTAGCTATGCACAGAGGTCAAGACGGCCATGTTGTATTTTTGGAATGACATCGTCCACCATTTTAACTCACAGGGAGACTTTTACAAAGCGAATCCTAAAATGGCGGATTGACCTAAAATGGCGGCTTACAATGATTTTAAGGTCAGGACCTTGCAACACGGATTCTTTCGCAAGCGTCTTTCGAGCAGCTAGGCGTAGGCCAATATACATATATTTATTGCAATAGGAGGCACGATATAATTTCTCTTTTGACAAACCCTCCTTTTGGCCTATGCTAAGTGCTAAAACTACTTTGGATCTCCTTGAAAATAACTCCATGCATCATCGTCCATGCACCCTGATTCACTGTCGGAAATATCTATTGCCAATAAGTCATTTGCTAAAATTTCTTTCAGCACATATTCTTTGGAAGTTTTATCTGAGGCATACACTTTATGTCCTATCGAACCTATCGCTTGTGCGCAACATCCCCCCAGCATCGAACACATACCAGGTAGACACTGAATACAGCTACAAAGAAACAACAGGATTCCCAAAATAATCAGCAAGACCGAAAGTACCTTCCAACCCCAAGATCACAAGAAGTCCCAGAACCAAGCGCTAAGATCCCAGTTTCCCTCGGGAACATGCACTTCTGAACTAAGGACGTGCAGATTCTGTACTGCCTTGAAGATGGTTGGGGAGGAATCTGGCATGAAAACACAGCAAGCGGACCCCACTAATTTACACACTCCACCACGTTCAGCCAGAATGACATCTAATGCCATCCGGTTTTGAAGTGCTACTAGTCTTATCGCTTTCTGTTCTAACGTCATATCATGGAGTATGTCCGTGGTCCAGTTGATGGTTCTCTCGCTAGTTTTCTGATATCTTCTGAATTCGCTATCTGCCCCCAAAATGGCACAACTGACTTTGCTATATCTCCCAAGATTTGTGCTGGGGTGTCACCATTCTCGTCCCGCCGTGGAAGAGCCTTTGAAACTTCTTTTGTACTAGCTATAAACACCCCAGGTAACAGGATCCCTAAATAACAGGTTCCCTGCCAATCCCTGGGCAACCATGGGAATGCTACATTACTGCAGACAAAGTAGACAGGTTCGCCTACATACAAAGGTCTGTTTTCCCCAGTCAAATTTGCAACGTTGGCACAACCTAGAAAATCTCCCATTGACTGAGTTCCATTCCTCTGTATGCAAAAAGAAACTGAATCAGGGCTATGATTAACAGTGTAAGAAGGAGGCATGGCATCCTTATTGCCTATTGGAGCCATCTTAAAGGAAATCAAAGATTGGAAAGGACGAGACAATCTGTCAGAAGGCCTAATAGAAGCAACGTTAGGTTTACTCCTGTTTGCAAAAAGCGAGCATCCCAGGGAAGTCAAAACATGTTTCTCAAAACTATTCAAATTGGTGCCATCAAAGTTCCCCGAGATGCTATCATTCCATCGGCCAAAGAACAGTGCTCTAAGAGAAGCATAGCAAGCAGTTGTCAAAGGTAAAGGATGAATATACCAACCTAGTCCCTTATCCCCATGTTGCGGTAAATGTGAGCAGACCCAACAGTTAGACTTATTAAAAATGGCATGCGTAGCATTCATGATAAGTAACAGAGTGTTGTTGTGGTACCTTTGTCTATGCTGAGAGTGCCTAGGGATAGACTATGCAAATGTACAAAGGGAGTAGGAACAATAGGTGTACTTTCAGTAGGTAACAAAAGTTCTAAAGAATGAGTTTCCTCAAGGTACCACAATCCTAAGGCAGCGACTATTAAAAACCCAAATATCATTATAAAAATACAGCAATACATTTTCGGGACCCAGGCATTTTGTCCATCGTCCCGGTTGGTCACCCCCTTATTTACAAGTCCCATACGAGCGGTAGCGGTAGCAGGCATTGTAGTCTTTAGACTAATACTCCAATGTTCGATGCTGGCGACCTCCCGGTCGAGCAAATTCTTAGTCTTTCCACAACCCTAGCCAACAGAATCCCCTTTCTCAAATTTGGGCAAAAACAAGCTCTCGATGATCCTTTTCTCCTTCGAATGCACAGCCGAACCGTGCCGTAAGTCTATCAGATGCACAGCAAAACCGTGCCGTAAGTCTATTTTTTTGGACGCAGATTGTACAAACTCAAATGGAGAGAGCCCAGTCTTAGTTTGAGGGGTTGTACGCATGGCTAGTGACACGATCGGTAAGGCGTCCGGCCATTTTAGTTTGGTGCCAGCACACATTTTAGCGAGCTTGTTCTTAATGATACTGTTGTGTCTTTCTACTAGTCCGGCGCTCTGGCCGAATGGACCCGTTTGTCAATTTGTAATGCCGCACATATCTGCAGAATTACAGCAGCGACAAAATGTGTACCATTGTCCGACCAGATAACTCTTGGTAGCCCGAACCGCGGGAAGTATACCCTTAACATGGTTTTTGCAGTATTAATGGCTGTAGCATCTTTAAACCCATTTACTAAAAGCGCAGATAACCACCAGCACATATTTTTTATTATCACATCTTTCCATTTCAATAAAGTCAAAGTGGATCACTTCGAAGGGGACAGAGGGTGGCCCAAAACTTCCCCTTGGAGTTACTGTCCCCTTTCCCACATTGTGTCGTAGGCAAATCATGCAATCCTGGACGTAGCGTTGGGCAATTTTTGAAATTTTGTCATTTACCCAAACTTTCTCTAACATTTTTTGTCATCTTCTGGGCACATACATATGTAGGACCATGGGCCATGATGACCATCATCATTACATATGCGTCAGGGAGTAGCCATTTCTCTTCCACTATATCCACCCAAAACCCGTTATCGTCAAGTTTCCCCAAGCCTTCAGCCCACCTTTTGGATTCTTCTAACGTGGCATCAGCTTGTATATCCCGTACAGACCCAACACCCTCATCCATTGCATAAGCATTTACAGTCTCCCTTGAAACATATATCTCCGTAAGGGGATCGGTAGCAGTTTGTCTAGCTAGCTGATCAGCGAAAGCATTCCCTTTCCCTATATCATCTGTAACCTTTCGATGTGCTGCACATTTCATAACTGCTAACTTTGTAGGGAGCGCAAGCGCTGAGAGTAGTTGTACTATTAGGGAGCCATGTTGGATTTTGGTGCCATGTGAAGTTAGGAACCCTCTCTCCGACCAAAGTCTCCCAAAGTTGTGAACCACCCCAAAGGCATACTGACTATCAGTATATATATTTACTGCAAGCCCTTCGGAAAGTTCACAAGCTCGGGTCAATGCTATAATCTCTGCGGCCTGCGCAGAATTATGCGTGATTCTCTTAGTTTCCACAACCGTGCTTAATGTGGTGATTGTATAAGCAGCTGTGGATGTACCATCCGGAAGTTTGAACAGACCTTCCAGGATTTTGCGGCATGAAATGGCAAATTTTGCGGCACAAACCTTTATTTATTGCAGCGTTTTTGCAGTACATTTGGTATTAACTGGAGGGTGTAAGATTGCCACATTGCAGGAAATAGGAGAGTACAAGGCTACAACACAGCCAGGGTATCATTATTATGTATCTTTTGTATTAATTTAATAGAAAGAGTCCCAGATGTCTCCAGCTTGGCAGAACAGTGTTTCATTTGGCTACATTTCTGGTTTAATGTTCATGCCTATTTAATAGTATTAACTAAATTGATCATTATCAATTGTAATGCTGAAAATATTCCCCTTCTATGTTCTCCAATCCCCCAAACATCCGCACACCTCTCTCACCAACACACATCTCACCAACTCTCCATCACAACTTACATTCCTTAACCTCTCACTCTGTCATACAAATACTCATGTGCTATGTCACACTGTCAAGTCACAATTTGCACTGCCCAGCCCCTGCCACACTCCAAATCATACTCCCAACTCACACCTTACACTCTACAATTCCTCCCGCAATATACAGCCCTTCATTCTTTTGTGCTGTTTCTGCATCTTGCATCCTTTCTCCCATTCTATCGCACTCTTGCCTCATCCTTTTTCCCAATCTGCAGCTCACTGCTTCTTTCTGGCCGACAGCTTCCTCTCTGCTTTCTGGTTCACTGACCACACGCTCCCTCTACTTTCTGTACCTCTGCTCGCTCTCAGATTTCTGGCACACCGCATCACTGCTTCCTCTGCTCTCTTGTGCAGCGTTTCATCCTCTGACCCACTGCTCTCCCTCTGCTTTCTTGCCTATCACTTCACATCTCACCCATCACTCTCCCTCTCTCTCACAGTGTAACCATTTTTTTTATTATTTTTAAATGTAGATTTTGACCCAGTTCCTCAAATAATGGGGCAACCATTTTTTTTATTTTTTTTTTAATGTAGATTTTGACCCAGTTCCTCAAATAATGGGGCATTTAAAAAAAGAACAGAGGATATGCTATTTTAAGACAGCCCATTTTTGGAAATGAGCAGGTCACCTTATTCTCAAAGGTGACCGGCGCATTTCCACAGGCTTGAGCTGTAGCGCAAATTGTGCGCTGGCCAGCTGCCTTGAATGATGTTCTGGGTTGTTTGACCGAAGTGTAATTATTTGCGGCGGAATTGACCGTGGTAAATTTTGCTGCAAATTGATTTGCACTTCAGCCAAACAACCCAAAATGTACCTTTCACCACCACCCCACGCCCCCACTTAACTGCTTGGTAGCTGCCGCTTCCCATGCAACCCTGCGGTGCCAGATCCGTCCCTCTAACGTGGGTGGGATCCGACTCCGCAGGGTCCCTTTTTCGATATTTTCTTTTTTTTCTGTCCCGCCTCCAATTTTGAGGAAAAAGGGGAAAACACTTCTGCAACCACCCTAGACCAAAAATACTGAACATGGGGAGCGGGTGACACCCCCGCAACACATGTTCAGTATTTATAAAAATCAATCGAATAATACTGGATGAAATAGGTCAAATTGTAACATTCGATAGATTTTTGTCATCAAAATGGGCAGTACTTTGAATAGAATCGCTCTCCTGACAGTGTTCTGCAAGCTCCCAGTGCCTTTCACAGGGACAGGCCCTCCAGGTGCCTGCTGCTGTAAAATGCAACCCAAAAAATGCATTTTTATCCTGTTTGAGGAACAGAAATGCAAGCAACACAGCAGCGGTTCATACCTTAAAAGAAATGCATGACAGGGTCAGGAAAGACCCTGTCATGCAGTGGCAGCCCCACATCCCGTGCGCGTAGGGTTGCCTACAATTTCTGCACATTTAAAAGTGCATCTTTCTTGGAAATCAGGGATGCACTTTTAAATTGAAAGAAACACCACTTTATTTGATCAAGGAGGTGAAAAAGGCCATCTGAATGGGCGCGCATATAAAATGTGCCCATTCATGTGTCCTTTGTGGATTGTTAAGGAGGAGTGTTTCCAGTCTCACTGCGCCAACACATACAAATTTAAGACACTGCTTGGTTTGCAGTTTTATTAGGTGAGTATGGTACAGCCTAACACGTGTTTCGAGCAACACTGCTCTTCCTCTGAGGCTTGGATTGATTGTTGAACATACGTGATTACGTGTTGTAGTTGTACTGAAGGTACAAACCTTGTTATATTCCTCGCAATTGCGGAAAGCTACCCAGTTAATATATCCGACCCGGTGGTCCTGACTGAACGATCTATTCCCCACAAATCAGGGATGCACTTTTAAATTGAAAGAAACACCACTTTATTTGATCAAGGAGGTGAAAAAGGAGGTGAAAAAGGCCATCTGAATGGGCGCGCATATAAAATGTGCCCATTCATGTGTCCTTTGTGGATTGGGCTGCACTTTTTTGGGGCGCAAGTGATGAGATGTGTTAGCGCATTTCATTTCTTGTGTAAAAAAAAGTTGAGAACCTGGCACCCTGAGTATTATTTTTTTTAAAACAGTAATTGTTGCAGATTACTTTAAAAAAAAAGAAATGTAAAAAAAAAAATATATTTTTTTAAAGATAATGTTTTTGCACAAAACGGCCGTTTTTGCGGCATTTTGCAGGATCGCAAAATCGCTATAAACTGGAGGGTCTGTTTGAAGCAGGAGCCATCACAAAACAGTTTTCCTTGCGGATTATCCAAAGGGGTGTCTTTCAAATCAATTCTACCCTTTGTCTCTTGTTCGGTAGTATACAAACAACCATGTGACTCTTCATCGCCGCAAGTAGTATCTTGCGGGAAAGGTGGGAGTTCAGCCGGATTAAGAACACAACACCTCTTAATTTGAATGTGAGGAGCAAACAAGATCAATTCATATCTTGTCAACCGTGCAGAAGTGAGGTGTTGCATTTGGGTTCGGCTCAGTAGAGCATCTACAGAGTGAGGCACCATCAGGGTTAGATCATGGTCTAGGACCATTCCCTCACTCTGTTTTACAGACGCAGCAGCAGCAGCGACAGCTCGCAAACATCTTGGCAAAGCGCATGCTACAGGATCAAGGGTGGAAGAAAAGTAACTGCACGGCCTATTCCCTCCATCTTCCTGCGTTAATACAGTCAAAGCACATCCATCACATTCATGCACAAACAACACAAAGGCCTTTTCATAGTTTGGTGTGCCCAAAACTGGTGCAGAGCATAATGCAGTCTTAAGCAAGTCAAACGATTGCTGGTGTTCCGCGTTCCATGGCAATGGCGAAGAAATGTCCTTCTTTGTCAAAGCCAGCATCGGTTTTTATCACTAGTGAAAAATGTTGGATCCACAACCTACAGTAAGAAGCCATACCTATCAAGGCTCTAACTTCCTTCTGTGTATTTGGGATAGACATGCCAGAAATGTGTTTTATTCTTTCAGGTGTCAATCTTCTTCCCTCCTTTGACAGGGGATAGCCTAAATAGGGGACCTCCTGGCAACAATATTGACATTTTTTAAGCGACGCTTTGTGACCATGCTTAGCTAGATGGATAAGCAATAACACAGTGCCCTCCTTACAGGCAGAGTCAGCAGCTAAAAGCAAGTCATCAACGTACTGAAGCAATGTACAGGTAGAGGGCAATTCAAGGGTATCAAGTTGTTCTTTCAAAGCCCTACTATAAATGCTAGGACTCTCTGTGTACACTTGAGGTGCACGAGTAAATGTGAACGAGTGTCGCCCTAAGGTGAACGCAAACAAGTATCTACTATCCTTGTGTATAGGAATACTAAAGAAAGCATTCTTTAGATCCACCACACTAAAGTAAGTAGCTGTAGCTGGAATCATGGTTAGGATTGTCGTCACATCAGGCGCAATTGGAAATTGTGTTGAGCAACGACTTTATTAATGGCACGTAAATCAATGATGAAATGGAATGGAATTGTATTATCGCCTTTCTTGTACACGGGTAAAATCGGACTATTACACAAACTTCCTAAAATTTCTTCAATCACCCCGCGATGCACAAAATCGGAAATAATGCATTTCAAAGCTCGCTCGCCCGCAACTGAAATCTTATACTGGGGAATGTGTGGCAGCTCAATTCCATGTTTCAAAACTATCTTAACAGGTTCAATCTGTAAAACACCGACATCATTGTCATCAACAGCCCACAAGCTCTCTGGAACATTAATTAATTCTGGCGGCAAAGGTCTAGTTAAGAATTGCAAGACAGAAAATTGCTGTGGTGAAATCGTCAAGCGCACTCCATCAGAAGAACAATAAATCACTGCATTTAATTCTTTTAACAGATTCAACCCCAGCAAGTTCTCTCCACAATTCGAAGTCAACAGAAATGGACAGTGGTCCGTAAAGGGACCCAAGGAAATAGGTACCGGCGAAGAAACCGGACAAACAACTTGTGTGCCAGAAATCCCTACAGAAACATTGGTTTGCCCTGACAGTGGAATGTTTGGAACCCGTGAATGATCAGTGGAACACTTCTGTGCTCCAGTGTCTATCAAAAACTGATGTTTCCTATTTCAACGTAGGGACCTTTCTGATTGACGGGAATAGGTGTAGGTTCCAAACCCTGCTTTGGGCAATCCTAACGAAACAGAATGTCATCAAAAGGAAGCTCTTCAGATAAATATGCAGCGGAAAGATGATCAAATATGTTCCTGGTGTCCACACCCGAAATCTGATTATACTGCGAGAAAGGTTGCTGAGGATCCTGTGTAAACTGACCTCTACTGGGGCCCCCTACACCCGGGCGACCTCTGGATCATCTACCCATATTTCCAAATGTGTTATTTGACCTTTGCTGAAGGACGGGGCATTGTGCTCGCCAATGACCCTCATGACGACAATAGGCACACTGGTTAATGTTCACAGGACCCAAGGGCACATTCCCTTGCGGGACATACTGACCTCTAATATGAGAACTACCCCCTCTGGGGCCTCTAACAATTTGCTGCAATAGCACTTTAGTTTTCAAATCACCTTTTCGTTTTTCAACTCTATCTTTTTCATTATTGACACGGTTTCGTAGTATTGAGCCATGTGCAGTACTTCTGATTGCGATTTCGCCTGCCAAGCGCTCTCAGAAGACATAATTTGTGACTAGATGTCAGACAGCAATCCACGCACACATTTGTCCACAAATAACCGTTTCCCAGACTATGTGCCTAGGTCTTGTCCACTGAAATCCGAGAATACCTGTTCGAACCGATTAAAGAACTCGGTAGCACCCTCAGACCTTCCTTCGACACAGGCCGTAAGTTTGTCCCATATAATTCTTTTCTCTGGAATTATGGTTTTTAATTTAGCAATGATTCTATCAGGCAAAGTTAATATCACCTGAGGCGGTCTTTCACCAGCTGGCCTTTCTCCATCGAGTCTAGTTATATTCACCCATGTATCTCCCAACCATGGCACGTCGTCTATAGTTGTAACCTGTTTCCACAAATCTACGGGCAGGAGTACAGGGAATAACAAATCAATATCGCCTAAGGTGAACACTGAGGATTGCAAGACGGACTCTATTTCTTTATAGAATCCTGTCAGATTTTTCCTAATATCAGGAATAGATTGTCTAATAGTATTCACTTCCTGTCTTGAAAACGGGACGTGAACGAACTGCGATACATAATGTGCAGGAATGTTCACAGCAACTATACCCTGTGCAGCATTGGCCGCAACCTCAACCTTTGGGACAAATGTCAGAGGAACGTCTCTCATAGGCAACTGAGAAGTAGATGACTCTGAACGCTTACTAAGCAACAGAGCTAAATTGAGCGCTAAAGCAGTCGAAGAAGTGTCAAGTGAAAAAGCTCTCTTGTAAATACTCAATAGCTCTGTGCGACAACTAATCTTTCTTTTTACACAATCATCCTGAAGGTACACTATCATTACCTGTATCACTTTCCTCTGCATTTCTGACGTATACTGACTATACATGTCATATACTTCAACTGGAGTTATCGGCATATCCAAAATCCATCTAAGCGCATCCTTCGTACAAATTCGTGCTTCCTCAGATATCGATTTACGACAAAGAAGGAACTGTTTCTGTACATACATACTTTCCTCCTCGTCATCCTCATTCTGCAACTTTTCTAACTCCTTTCGATACCCAAATAACCTCTCGACATGCTCATTTACTTTCTCCACAGTTTCTCTAGAAAACGCTAAAGTATTTAGATCCCTTAACCCTTGCGGGAGATCTGTATTATTCAACTTTTCCCACATTACACATAACTGAATCCCTAAACCTTCAATAAACACATTTTTTTCTCAGGAAAATTATCCATATTACAAAGTGTGGCAAAAACATAAGCTTGATCATCCGTCTCCATGCAATACTTAGCCCATGCAATTAACTCACGTTTCTTCTCCGGTAGTACAGTATTGCGAGTGACAACCTTTGACCCTGCACCTCGATCGATTACAAGCGGCTCAGGACCACTGTACTCTCGGTACTGTAACTGGTGCAATAAGAAGAGGTGGAGGAGCTGGAGGAAGGGGAACATTAGGAGGAGCAGGAACAACGGTAACAACAGCAGGTAGAGCAGGAAGAGGCAAAGCAGCAGGAAGAGGAACATACTGAGGTGGCGCAGAGACACCAGGCCTTCGTTCATTTAGCAATTTATCTATTAATTCATCGGAAGCATGGAGGTCTTTGGAAGGAAATATTTTTTGAATCCAAGTGAGAAAGCCCTATCCATATTCCTAGTCGATTCAGAATGTTTATCTTGGTCATAAAATAATACTTTTTCGGCGTTCGTCTTATGACGGCGCACATGCTTTTCTCTACTTTTAAGTTGTTGCAACGCTTCTTTTTTCCAATTCTGCAAAACATCAAATGCTGCAGGTCTAGCCTTTTTCTTTAATAGAATTGACTCTAAATACTCAATACAAGGGATTTCAAAACTACCATTGATTGGCCACTGAAGTTCAGAGGCATGTCTGGTTTGTCTGTGCCAAATGTCATTAAATACTATACGTCCAATGCCATGCTTACAGTACATAGTACATGCCGGCGACCCCAAAGATTGTCTATCGCTGCGGAACAACGCCCTGAAGCAGGTAGACAATTTCCCAGGCATATCAAATTATTAGTGTTACCTGGTCAATAATTGTGTCTGCAGATACAATGCGCCAAATTAAAATTTTCAGGGTTGAATTAAGAGTCGGGTCACGACTCACCTGAACAAACCTAACTAATCTTACCTCGTGTATGGTGATTTCGGCAAATCTGCCCGCCTCGATAAGTGGACCCTCCTCAAGATGCCGTCGCGACCACAAGCTAATCGTCCAGGGATCAGGTCGTGCAGCGCTGCTGAGGTGTCGTGTCTCGTTCAGTGGGGCCCCTTTTTGTCACACTGTCCGATCCCGGTCCGATAGCCTGAGTCAATCTTCAACAATCCGGCATCAATCTTGAGGGTCCCTATTCGGGTGCCAACTGTGAAAACAGAATCAAAATATCGAGGCTGAGTTCCCCAAAAGGAAATACATGGAACACGGGTTACAAAGAAACATACAAAGTACTTTATTTTATACTGAATTCAGTTACAAACACAGAGCAAAATCAGATAGCTATCGGCCCTCAGTGCAACACAACGAACTCCAGCGTGGTTCAATGTGTTCAGTGAGAGATGCTGTACATTAGAATGCATTTGCTTTTTATACATTTTGTGAGCACGATATCCAGCCCCACTTCGGGTTAATATTTCACTTAATACATCATCGTTCTAGGGTTCATGCCAAGTCTCGAACAACCGCATATAACTGGTTTGCTTTTAATACATGTATCAACAAGCCTATACAGCAACTGTGTATTCTGGGATTTTCCATGTTAATCTTCTTAAACATGAATACAATGTGGTTAAACAAGTGTTCTATGTTCAGTATTTGAATACATTGTTTTTATAGTATACTCGTGGATTAGTTTCATTTGCACGAGTAATCCCTTACACACAGGTCAATGAAGGACAAGGTCTCAGTTCATGACCAAGTTATATATTAGCTATGTACAGAGGTCAAGACGGCCATGTTGTATTTTTGGAATGACATCGTCCACCATTTTAACTCACAGGCTGACTTTTGCAAAGCGAATCCTAAAATGGCAGATTGACCTAAAATTGCGTCTTACATTGATTTTAAGGTCAGGACCTTGCAACACGGATTCTTTCGCAAGCGACTTTCGAGCAGCATGGCGTAGTCAATATACATATATTTATTGCAATAGGAGGCACAATATAATTTCTCTTTTGACAGTGTGCTGGCTGAATACCGGGTCTGGAGCTGCTGGAGGGTCATCTGATATGATATCTCTAACCTTGATTCCAACACCCCCTGTGTCATCTTACTTGATCTCTCTTCTGCCTTCGACACAGTCAACCATGCCATCCTGCTCAACCGTCTCTGTGATAACATGGGCATCACGGGTCAGGCCCTGGGATGGCTGACATCTTTTCTCTCCGATCGACCCTCCCAGGTCCAACTCTGGTCCTTCCTTTCCTCCATCTCGATCTCTACCTGTGGTGTTCCCCAGGGGTCTACCCTCTCTCCCTGGCTGTTCAACCAATACCTGGCACTTCTTGCCCACTGCATTCCCGCGCTCTGCCCCAACTTCCAGTGCCATGCGGATGACACTCAACTCATTTCAGGCTACCCTCAGCCACCTTTTCTCCTTCTCTCATCTCTGACTGCCTGTCCACCATCCAGGAGTGGTGTGCCACCAATGATCTCTGCCTGAATGCCAGCAAGACCGTGATTCTCCTCATCGGCACACCCACACCCTCCTTTCCTGTCACTCTCTGGCTGGCCTCTCTTGGCCCTCTCCCTGCTCCCACCTGTGAGGCTAAAAATCTCAGGATCATCTTCGACTCCACACTCTCCTTCTCTTCTCACATCTCTGATATCTATAAGAAGTCACACTACCAGCTACACCTCCTCAGAGGTATTCTTCCTTTCCTATCCTTCCCCCAGAAGCTCACTGTCTCCAGAGCTCTGGTTCTCTCTAGGCTGGACTATTGCAACAGCCTCTTTCTAAATCTGCCTGCTCCTACTCTCCGCCCTCTGCAGCTCATCCAGAACCGGACTGCGAGACTTTTCCTTGGCCTCAAGCCCAGGGATCGTATCTCTCCAGGACTGAAATCTCTGTGAGCGCACACCCACCGTGCAGATGGTCAAATTCCTCACAGAAGGAAAGAAGAAATCGTGACACCTTGAGCAAAAGACAATTGGAGGGAAGGGAGGACAAAGAAGGCGCAGACAGACAAGACACAACGGTGACTTTGGAAAAGGTACAAGAGGAAACGAGTGGGAGGAAAGCAAGGGATACAAGATAGACAGAATGTGGAATAAGGAGAAGGGAGAGTTGGAGGGAAGGTATGAATGAGAGATAACAGAAGAGAAAGGTAGATTAAGATAGGAGCTGAAGCAGAGACTGTGAGACCACAGACCTGCAGTGAGAGGCTGTCATGTGCATGATTAAAGCGTTCAGTGCTGTCATGAGAGTTATGACTGGTCTCTGTGTAGGAGGGAAGCTGCTTGTGTTGCTTCTACCTATATTATGGTTTTTCTGTGTGAGTGCAGATTGCACCGTGGCTGCCTGTGCCTCTCCTGTTCCTTGTTATGATGGAAATGTGGGTACAAAGTCCTATGAGTGCGGGACGTTTTTTTTCTGGGTTTTTTACTGCAAAGTTTTTATCGAAAAAACCTATCGAATTTTTTTGGGGGGGGTTAAAATTATACATTTGGGATGTGGATTTTTGGTAATAGATATAAACTGAAAGGTAATGGGGGTTTGGGGGCTCCCCCAAAAATAAATGTAAAAAAATGTTATGCGTTTTTTCAAGAATAAATTTGCAGTAAAAAAACATCCCGCAATGAAATGACATGGAATTGAAATGTGCATGCAAAAATGAACATTACCCTTTTATTCCTCTTCCTCGTCCCAGTCCTGGAATACGGGGGTGATCCTTAACTCGGAGACAGGCTAGTTGTTGCTTAAAAAAAGTTTGTTCACAATCCTCCCACTTGTGAGGGAATAGGAGCTTCATTTCATCTTCCCTTCATCTGCCTGTTTCTCCTGTCTCGGTGACAGGTAAGGTAAGCACACTGTTCTATAGATACTAAACTCTACTAATGGGCTATGTTATTCCCTTTGCTTAACTGCTCCCCCTAGCGGTTCGAACACGCAGCGCGGGCATGTGGTGCTGTCCCTTTAAGGACATGCACGCGGCAGAGTAACGTTGCAGCTTAAATAAACGGGGCGATCCAGGCGGCGTCAGGGCGACCGGGGAGCCTGAACCAAGCATACGTATGTGTATCACTGTGCGCAGGGTGGGGGATCACGGGGGTGCCAGAACACACTGAGACACCCACAACAAGGTGGTCCTTACCAGCACTGATGGCCCTCGCTGAAGGGACGTGACACTGCATTGTGTGGGCACATTGATTTACACACAATGGCCCATAATGACACCTAAGAACTTCTGGTGGATCGGTCAGTGCGGAATGCCGGGACTGCAATGGCACGTGACTCAGTGGATAGGCACAAGTAGCAGCTCAAACTGATCAGTTCACCTGACTCTACACTGATGTCTTTTTGCTGTTTTGCAGAACACTGGAGAGTGGATATGGGTGAAACTGTCCACTTAAAGAGCAGGAGATTGTGCCTCTGCTGGAGATTCCATAACAGGCCCAGGCACAAGAAGCAAAATCACCACCCAAATCCTGGAGCAAGGAATGCTTTCGTTCACACACTACTAGACTTATGGACCAGCAACCACTGCCGTCTACCGCTGTATGCATTCAGGGCAAAGCGCATGAAGAGAATGATACAGAGAATAACGTGAAAACAGTGCTGCACAGAGGCTTCCACCTTGGGCTCCTGAAAGGTTGCCAGATACAGTCCTCCAAACCCCAAGTACTGAGAACCTGATCACTCAGGCACACAACAGGGACGATCACAAGGGGCAAGGTGAGACCACAGCCAAGTAAATCTGGCGAGAGGGCACTGGCGAGGTTAAAGCCCTCCTCCTCCAAAAACGGAGACTCGTAGCCTCGGCAGTATCCGCAGAGGCTCCGCAGACTGAATCAGAGGAGCTCTCCAAAGGATAGGTCCCCTCTGCAGCTACAGGGCTACCAATTCTGCAACGTATCAAACCCTACTGTTAAAGGACCTGTGCGACCCAGAAGGAGTCCCCACCCCACAGCATTGGCCGAAAATGTATCTGCTGCAATTAATTAATATAGAATTCCCTGAATGCAGGAAGGCCGCCTCGCTCCTGTCCTGTTTTTCTAGATAAATAAGAGCCTCCTCACGAAGGAGCATCCACAGGCCACATGGACAGGAGAGTGAAGGCTACACCAAGGAGGGCCCATGAGGCATCCACCTTTGCACTGCATGCTTGCAACCTATATCTCCCAGTCCTTCCTTAAGGATTTTCAGGCACTGATGACAGCTCTAGACGGAGGGGCAGAACTGCACTAGTTGATTGTGCTCACTGAAAAATAGCTCATACACGCACAAGGCATAACTTGTCAGGTCCAAGTGCTGTGGCGCTGGAGGAAGAGGCAATGGTGGCAGTGACAGGAAGACGCCACGCTGGTTGAAAGCCGGGAAAAAGGGAAGCAGAATCGAAATGTACCCTTCTCCATTCAGCCTTTTTAGGCCAAAATTGTTAAGACCTCGGACAGATATATTGGTGAAGCAACTGTTGGAGGAATCAAGCATGACGTTCCTGATTAAACCCAAAGCAACTGCCCCACGAAGACAGACCTAGAGAAAAAGCACAGAAAGCGTTCATCCTTTTCATTCAAAGAGGGGACCAGAAGACGATTCATGGGCAAGAGCAGCAGTGCATCGCCCAGGGCTCAGACCTCCTGCATGTCCACCAATCCTGACACAGGGCCTATAATATACTCGGCTTCAATCCAACCAGAGGTCCCGGCGGGGTGACGTCGGCCAGCTTTCTCAGGCCTCGGTAGACAACATTTCCAATGCCAGGGAAAAGAGGTAGAGCAAGGAGGCTTGGCCATAGCAACTGTTACACTGCTTCTGGAATCATGTCTGGCCATCACATCTGAGCCACATAAGAATAGAATCTTCCCAACAGCCATTGCCAACATTTTGGTGAAGAAGGTCATCATACGAGTGCCCTCAGAGCAGGCATTACCGTAATCTGGTTCTTAATTGGCCTTGCCAGACGTGGGCTCTCACAAGTAATGGCGCAGTCCCAGGAAAGACACTCCAAATATCTGCAGAAATATATTTTCAGCTTCCCTTACCAGTCTGGAATGGGAACTGCCCTGGAGCTCTTTTTCTTTCATCCAGTTTGACTCACGTAGAAGAGGCCAAAAATATGACACCCAAATAGTCATTAGATGTGACCTTCTCCAGCTTGGTTTCTATGGGGCAGAAGTTACTGCATGGTTTTCTCTATTTTCCCCAGTGCCATAATCCTACTCATCGCTGTGCTAATGAGAAGCCTCTTACCCAAACAGAAGTTCTCAAAAGCAACCAAAGTTTCCTCCTATCCCTGAATATTCTGGCAACAATTAGCAAGAGTTTCCTCCTATTCCTGACTATTCTCGGTGTAATTACCAAGAGTTTCCTCGTATCCCTGACTATTCTGGCTACAATTACCAAAAGTCTCCTCCTATCCCTGACTATTCTGGCTACAATTACCAAGTGTTTCCTACTATCCATAACTGTTGAGGCTACAATCACCAAGAGTTTCCTCCTATCCCTGACTATTGTGACTAGCAATACCAAGAGGTTCCTCCTATCCTTGACTATTCTGGCTAGCAATACCAAGAGTTTCCCCCTTTACCTGACTATTCTGGCTGCAATCACCTAGAGTTTCCTCCTATCCCTGACTATTCTGGCTAGCAATACCAAGAGTTTCCCCCTTTACCTGACTATTCTGGCTGCAATCAACAAGAGTTTCCTCCTATCCCTGACTATTCTGGCTATCAATACCAAGAGTTTCCTCCTATCCCTTACTATTCTGGCTAGAAATACCAAGAGTGTGCTCCTATCCCTGACTATTCTGGATACAATTACCAAGAGCCTCCTCCTATCCCTGACTATTCTGGCTAGCAATACCATGTCATCGGTGAAGCGAAGGACAGGCAGCTTCAGTCCACCCATACGCGGGCCATCTTCCATTGTTGTCAGCAGCTCAGCAGCTCCTCTGCAATAGGGTTAATGTATATGTTTAAAAGCAGGCTATCAGCACAGAGTTCTGTTAAACACCCTTTCCAACTTGGAAGCGTTCCTTTAATTGCCGACACAACAGGCACTCTCTACATTGCCATTGTAGTGTGCATGACTCCAAGACACAAAGGGTGGATCAGTTTGCAGGGCGATCAGTGTCTTAACCAGAAGCTCCTATTCATCTCATTGATGACCTGTGTGAGATCTATGGAGCCCAAGTAAAGCAGCCCACTTGAGCTTAACACACTTGGACCTTATGATGTGCAGAAGACAAAACTGTAAAATGGTGCCACCCCCTCCCTAAACCCACACTGGACATCTGATCCTATTTTCCAAGACCCAGTCTTGTAACCTCCCAAGACGTCTCTAGTGGTCTATCCTTGAGTGGCTGCTAAGGAGAGAGAGATGTATTTAGCAGGTGTGACTGACCATATCACCCTCCTAAAAATAGGAAAAATAGGGACTATGATAGCCTGACACCGAGGGCGGGGGGGGGGAGGGTTGGTTCGAGTGAGGGGCCTAAGCAGGAGGATGGCATTTGAGACCTGGCACAAGGCCAGCGATCATACTGCTGGTCCTGATAGAAGCATATCGACCCCCACCATATTGGGCTCTCCCACCATCCCTCGCTTCAGTGAGATCAGTGCAGCCCTGAACCCAGCCATAGTAAAGAAGACTGGGGGAGCTTCACTCAGGCAGGGGTGCCGGGTATGCGGGTGCCCCGGGCCCAAGCACCCCCATCCCCTCGGGAAAGGCCAATTTCATGAAAGTCCCTATACGTTGCAATGGGACTTTTTTTTTTTGGGCTGCCCCCCATTCCCCAACCCCCGCAGGGAAAACAAACAATCAATGCCCCCTGCCTACAGGTCCCTGCTGCTCAGTGGAGCAGACTATGCTGAGGGCATCTCTCCACTGGCCCGTAGTGACTTTAGCTTCCGGGACGGCTCAGGTACCCGCCCACCAGTAACCACCAGGCTCCAAGAGGCCCTGAATTCCCTGGTTGCAAGGCCGCCCTCATCCTTACCCAGGCTGCCTGCCCCGCTTCCTGGATCTTCAGCCTACATTCTCCCAGCAGAACTTTAGTCTCTGAGTTTCACATCATTCCACAACAGAACCAGTTTGCGCTGCGCTTGAGGGCTAAAGGCAACACCAGTATCATTAGTACACAGCTCTGTCTTTGTTTCACTCTCTAAATGTCATGGAGCTTGCTGTTGATAGATTAAACCAACCATGAAAATGTCAAAGCAATCCTGTTTGGTGGAGGGGGCTACAGGCAAGCATACAGATGTTTCAAAAAGCAAACGTACAGCAGAACCTCCATGCAATGTGTAGGAAACATACGGCTTTATTGTCCTGCTGTTGATTTTCAAATCGATCCCAGTATTGTTATATAATATGTTGTTATTGGGTTTGATATACTTGTCAAGAAATTGCTATAAAGCTACGTTTTCATCTCTAGAAACGTGTTGCTGGGAAAATGCGTGATCAAGTGCTAAACTCACAGAGTGGGTTTAAATACCAGCTTCGCCACTTGCAAAGTGCGTGACCCTGGGCAATCATTTTATCTCACTGCCATTTCTGCCAATATAGAGAGTCCCTACAAGTGTTTCAGTTTGTAGCTTTTGATATTAAAACATTATTCCCTCGTGGTCTACTAACCTACAGAGTGTTACATATCAACGATAGCGTGTGTCCCCTGCGTTACACATGGACACTACTTCTTTATTAAAGGCACTGCCAATGATGTCAAAGAGTGTCAAAGACCCGCGACCCTCCTTGTAATGCTATTGTGTGTGATATCCCTTCTGATGATGTGACTCTGCATAGCCAAATTAGGGGGTCTGCGTGTCTTTTGCTGCACAGGACCTTGGCAAGTCCGTCCCGGAAGTGCAATCTAACAGGTCAGTGCGCAGTATGAAAAACAGTGCTACGGTGCTGTTCTTTTTGTTTTTTGTTTTCGCCGTATATGATTTAAAATGTCCTTTACCGCTAATGTTACAATGAAAGTGGATGGGGGAAGGGTGTCAATGATGCCATGCACATGTGCGTCACAAACCGACTTCTGATGCGTCACCAAGTGCCCTGCGAAACCATTTTGTAAAGTTGGCCCCCCTGACAGGAATTGGTACGAACCAGATTCTTGTATTCATTTTTACGGATTCACAAAATAAGAAAAGATCATTGAACCATTGGTTATGGAAACCAGTCACCGGCACATTATACATACATGCCTGCCCCACGTGTACAACCCGAAGAGCTATCTGGCAGGGATACAGAACTGAGATACACAGGTGCTTACACACAAATACCTGGAGAGGGGTACACCCAATGGGTACTTTCTGGGATTCAGACCCACCACCTGCGAATTACATATACATTACGTATTGATCACCTGAGCTGCCTAACTGGCTACTTTAAGCCGCTGGTTAAGGCTTATCATTTTCTGGGCAGCTTCGTAGCACTCGGCACTGCACTGTTGTCACCTGCCACTTTCACCACTAACATGCTCCGGCTTCCTGTGCTTCAATTTCACAGCTGAAAGCTTCTTCAGGGGATCAGAAGTGTCGCTTTCATGTACCACGTTTACAAACATGTTTGAATAGCGCCACCCAGTGGCTAAATGTGGCTAATTTTCCCATCGATAAAGTAATACAGAAAAAAGGTAAAGAAAAAAAGGTCGTAAAGGTTACCGAGTCTAACTGCTTGTGAATCCAGTAGGATGGCCGTGCAGCCCCAGGGACTCTCAGCTTGGAGATAACCCGTGCGCTTTGAGATGCACTGTTTCGTATAACGTGTTCATAGGTTTCTTGGTGTGGCGGGAGCCCAACGGTAAAGAGGACTGTGACCCGGTGCCTGGTGTGGCCATAGGGAAAGGAAAGGCATGGTAGCATTTCTTGTGCAAGACAGACACATTGGACGAAGTGCTGTCAGGCAGGGGCGGAGACAGCAGCACATTTGGGTGTGGGTGGGAGAGCTGGATGGCAGTTTTGAAAGCTGGTAGTGAGTGGGGCCATTTAACCTATTGGGCTGGGAATCCTCATCTGGAGCCCAGGAGGCTGAATATATACTATACCTTCCCTTGGCCCATTCGATGCATCTTTCACCCACAACTCACCAGAGGTGCAGCCAGGATTGTGTAACAAGTGTGGCCTGGAGCTAAAATAGCAGGGTCACCCGTAAGGGGAGTCCGGAGAGGGAACTGTCCTTGTTCTGCCCTCGACCGAATCTATAGGAGCTACCAAGCTTAGCAAGGGAGAGCAAACCAACCAAAGTGGGTTCAAAGGGGTTCTCTCCCAGAGACATTTTTTTTTTTAAATAAGGGGTTGACATGGTGTATTTTAAAGTACAGGTTCGGTGATACATTAGGTAAAAAGTCACACAGTTTACAATGGCCCTCATTACGACCCAGGCGGTAAGGGGTTTACGCCGGCGTAAACTTCGCCGACCCTTACCGCCTGAGTACGAGTTCCCATAGCGCCATGGTGATTTTAACGCCTGCTTTTTGCAGGCGTTAAAATCCATGGCGCTAAGGGACCTTGATGTTAATTACGCCACCGTAATTTACGGTGGCGTAATTAACGCCTTCCCCACTCCCATTATGCCCTATGGGGCAAAAATGGGAATGGGGAAGGGTAAATGGGGATTGGGGACTTACCGCCCCGCCAAGGTCGGAATGGGGCGGTAAGTCCGCCAACCACCATGGCGGAGTTGGCAACTTAGCGCCATGGACCATGGTGCTAATAGCACCATGGTTCTCCGCCAAGGTCGTAATGAGGGCCAATCAGTTTTGTAGGATAAAACATGAAAAACATCCATTACATGACAAGTCATCCACTATGCACAGAAGCATTTTCAAACACATTTTCATGATGCCTTTGCCCACTGTATGCCAGTATCCTGCAAGTGTAAAAAGCATTTTCATACTGATTGTGCCCAAACATGTCAATTCTGGTACAACTATATATGCCAGTATTCCCACCTAAGAAAATACTCATGTTTGCCTTGCCCATGATGCCAGTAATGATACTATAACTAACATGTTCATGCTGGCTCTGCCGATATATGCTGTATCCCCACGTAAGAACATGCTCCTGTTGCTCTTGCTTTAATGACAGTTACAAAAAAGCCATGCCACTGTAAGAAGGCATGCCCTTGCTGACTAGCTGGTACGATAGCTCAGCGGGTTGAGCCCTTGCTGCTGCAAGCTGAGTGGGATCTGCAGGTCATACGTTCAAATCCTAGCAAGGCCCACTCAGTTTTTCATCCTTCTGAGGTCAATAAATGAGTACCGAAGTTGGGTGATAGTTTTATATAAACTGGACGTACCCAGAGTCTTTAGCTCACTATCTTTCACAGAGGAGAAATATCCAAAACATATCAGTACTTGTCCTGCCCTGGGGCAGTCCAGCACCAAAATGCTGTGCAATTCTCCTCTGACCAAGAGTGCCAACAGCAAATCCAGGCACGTGTTTTGGTCTGGTTGGACCTCATCAGTAGGGTGGAGCTGTGCCTCTCTAAGAAAAGTGAGCAAGATGTCCACGTCTGGATTCCCCTAGCAACCTAGGGTGAGACCCAAAGCTACTTAAAATATGCAAATAACAAGGGGGGTCCTGGGAGGCCCTCTGCCAGACATTAGTCCTAGCATTTCGGTGCTGGACTGCCCAGTGCATGACAAAGACTGATATGTTTTGGATCTTTCTCATCTGTGAAAGATAGTGAGCTAAAGACTCCAGATGTGGACCACTTGCTCACTATTCTTAGAGAGGCACAGCTCCACCCTACTGATGAGGTCCAATCAGACCGAAACATGTGTCTGGGTTTGGTGTTGGTACTCTTGTTCAGAGGAGAATTGCCTAGCATGTCGGTCTGGACTGCCCCAGGGCAGGACAAAGACTGATATGTTTGGGATACTTCTCCTCTGTGAAAGATAGTGAGCTAAAGACTCTGGGTAAGGCTCTCCTTACCAGGACTAATGTGTGGTATAGGGCCTCCGAGGATCCCCCTTGTTATTTGCATATTTTAAGTAACTTTGGGTCTCACCCTAAGTTACTAGGGTAATCCAGACATGGACCCTTTGCTCGCTATTCTCAGAGAGGCACAGCTCCAACCTTCTGATGAGGTCCAAGGACTGATATGTATTGGATATTTCTCCTCTGTGAAAGATAGTGAGCTAAAGAATGTGGGTATGGCTCTCATAACTAAAATAATGTCTGGCTGAGGGCCTCCCAGAACCCCTCTTGTTATTTGCAGTTAAAGGTCTATAAAAACATCTACATTATTATTATCACAACAGACTGTCTTATCACACCACTAGATACAACCCACCCTGTAAAGGAATGCAGAGGGCAGACAGTTTCAGAGAAGGAAAAGAGATACAGTCTGGATACTGACAGGAGGGTAGGTGGTTTGTTTAATAACCACAACCATTTGTTATGATTTCTTGGCTTCAGCACAAAGGAGGAAATTGTCTTAAAATGTCTCTTGTAGTCTTCTTGGAAGGACCGGGGGACAGCCCCACAATGTACCTTTTGCTGTAAGTGTTCTTGGTGCTTAACAGGGTCGAGTTGGCTTCACGAATGCTAGACGAATGGCTGCAGGCTGGCCTTCACGCTGACTCATGGTCAGGAATCATATTCTCAGTGCTGATCGGTGTTTCTGAAGCACTGGTCGAGACATCTCAGGTTTCTTTCAGCCACTGCGGCTTGACAACGATCAGCGTTGCAGTCGGTTGAGGATCGATGACCTCGACTGACTGGAGACTATCCTGTAAGGCGGACGAAGGTAGATGCTTGTCGTTGTACTTCTCCCAGCTTCTTCAATGTGCTTTAAGGCAGATGACCCACAGGTAAGGAGTGTGTTGCAGGCAGCTGCCTTGTCCTTCATTTTGGGTTCCTGTCCAGGGAGCTTGCTGCAGAGCCTAGCAGGGCATGCTGTGTGCTGGCTGTGTCCCGTTCGGAAGTGACTGAAGGGTCCTCTGAGTTCTTTTCTCCCTCTGTTCCTTGGGAGATGTTAAGCAGAGAGATCTTTCTTCCCTCTTTGGATGTCCTGGCCTTCCTTCACGGGTGGAAGCTGTAAGGCAGGCTGTACCTTCAGCCGGGTTCCAAGGATGAGCTTTTCTTTGTTTCTTGTTGTGAAGTCTTCAGATTATCTTCTTAAAGAGGGGCTCCTGTCCTCTTTTAAGGGCAAGTGGGCCACAGTGATTGATGTAGGCTCATCCTACCTTACTGAACCAATCCTGGGTCCCTACCAACAAGTTTCCATCAGTTTGAGGTCATAACCAGAGTATTGTGCAATAGGAAAAAGGTAAAGAGGTGAAACAGGAACAAGGGGTGTCCCAGAACGAATATGGCAGAGCCCTTCTCTCAAAAGAAAGAGCTCTGGGGTGACTCCCTTGTGATACCAACTCCCACCCATCTTCTTGTCTGCAGTGATCAAAAAGTCTCTCTGGTTAATGGTTCTCCCTGTGTGGTACCTGTAAAGCAGCAGGTCTACCTTGAAGATGCTGTGAGGCCACACTCTCTGGCTCCTGCAAACCACATTATCATACATTATGAATGGCGTCTCCCTAGAAATGTGGCCTACTGCAACAATAGACCCGGGCATGTACGTTCACTGTCATTGATAATGAGAGGGGGAGCTGGCTTCAGGTTAACACAGTTAAATATGAAAGGTTGTCTCTTGTCTCCTTCCGTGCTTCACCCCTTTACCTTTTCTGTTGCAAAACACTCTGGTTATGATCTCATGCATACAGGAGATTGTTGGTGGGGGCCCAGGATTGGTCATTAGGGGGTTCATTAGGGGCTGTTTATCCTACAACAACCTCTATGGTCAATTTGGCTTTGAAAGAGGGTCTGTAAAAGCAAAAGGAAATATCGAGGCTGAGTACCCCAAAAGGAAATACACCAAACACAGGCTTATAAAGATTCACAGATCTTTATTCTATAACTGTACAGTTTACAAAGAAACAAAGTATCAGATAGCTATCTGGCCCTCAGTACATCACAGCGAATACCAGCCCTTTCGGTGTGAGAAGTGAGAGGTACTGGACGTTTAAACATTTACACATTTTATACATTTCTGATCATAAAGTCCAGCCCCCCTACAGGTTAATGATACTCGGTCTAGGGTTCGTGCCGAGTTCACTTCTAGTTTGTCCAACTATATGCATGTGGATTATCTTCAGTTTGTACAACAACAAGTCACAATGCCAACAGTGTATTCTCGGATTTAACAGTAAGTCTTAACACACGTCCTATACAATGTAGTTCAACAAGTGTCCACGTTCAGTATTAAGACAGCATTGTAGTTGATGTATGTCCACGGATCGGACTTGTTGGTGCAGGTAATCCTCTGTCTACAAGCCAGGCATGGGAAAAGGTCTCTTTACTTGACCCAAACATTCGTCCAACTGACAGTTTAGACATTAACTTATGTACAAAAGTCAGGACGGATCAGTTACAAGCGGGAAACACTGTCCACCATTTTAGAACACAGAACTACTTTGGAGTGGAAATCAAAATGGCGGAAGGACCTAAAATGGCAGCTAAGTCGATCTAAGTTCGGAACTTTGCTACGCGGTTTTCTTCGCAGAGCGACTGGGCTTAGGCCAATATATACAATTAAGGAGGCACAATCTGATATCCCGTTTAACAAACCCTCCTTTTGGCCTGAGCCAAGCGCTTAACTACTTCTAGTCACTTTACGAGTAACACCACGTCTCAATGTCCATACATCCTGAATCACTATCGGAGATATCAATTGTCATGAGGTCAGATACTGAGATTTCTTTCAGCACAAATTCATTGGATATTTTCTCTTGGGCGTATACCTTGTGTCCTAATGTACCCATCACTTGCGCACAACATCCTCCTAACATCGAATACACACCAGGAAAACATTGTATACAACAACAAAGAAACAACAGAATACCTAAAATAACCAGCAAGACCAAAAGTAGCTTCCATCCCCAAGATCGCAAGAAGACCCATAATCAAGTGCTAAGATCCCAGTTTCCCTCGGGAACATGCACTTCTGAACTAAGGACGTGCAGATTTTGTATTGCTGTGAAAATCATTGCGGAGGAATCTGGCACGAAAACACAGCAAGCGAACCCCACTAATTTACATACCCAACCACGCTCAGCCAGGATGACATCTAATGCCATCCGGTTCTGAAGTGCCACTAACCTTATTGCTTTCTGTTCTAAAGTCATATTATAGAGTATGTCAGTGGTCTGGTTGATGGTCCTTCTCCAGTACTCTCGCTAGTCTCCTGATATCTTCAGAGTTCAGCATTTGTCCCCAAAATGGCACAACAGATTTAGCCTCATCACCCAGAATTTGTGCTGAAGTATTCCCATTCTCGTCCCGCCATGGACGAGCCTTTGAAACTTCTCTAGTGCTAGCAATGAATACCCCGGGTAACAGAATCCCTAAATAACAGGTTCCCTGCCAATCCCTGGGTAAGCATGGAAATGCTACATTACCGCAAACAAAGTAGACAGGTTTGCCTACATACAAAGGTCTGTCCTCATTAGTCAAATTCCCAACATTGGCGCAACCCTTGAAATGACCCATTGACTGAGTACCAATCCTCTGTATGCCGAAAGAAACTGAATCAGGGCTTTGGTTAACAGTGTAAGAAGGTGGCGTGGCATCCCTATTGCCTATAGGAGCCATCTTGAAAGAGTTCAAAGATTGAAAAGGACGGGGCAGTCTATCAGAAGGCCTACTAGAAGCAACATAAGGCTTGTTCCTATTTGCAAAGAGTGAGCATCCCAGGGGGGTTAGAACTCGCTTCTCAAAATCTTTCAAGTTAGTCCCATCAAAGTTCCCCGAGATGCTATCATTCCATCAGCCAAAGAATAGTTCCCTTAAAGAAGCATAGCATGCAGTTGTCAAGGTAAAGGATGAACATACCGACCCAGCCCCTTGTCCCTGTGTTGCGGTAAATGCGAACAGACCCAACAATTGGACCTATTGAAAATGGCATGTGTAGCATTCATAATGAGTAATAGAGTGTTGTTGTGGTAACTCTGTCTGTGCTGAGAGTCTCTAGGAGATAGAGTGTGCAGATGCATGAAAGGAGTAGAAACAGTGGGTACATTTTCAGTAGGTAACACATTTTCAAGCAGATGTACTTCTTCTAGATACCAGAAACCTAAGGCAATGACTATTGTAAAACCAATTAACATTATCGCAAGACAACAATACATTTTCGGGGCCCACACATTCGATTGTTCATTTTCACGGCTGGTCACACTGTCTCTTATCTGTTCCGTACGAGTGGGAGTGGTTGCAGGCATTGTTTCTTCAAGCAATTGCACCAAAGTTATATGCTGGCGATCTCCAGATCGCGCGTCTTCTTAGACCTTTGACAAACCCTAGCCAACAGAATCCCCTTATGTACAAAATGATCGGGTCAAAGAGACAAGCCCTTCAAAGATTTTCCTTGATGGCACAGCCGAATCGTGCAGTAAGTCTACTTCCTCGGACGCAGATCGTACCTTGTGATCCCTGGTACTGAATGATCTGTGAACGACGTGTCGTCGCTCCCTGATGGAAGCAACGAATGCAAAGTGAGATCGGACACAAGATTCGGAACAAATTGTGAAACTGGAACTGTTGGAGAGTGTGGAGACAAAGTGGCTGTTTCCCCAGGCCCCATAGCCTCAGGGAGAGACTCTGATGCACTCTCGATGCTGGTTGCTGCTTCGTGATCATTGGTTACAGCATTAGTGAGGGGTTCTGTGTATTCTGTAGCGTGTGGCAAAGGGTAGGAATCCTCTTGATGTGAGACGCGTGGATCCAATGCTTATTGTGTGCCACCCGTGCTGCTTTCTGTGTGACCAGGAGGACTTGGTAGGGGCCCCGCCAACTAGGTGCGAGGCAAGAAGATCGCTCAAACGACTTGATGAGGACCCAGTCTCCCGGCCGTATGCTGTGACCGGGGCCCTCGTATCTTACTGGTAAAGTCTCTCGCACCTGGTGATAAATCAAATACAGATTTTTAGTTAATTGCCCACAGTAATCAGAAAGAAGTACATTTTCGACCTCACGTAAAGAACGGGGCTTCGGTATGTTCCAAATGTTAGCTGGCCTACCCATGACCACCTCAAATGGAGAGAGCCCAGTCTTAGTTTGAGGGGTCATTCTCATAGACAATAACACGATCGGTAAGGCGTCCGGCCATTTTAGTTTGGTGCCAGCACACGTCTTAGCAAGCTTGTTCTTGATGATGCCGTTGTGTCTTTCTACTAGTGTCATGCACGTAGACACATGGAAGGTATGGCAGCGGTTTCGGTGGAACGGCCATTAGACGTTCCAGCGCACCTGTTGCTATCCTTTGGGTGTCAGTCTAGTCTTTTCTGCATTTTCGCCGACAGCCGGAAAGTATTTACTTCGGGGTTTCCGGATTGTCGGCACGTTGCAATGTCTAAGCGGCTACTCGCTACTTTTTTGCTGAACGCTGTGTATTTTCTCTCCTCCCTGTGCTGTTGTTCTGTTTCTCCCTTTGTTTTCCCTTTTATTTTGCTTTCCGCCTCTGTTGAGGGGCAGGACCCTCGTTCTTTCTTTTCAGGGGTATCAGGCCACTTCTTTCTAACTCCACGGATTATCGCACTCTTGCGCGTTAAACCCCTAGCAACCTTTTGCTTGTTCCTGTCTCTTACCTGGATTCCCGAGTCCTTCAGCCTTTCCACGAGTGCTGTCTGAGTGGCTTCCTTCTGTACCTTCCGGATGTCCTTCCAACTGCCTCCGCTGAACTCCATCCACGCGGACGTGCCTGCCATCCACTCTCCGATTTCAAGAAGGTTTTTTTTACGCCTGTGGCTTTATCCACTATTGCCTGTCTTCGGTGACGGGGCCGCAGTGGCCACAGTTTACTGGAGGCCGCTGTGTCTTCTCACCGCGGGAGGTTCACCACGTCATTTGCCTGTCTCTACCGGGAGTCCTCCAGGTACGCAACGGATTCAAGCTCTACAGGTGAGGAGACAGAGGAGGGAAGTGGGATGGACGATTCAGACACGAGTTGTGACAGATTGCAACACCACCCAACCATGGCTACCCCAGAACAGATCCAAGAGTTAGTGGGGGTGATACAGAAACTCTCCCAAGAAGTTCAAACACTGAAGGCTGAAAATCAGACTCTACAACAGATATCCCAAGAAGTCCAAACTCTGAAAGCAGAAAATGTTGTTCTCAAACAACTGATGAAGGCGAGAGAGAGTCCACCTAGCCCGGAATTACCTCCTATGCCATTGCCCTCGGGAAAGTTTTACGGGTCCTCTAGAAAGGTGAAGGAATTCTTGGATGCTTGCAAATTGTATTTCACTTACAGGCCTGTCCTATTTGCACCCAGCAAGGCCAGGGTAGGCTTTATGATCTCGAACATGTCGGGAAACGCCTTGTCTTGGGTCAGTCCCCTAGTCACCGGGGAGGATACTTCCTTGCAAGACTACAAGGGGTTCTGCGCTCTAATTAAACAGACCTTTGAACGTCCAGAGACCACGTTCTCCACTTGCGAATACCTTTTCGATGCCCATCAGGGCTCCATGGACATACTAACGTATATTTCGAACTTAAAGGCATCAGCAACACAGGCAGGCTGGCCTGAACAGGCACAGTATGCGATCTTTCGAAAGAGGACATTAAAGATGAATTGGTCCGGATGCCACCACCTTCCTCATTGGCAGAACTGCTCTCCGCTGTCCTTCAGATAGAACACCGCTTGTAAGAAAGAAGGAACGAACGTCGCAAGTTCAGGAGTCGATCCTATTTCGCTGGTCCTTCTCAATCTACCCTTCCTACTCCCTCCTTCCTCCCAAAAGAAGAACCCATGCAAATCGGTGTTACCCGGGGTCCTCTCTCCATGGAGGAACGATGCAGAGAGAAGGGATTGCGTGCTTATTGTGCATCTGAAAAGCACTCCATCCATGACTGTGTGGAATTAGCTGCACGCCGGTCAGGAAACAAATATCCTCGGAGTTAAAAGGGATGAACTGCCGAGGAATCAGATACCCTTCCAGTTCCTACATCTCATTGTCGGTCTTGGCCTCCAATCGTTGAGGATTCCCGACTTATGGTGATCACTGTGCAGCTGCTCATCAAGGGCGAATGGGTGGAATCTCTAGCCTTTTATAGACTGCGGCGCAGCTGGAAACTTTATCGATACCCACTGGGCATCCAAGATGGGAATCAAACGGATCGAGAAACTGGAGGATCAGAAAGTCGAAGGAGTAGACGGAACTCCGTTGTCTTCAGGACCAATCACACATCTAACTGAAGAACTCTGTCTCAAGATATCCCAACACTCTGAGACCATAACTTTTGACATCACAAGAGCCGCACACTTTCTGATCATCCTTGGGATCTCATGGCTCCGTCGGCATAATCCCTGCATCGATTGGGCTCAAAACAAGCTGGTCAGATTATTTCAAAAGACATTTTAGCCTACAGACTTGTCCAGTCCGGATCCAGGCTGCAAGTCCCACTATGAGTCCATCCATCAGTATCCATGCCTTACCCGCTGAATATCTCCCATATCAATGCGTGTTTTCCGAGCAGGCCACTTTGGAACTACAATACCTGGACAGTAATCTACAAAACGGCCTGGTTCAACCTTCCAAATCACCTGCAGGAGCTCCCCTCTTCTTCATTCCCAAGAGGGATTTGTCGGAGCTAAGACCTTGCATTGACTTCCGGGGACTGAACAAGGTTACAATCCGGGACAGATATCCGATGCCGTTTATATACGACATTTTGGAAGCTGTGCAAGGGGCTCAAATCTTCACTAAACTCGATCTACGCCGTGCATATCATCTCCTGCATATTTATGGATCGCCTATTCTCCGATCTAATGTACATCACTGTTATCGTCTACTTAGATGATATTCTGATTTTCTCCAAGGACCCAAGGCACCACACACAACATGTCTCTGAAGTTTTGCACCGGCTCCGAGTCAGCCACCTACTTGTCAAAATGGAAAAATGCGTATTTGGGGTAACCTCTATCCCTTATTTGGGGTTTGTACTATCCCCAGAAGGTGTGTCGATGGATGAACGGAAGGTCTCTGCGATCCTGGATTGGCCCACGCCCTCCTGCGTTAAGAAGGTCCAACGATTCTTGGGGCTGGCCAATTATTATCGCCGGTTCATTCAGAACTTCTCGAACGAGGTTCTCCCCATTACATCTCTCTTGAAGAAGAGCCCACTTCCATTTCATTGGACCCCGAGGCAGAGAGGAGTTTTAAATACCTCAAGGCCCTCTTTTGCTCGGCCCGATACTCCAGCATCCTGATCAATCATTGCCTTTTCTCGTCGAGACCGATGCCTCCACGGCTGCTATTGGGGCGGTGTTACTCCAATCATTTGATGGAGTAGAACACCCCATTGCGTATCGAAGCCACTGACATCTAGCCAAAGAAATTATTCGGTTCTAGAAAGAGAATTACTAGCTATGAAGCAGGCATGCGAAATGTGGAGACATTTACTTCAGGGTGGTGCTCAGCCTTTTACGATCCGCACAGATCACAAAAATCTCAAGATCCTAGATTCCATGGAATGTGTCAACTCGCGCCATGCCCGATGGGCACACTTTTTTGCCCAGTATGATTTCCGCATAACTTACCACCCTGGTAGCCAAAACGTCTTAGCAGACACTCTATCCCGGAAGGATACTGGAAACGCCATCTCCTCAAGTCCCGAACTCATGTTCCCCAAGCCTCGACAAATCGCTGTAGTGGACACCTTCCTACAGCAAGTAAGAAAGGCAACAAAACAAACACCACCACACTCTTACATGGGTCTCACCCAAAAGGATGGACTCTGGTTGGACACGCGCATATGACTTAATGAAGGCGAGGTATCTATTCGTTTAACACACCAGAGACAACATACGTCCCGAATAGCCTACAGCCTTGCGAGCAATTTCAACCACCGCCCAATGCCTGAGGCTATACGCATTACGTCTGTAGTCACGTATTTAAGCCAGGCTACGTCGCAGGAACGACGGCCCGGGATTTCCGTTTTCGCGGAGCTTGAGGACAATTCACGATTGCCGCAGATTGAATGACAGGTAACATGCTGGTCCTGTTTTCTTTTGTTGTTTTTTGGATTAATGCCCCTCTCCATCTGTTTCTGTTGCCAACTGTAAGAGGGAGCCTTGAATTTTGATTCCTTGCGATAAGGAGTCCTTAACACCCGAAAGTTCACAACAAGGCAAGACTCGTTTAGATTAAAGCTCCGGCCTTTCAGGCTTTTCCTAAACAAACAGATGGACGGGCTATCAGCCGTTTACGGTTTAGTAAACTGGCCCGAGCTTTTCAGAATTAGGAGAATGGATCAGCCATAAACAGTGGTCTATAATCCTCCGGTTGTTTACTTTGGGGCCAATTAGCGAGCAGGCAACCGGTAGACGGTCTAATCTATGGTAGTGTTTTGCTGCTTTATTCAATTTATTTTTTCATTATTTATTTTCTTATGTTAGCTAGAGCATGCAGTTGGGTGAGTCACATTGGTAGTTTCAAGATTTATTCGCTTGTTTACTCTGGAATCATTCTATACCGTGGAACTCTACCATGACCATAGAAACAGTATCTATTCATTAACTTACTAAATTACTTATTTATGCAGATTCGTTTTGTCAAGTTCGTCTTTGTCCAACTGAGGAATTCACAAGCCCTGTGGACCGTGGGATCCAGTGTCCTTACTAAGACTACTATTAGACTGGTACTTTGAACTCTACCTGCGTTGTCTTCTTGTATGCCACGCTCTCAAAGTTCTGAACATATACATTGGGGCATCCAGGTGAGCTGCCCGATTCTAGTTTTCAATTTTGAGCTCTAGCTCACATACATTTGATGTACAAGTGGGTTATATTTGGACAACCAATCCATTTTTAAATAACTTTTGGATCTGATATTTTTTCAGTCACCTATAGATCCAGTGATTGCTTTAGCCTTTATTTCTTATTTATTTCTTACTTTCATCAATTGTTTTTAGACTGTCCTTTCCGACTCTTTTCCTTTTGGGCCCTTTTGCACCGGGACCATGGTACAACTGGATCTACTTGATTTCCTTGCCTCACTTGTTCTCTGTAGGAATTTCTCGAGTAATTTCATTACCATGTACTTTATAAGATAATTGAAAATTCTGACTGTATATTTATACCTTGCGTTGCAGATACAATTTGTTTGAGATCCCCTTTTTTTGGTGCGGATGCACAGTTACCCCCTGGACTTACTGACAGGATTGTGGAATCAGCCCCCATACAGGGTCGAGATTATGGTAATTACCTTTTCTCCCCTCTCTTTTTTGCATTGAATGTCACAAGACTTGTTGAAACCAATTGATATGGGAGAGGTCCCGCTTGCTGCACTTATAGATCATCTACTATTTTTTATTTAGTATGTAACTGCTATTCATGATGTGTTTCTTTTTTCTTCTTTTTTCTTTTCCATACCCTGTTTTAGGTGAAAAAAATGTGTTTACTTTTTAAAAATGTGTAAACATATAGAAGACAAAAAAGTTTTTTAATCACACCTGGGTACGTTCAGACAAAAACACAGATGAACAATCCCGAATCTATGAAATTCAAGGGAATGCTATGTCCTGACGAAGATGGACATCACCTGCATGTTTTGCTAGATGTGTTATTTCCATCGAAACTACTATTTTCCAATGGTGCCATGTCATTTACATTTATCATTTGTTTTTTCCTTCTTCATGACACCTTAGTAGTCGACGCACAGCATCCCATAGTTAGATTTTAGTGTGTGTGCTTTACTGTTTTGTTGTTTGGAATTCAATACAATTTCTTTCCATAGTTCGGTCTTTTGTGTTCCTGATTTGATTATTGAAATGAAACCTTCTTTGTTTGGTTTTCTGGACTCAATATTATTTTGACTGTTTTTTTGATATTTATTTGATTGTTTATATAATTAGTCTGGTCAGAGCGACTGGGGGTCCCCCACTTGAGTGATTCCCTTCACTCGCTTGGGGCACCACCCACGGCATGCCCAGATTAATTCCTAGGTTTCATGTGATCAACTGACTTGCGACCTTTCGCAGTAGTCACTATTTGACATTAATATTACTAACAGTATGCACCTTTTTAGCCAACTGTAAGATACAATTTTGTATATTGTACTAGAGCTTTAGACAATTTAATACTCTTTTAGACTATTTGTATAAAATAAATATAATATTACAAATCAATTGCTTTGTTGTGCAGCTGGGGGAGTCCCTTTCCTTGTATATATGGTTGAATGATGTCCCTTGAATGAATTTTTTGGCCTTTCCGTTGGCTTGACCTCCATGTAATATTATTTCTGGTTCAAGGATCAGCACCTCTACCTTCCTACCAAGGAACTTAGACTGAAGGCAATCCACTGGTGTCACGACAGTCTCACCTCATGTCATCGAGGAGTAAAGGGTACACTGGATGTTGTCCGTCGCTATTACTTTTGGTCTCAGATGGGCAGAGATATAGCCGACTACGTTAAGAAGTGCTCAGTATGTGCAAAGGCGAAATATCACACGGGCAAATCCATTGGCCTGTTGGAACAGCCCACACCCCCCACTCGTCCCTGGGGTATAATAACAACAGACTTTATTGTGGACCTGCCACCTTCAGAGTCCTGTACGTGCATCATGGTAACAATCGATACTTTCTCCAAAATGGCACACTTCTCTCCGTTACCCAAGATACCTTCCGCTGAAAGAATGTCTCAGGTCTTCCTCCGCGACATCTTTCGCCTACATGGGATCCCAGACAAGATCCTCTCTGATCGGGGAACACAATATACCTCGAGGTTTTGGGCAGCATTATGTCAGCACTTGGGCATAGAAAGAGCCCTCTCGTCTGGATTTCACCCACAGACCAATGGCCAGACACAGAGAGCCAATGCCACTTTAGAAAAGTATCTCCGCTGTTTTTGTAATCTTCAGCAGAATAGCTGGGTGTCGCTTCTTCCCACAGCAGAATTTGCACATAATAACATTAGGCATTCTGCCATCAAAATGTCTCAGTTTTACTGTACCTATGGACTACATCCAAAAGGTTTCCACCTGGGGTTGATAAGCCAGACACGAATACCTGCCATCGAGGCAGGTCTAACTGCTATTAAAGAGGCACATGCCAATGCTTCTTGTAGTCTCAAGGATTCTGCCCAGTACAACAAGAAGCAGGCAGACTCACATCGTCAGCCCGGACCTACCAGGGAGGTGGGGTCAAAAGTCTGGCTATCCACCAAGTACCTTCCCCAGTGGGCCCATCCATCCAAACTGTCTCCGACATATCTAGGTCCTTTCTCTATTCTTGCTAAAATCAACCCTGTATCTTATAAACTTTGTCTTCCTGCTAATCTTAAACGCATTCACCCAGTCTTTCATGCATCTTTACTCAAACCTTTCTTTCAGTCTCATGGACGCTCCACATCGAACCATGCACATATTGAGGCTGATGACGAAGGGGAAGAATATGAGGTATCCCACATATTCCTCTCCAGATACTACCGGGCAAGATTAGAGTACCTGATTGGATGGGTGGGTTATCCCAGATCCGAAGATTCATGGGAACCCCTGTCCCACATCCACGCCCCTCAACTGCTCAGAAGGTTTCATCGCCTCCATCCGGGGAAACTGGGGGGGCGGCCTTCCGACGGAGGCATACTGTCATGCACCCAGACGCATGGAAGGTATGGCAGCAGTTTCGGTGGAGCGGCCATTAGAAGTTCCAGCAAGCCTATTGCTATCCTTTGGGTGTCGGTCTAGTCTTTTCTGCATTTTCACTTGCGACCGCCGACAGCCGGAAAGTATTTACTTCCAGGTTTCCGAACTGTCGGCGCGTTGCAACGTCTAAGCGGCTCCTCGCTACTTTGTTGCTGTACGTTATGTATTTTCACTCCTCCCTGTGCTGTTATTCTGTTTCTCCCTTTGTTTCCCTTTTATTTTGCTTTCCACCTCTGTTGCGGGGCCGGACCCTCGTTCTTTCTTTTCGTGGGTATCAGGCCACTTCTTTCTCGCTCCACGGATTATTGCACTCTTCCGTGTTAAACCCCTAGCAATCTTTTGCTTGTTCCTGCCTCTTACCTGGATTCCCGAGTCCTTCAGCCTTTCCATGAGTGCTGTCTGAGTGGCTTCCTTCTGTACCTTCCGGACGTCCTTCCAACTGCCTCTGCTGAACTCCATCCACGCGGACGTGCCTGCTATCCACTCTCCGATTTCAAGAAGGTTTTTTTTACGCCTGTGGCTTTTTCCCCTATTGCCTGTCTTCGGTGACGGGGCCGCAGTGGCCACAGTTTACTGGTGGCTGCTGTGGCTTCTCACCGCAGAAGGTTCACCACGTCATTCGCCTGTCTCTACCGCGAGTCCTCCAGGTACGCAACGGATTCAAGCTCTACAGGTGAAGAGACGGAGGGGGAAGTGGGACGGACGATTCAGACACGAGTTGTGACAACTAGTCCAGCACTCTGTGCGTGTCTAGCAGAATGGAACCTTTTATCGATCTGTAATCCCGCGCATATCTGCAGATTTACAGCAGCTATAAAATGTGGACCATTGTCTGACCAGATGACTCTTGGCAACCTAAATCTAGAAAAATATTCCTTCAGCATGATTTTTGCCGTGGTCATGGCTGTGGCATCTTTAACGGGAAAAGCTTTGACCCATTTGCTAAAAGCACAGATAATGACTAGTACATATTTGTAGTTGTTACAACGCTCCATTTCAATGAAATCAAAATGTATTAACTCAAAGGGGACAGAAGGTAGACCAAAACTACCCCTAGGAGTCGATGTGCTCTTTCCCACATTATGCTGCAAACAAATCATACACCCTTGAACGAAGCGTTCAGCTACCCTAGGGATTTTATCATTTATCCACACATTTTGCAACATTTTGTTGACTTTACGAGCGCAAATATGGGTGGGACCATGAGCCATAACAACCAACATAATATACACGTCGGGCAGTAACCATTTCCCTTCAACTTTGTCCACCCAACACCCATCATCATCCGATTTTGCCAAACCCTCAGCCCATTTCTTAGATTCCTCTAACGTGGCATTGGCTTGAATATTCTTTACAGATTCAATACCCTCAACCAAAGTACAGGCATTTGTGGCTTCCCTTGAAGTCTGTTTGGCTATCCGGTCAGCGAAAGTGTTCCCTTTTATTACATTATCTATAATCTTCTGATGTGCTGCGCATTTCATAATTGCTAGCTGAGTAGGGAGTGTAAGCGCTGAGAGTAACCGTACTATGAAGGAGCCATGCTGGATTTTAGTGCCATGTAAGGTCCAGAAACCTCATTCTGCCCAAAGTCTGCCGAAGTTGTGAACCACCCCAAAGGCATACTGACTGTCAGTATATATGTTCACGGTAAGCCCTTCGGAAAGTTCACAAGCTCGAGTCAATGCTATAATCTCTGCGGCCTGCGCGGACTTATGCGTGATTTTTTTTGGTCTCCACGACCGTGCTCAATGTGGTGATTGCATAAGCAGCTGTGGATGTACCATCCGGAAGTTTGAAGCAGGAGCCATCACAAAACAGCTCCCCTTGTGGACTGTTCAAAGGAGTGTCTTTTATATCGATTCTGCCTTTTGTCTCTTGCTCTGTAGTGTAAAGGCAGTCATGTGACTCTTCGTCACTGCAAGCAGTACCTTGCGGGAAAGGTAAAAGTTCAGCCGGATTAAGGACACAACACCTCTTTATTTGGATGTGCGGTGCAAACAAGATCAATTCGTATCTCGTTAATCGTGCGGAGGTGGGGTGTTGAGTTTGTGTTCTGTTTAATAGAACATCTACATAGTGAGGTACCATCAGGGTTAAAGCATGGCCTAGAACCATTCCCTTGCTCTGTTTTACGGACACAGCAGCAGCAGCGACAGCTTTCAAACATCTTGGCAAAGCGCATGAAACAGGATCAAGGGTGGAAGAAAAGTAGCCGCACGGCCTATTCTTCCCTCCATGTTCCTGAGTTAATACAGCCAAAGCACATCCATCACATTCATGCACATATAACACAAAGGCCTTTTCATAGTTTGGTGTGCCCAAAACTGGTGCCGAGCACAATGCAGTCTTGAGCAAATCAAATGCTTGCTGGTGTTCCAAGTTCCACGGCAATGGCGAAGAAATGCCCTTCTTCGTCAGAGCCAACATTGGTTTAATCACTAAGGAGAAGTTTGGGATCCACTGCCTACAGGAAGAAGCCATTCCTATCAAGGCTCTGACTACTTTCTGTGTATTTGGGACAGACTTGCTAGAAATGATTTTTATCCACTAAGATGTCAACCTTCTCCCCTCCTTTGACAGGAGATAGCCTAAATAGGCGACCTCCTGTCGACAATATTGAAACTTTTTAAGTGATGCTTTGTGTCCATGTCATGCTAAGTGGATAAGCAAAAACACGGTGCCCTCCTTACAGGCACTCTCTGAGTCAGCAGCTAAGAGTAGGTTTTCTACATACTGAAGCAATGTACAAGTGGTAGGCAACTCGAGTGTGTCGAGCTGCTCTTTCAAAGCCCTACTGTAAATGCTAGGACTCTCCGTGTAACCTTGCGGTGCATGGGTGAAAGTAAACGAACATCCCCCTAAGGTGAACACGGACAAGTATCTACTGTCTTTATGTATAGCAATACTAAAGAAGGCGTTCTTTAGATCCACCATACTAAAGTGAGTCCCTGAAGCCGGAATCATGGTTAATATTGTAGTCGCATCAGGCACATTGGGAAATTGTGGAGCAACAATCTTATTGATGGCACGTAAATCAATAATGAAGCGGAAGGGAATTGCATTATCTCCTTTTTTGTACATGGGCAAAATCGGACTATTGCACAAACTACCTGCAATTTCCTCAATCACCCCATGATGCACAAAATCGGAGACTATGCATTTCACAGCTTGCTCGCCATCGACCGAGATTTTATACTGGGGAATACGTGGCAACTTCACTCCATATTTCAATATAATCTTAATGGGCTCAATTTGCAAAACACCCACATCATCATCGTCGATTGCCCATAAACACTCTGGAACATCACTGAATTCTGGCGGCAAAGGTCTGGTCAAGTATTGAGAGACAGAAAGTTGCTGTGTTGAAATCGTCAAACACACTCCATCAGAAGAACAATCAATTACCGCATTTAATTCCTTCAACAGATTCAACCCTAACAAATTCTCTCCACAATTTGTAGTCAAAAGAAATGGACAGTGGTCCGTAAATGGACCCAAAGTAATAGGTACTGGCGAAGAAACCGGACAGACAACTGGTGTGCCAGAAAACCCTACAGAAACATTGGTTTGCCCTGACAGTGGAATGTTTGGAACCCGTGAATGGTCAATGGAACACTTCTGTGCTTCTGTATCTATCAAGAATAGATGCTTCCTATTTCCCACTATCATCTCAACGTAGGGACCTTTCTGATTAATGGGAATAGGTGTTGGTTCCAAACCCTGCTTCGGGCAATCCTAGCGAAACAGAATGTTATCGAAAGGAAGTTCTTCAGAAAGGTAAGCAGCAGAAGGATGATCAAAAATGTTTCTATTATCCACACTTGGTGCCTGATTGTCCTGTGAAAAAGGTTGCTGTGAATCCTGCGAAAACTGACTTCTACCAGGAACCCCCTGCCCCAGGGCGGCCTCTGGATCGTCTACCCATATTCCCAAATGTGTTATTCGATCTCTGCTGGAGGATTGGGCATTGTGCATGCCAATGACCCTCTTGTCTGCAATAAGCACAGTGGTTTATGTTTACAGGACCAAATGGCGCATTTCCCTGTGGAACATACTGACCCCTGAATTGCGAATTACCCCCTCTAGGGTCTCTAACAATTTGCTGTAATAGAACTTTTGTTTTTAAGTCTCCTTTTCTCTTTTCAACTTTCATTTTCGCTATTGACACGATTCTCATAGTACTGAGCCATATGCAATACTTCTGACTGAGACTTCTTTTTGCCAAGCACTCTCTGAAGACATAATTTGCGAATGGATGTCAGGCAGCAATCCACGCACAAATTTGTCCATGAATAGTCATTTCCCAAGTCTTGCTCACTGAAATCTGAAAATACTTGTTCGAACCGATTAAAGAACTTAGTAGCACCCTCACACTTTCCTTGAACACAGGCAGTAAGTTTGCCCCAAATAATCCTTCTTTATGGAATTATAGTTTTTAATGTTGTAACTATTCTATCAGGCAAAGTTAGTATTACCTGTGGTGGTCTCGCGCCAGCTGGCCTTTCTCTTTCTCTATCAAGTCTAACCATGTCATCCCATGTATCTCCTAACCCTGGTACATCATCTACAGTCCTAATCTGTTTCCACAAGTCAATGGGCAGGAGTGCGGGAAATAACAGGTCAATATCACTTAAGGTGAATACTGATGATTGCAAAACAGACTCTATTTCTTCATAGAACCCTGTTGGATACGTCTTAATATCAGGAATAGATTGTTTTATGGTGTTCACGTCCTGTCTCGAAAAACGGGACGTGAACGATCCAAGACACATAGGGCCTCATTACACGATAGGCGGTAAGGGTTTACCGGTACCAGTATTTTACCGGTACCGGTAAACCCTTACCGCCTTACTACGAGGTCCCTTTGCAGGTCGGGGAATTTAACGCCTGCTTTTTGCAGGCGTTAAAAAACGAACCCGCAAAGGGACCGGGGTGCTAATTACGGTACCGCAATTTGCGGTACCGTAATTAGCGCCTTCCCCATTCCCATTATGCCCTATGGGGCAAAAATGGGAATGGGGAAGGGCAATGGAGGAAAGAGGAATTACCGCCTTCCCAACCTTGGAATAGGGCGATAATTCCCCTTTTCTCCAAGGCGGTACCGGTAAATTACCGGCATGAACCATGGCGCTAATAGCGCCATGGTTTACCGCCTACCGTGTAATGAGGCCCATAATGTGCAGGAATATCTTGAGCAGCTGCACCTGTTGCAGGATCAGGTGGCATCTCAACTTTTGGGACAAATGTCAGAGGAACCTCTCTCATAGGCAACTGAGACGTAGGCAACTCCGAACGCTTACTAAGCAACAGAGCTAGATCGAGCGCTAAAGCAGCTGAAGAAGTGTCAAACGAAAAAGCCCTCTTATAAATATTCAATAACTCTGCAGGACAACAAATCTTTCTTTTTATGCATTCATCCTGCAGGTACTCTACCATTACCTGTATCACTTTCCTCTGCATTTCTGGCGTGTACTGACTATACGTGTCATATACTTCAACAGGAGTTATTGAAGTGTCTGAAATCCACCTAATCGCATCTTTCGTACAAATTTGTGTTTCCTCGTTTATCGATTTGCGACAAGGAAAAAAACATTTCTGTACTAACATACCATCTACATCTTCATTCCGTAACCTTTCCAACTCCCTTCTTTACTCAAAAACCCTCTCGACATGCTCATGTACTCTCTCCGCAGTATTTCTAGAAAATGTTAAAGTATTCAGATCCCTTAGCCCTTGTGGTAAATCTATATCATTTTGCCTGTTCCACATTATACATAAATGAATTCCTAATCCTTCCTAATCCTTCAATAAAAACATGTTTCACAGGAAAATTGTCTAAGTTCGAAAGTGTGGCAAAAACATTAGCTTGTTCACCCCTCTCCATACAATGTCTGGCCCATGCAGTCAATTCATGCTTTCTCTCTGAAGACACAGTATTACGAGTTATGAGTTACAAGTTATAATTCTTGATCCCACTCCCCGATCTACTACAAGTGGTGTAGAACCACTTGGAAGAGGGAGAGTAGGCACATTTTGTACATTCGGAAACAAAGGTGCTATCACTGGTGCAGAAGGCAAACTCACCGGACCCGCAACAGCAGGCAAAGGTGGAGAAGCAGGTCGAGGAGCGACGACAAGAGGAGGAACAACAGCCGGAGGAAGAGGAACATTAAGAGGAGCAATAGGAGGATGAGGAGGAGCTACGGGAGGAGGAATAACAGCAGGAAGAGGAACATATGGAGGTGGCGCAGTGGCACCAGGCCTTTGTTCATTTAAAGGTTTGTTGATCAGCTCATCAGATACATGAAAGTCTTTAGAAGGATACATTTTCTGGACATCAAGTGAAAAAGCTCTATCCATATTCCTAACTGACTCAGGCTGTTTATTCTGGTCATATAACAATGCTTTTTTGGCGTTCGTCATATGGCGGCGCGCATGCTTTTCTCTGCTCTTAAGCTGCTGCATAGCTTCTTTCTTCCAATTCTGTAATACATTGAATGCTGCAGGTCTAGCCTTTTTCTTTAATAATATGGATTCTAAATATTCAATACGAGGAATTTCAAAACTACCATTGATTGGACACTGAAGTTCGGAAGCATGTCTAGTTTGTCTGTGCCAAATATTAAACACTATATTACCAATGCCCTGCTTACAGTACATAGTACACGCCGGCGACACCACCATTGGTGCCGGTCGGCCAAATTCCAAAGATTGTCTGTCACTGCGGAATAACGCCCTGAAGCAGGCAGACAATTTCCCAGGCATATCAGAATACTAGTGTTACCTGGTCAATAATTGTACTCGCAAGTGCAATGCGCCTAAACAAATCATCAGGATACTTAAGAATTGGGTCACGACTCACCTGATCAAATCCTAATGAGGTCCGATCGGATTTCAAAGAACTAACTAAGGTCCCACGTGGTTGGTGATTTCGGCAAATCTGCCCGCCTCGATATATGGACTCTCGTCGTGATGCCGACTCGGACCTCGTGCTCACCGCCCTGGAATCGGGTCGTGTAGCGCTGCTGAGGTGTCGCTTCTCATCCAAGAAAGGGGCCCCCTTTTACACCATCCGATCCCAGTCTGATAGCCACATCAACCTTCAACGAGATGACATCAATCTTGAGGGTCCCTATTCGGGCGCCATCTGTAAAAGCAAAAGGAAATATCGAGGCTTAGTACCCCAAAAGGAAATACAGAAAACACGGGCTCATAAAGATTCACAGATCTTTATTCTATAACTGTACAGTTTACAAAGAAACAAAGTATCAGATAGCTATCTGGCCCTCATTACATCACAGCGAATACCAGCCCTTTCGGTGTGAGAAGTGAGAGGTACTGGACGTCTAAACATTTACACATTTTATGCATTTCTGTTCATAATGTCCAGCCACCCTACAGGTTAATGATACTCGGTCTAGGGTTTGTGCCGAGTTCACTTCTAGTTTGTCCAAATATATGCATGTGGATTATCTTCAGTTTGTACAACAACAAGTCACAAGAGCAACAGTGTATTCTCGGATTTAACAGTAAGTCTTAACACACGTCCTATACAATGTAGTTCAAAAAGTGTCCACATTCAGTATTTAGACAGCATTGTAGTTGATGTATGTCTGCGGATCAGACTTGCTGGTGCAGGTAATCCTCTGTCTACAAGTCAGGGATGGGACAAGGTCTCTTTACTTGACCCAAACATTCGGCCAACTGACAGTTTAGACATTAACTTATGTACAAAGGTCAGGACGGCTCATTTACAAGCGGGAAACACTGTCCACCATTTTAGAACACAGAACTACTTTGGAGTGGAAATCAAAATGGCGGACAGACCTAAAATAGGGGCTAAGTCGATCTAAGAATGGAACTTTGCTACGTGGTTTTCTTCGCAGAGCGACTGGGCTTAGGCCAATATATACAATAAATGAGACACAATATGATATCCCGTTTAACAGGTCGAGTCACTCTTTTGGGAAAATCGTCTGAAGACCTTGCAGAGTCGCAAGACGAATTCAGCATTTGTCCCTGGCTGAATGCACAATCTGCCTTACATCTTCCGCCAGTGAAGGAAGGCCAGAGCCTCCAAGAGGGTAGCAAGATTCCTCCTCTAAACATCTCCCAGGGAGCAAAGGGAGATACTGAATCCAGAGGACCCTCCAGCAGATCCAGAACCAGTACCCAGCCAGCACACAGTGTGACCTGCTAGACTATGCAGCAAGCTTCCTGGGTGGAAAGTGCCAGAGAGTCTCTGAACCAAACCAAAGACAAGGCAGCTGCCTGCAACACTCTCCGCAGCCTTAGGTCGTCGACCTTAAAGGACGACACAAGGCCAGTAGATGCTAGGAGGAGTGCATCGACAAGTATCTACAGATATCCGGCTTAAAGGACATTTTCGGGCTAGTCAAGCCCCTCGAGCTGCAACCGCCTGCACCGCTAACTGTTGTTACACTACAGTCGCTTAAACTATCTCAGACGTCTCGACAAGTGCTTCAGAATCGCTGACCAGCAGTGAGACGATTCCTGACCCCGAGCTGCCATGTGAGCCAGCCTGCAGCCATCAGCGCAGCCTCTCTGACCGAACTGCCTACCGCCTAATACCCGCAACTGTCTCACCTCTTGAACTCTGTCGCAGAAGCTGCAAAGCACCTTGAAACTGACCCAACCCAGTCGAGCACAAGAAAATCTCCAGCACAAGGTACATTGTGGTTCTGTCCCCTGGGCCTTCTCCAAATGCCTCTAGTGACATTTTATAACCCATTGCTCCATTTGTGTTGAAACCAAGTATCCAGAGTGCATCCCTTTTCCTTCTTTGAAACTGTCTGTCCTCTGCATTCCTTTACAGGGTGGGTTGTATTTTGTAATGTGCTAGACCTATTTGTTCTGATAATAATAAAGTAGATATTTGTACACAAACTTGACTGGACAGTCCCTTTTATTATTGGGCAATAATTGTATTTCGCTGTATTGCAACTACCAATGATCCATGACCTTTCGGAGATAAGCCTACCGTTCCGTCCACATTACCAAAATTGGACAAGGAGGTTTATAATGTACTTGTTCTTCCAATCTATTCGGTTCCCTTCTGGTGTAATAGAGGTGTGGGCTGATTGATGGTTTCGAAACCGATATTCATCCCTCAATTGTGCCCCGGAAGTTGATTCATCACATGAAGAAACCAGTGAGAATGCGACTGATGCTAGGAAAGGATGAGTCCATCAGAGACACTTTAGGAAAGGTTATACATACCTTGGAAACTGTTCTAGACTCTGCAAGTGAGAGACCCAGAACCTTCGCAACAGGTACAGAGAGCAGGAGAAGAACATTATGCGAAGTGACTAGTGTAGTTTGGGAAGTGAGGAACGTGGTGTTCTGACCTTGCACAAGCTCTCAGATCTCACCAGGGACCCATGAAAGTTCAGAAATTGAGAGAGGGGAGGAGGACGCAGAATAGAGCAGAGGCCTTAGCTCGGCTCTCCAAGACTTTTTACTGCCAAATAAGATTCTGTAATGAAAAATGTCGATTACGCCTGAGAAATAAACGATGCTTTCGCCTCAAGTAAGGCATATGGTATGTGGGACACAGACAGTTAAAAAAATAAAAGTGCAGCAAAACACTGTCACAATTCACATCATCACACATGACCTATCCAAACATCGCCTACAAAATAAACGTCCAGTTCTTCACGTTCTCTCTAACGCATATACAGCGCTCCGTTGCTCGGTTCGCGCTATATACAACACACATACAATTACAAAAATACCTTGTCGAATTAGCATATTCCGATTTCAGCAAGTTCCTTGAACGAATGCGAAGGACAGCCAAACCTTATGCATGGCCTTAAACTTTTATCAGTTTATATCACAGCCAGGTATCAATCTGCAGCATGCTCACATCACTGCAAGCGTTTAGTGTCACTGCAGATAGATAATGAGGGGAACTGGGTACTCGTTAACTGTGGGGGTCCTATCACCCTGGACTGAGGGAAAGAGCTTCTCTGTTGCCAGTTGGTTGCACAAACTGTGAGGCTGCATCTGGCTAAAGAACCCTCCCCCTAGGATGGGCAGTGGTGGAAATATGTGGTGGGGGATCCCACAAGGTCCAGGGTGGGGGCGGAGTTTGGGGCGGGGTCAGAGGTGGCGGGGTTTGGGGGGGCGGGCAGAGCTGGCAGTTGCCCTCCGATCAAAGGAAATGTCCAAAATAATAGTTTAACACGGTGCTATTTCTTTCATGCTGCTTCTTTACCAACTATATATCAATTCCACTTTAAACCACTTCCATGGCACTGGTGATGAGTTACTTCACTATGCGGATAATAGTTTTGACCACTGTTGCTGAGTAAATATTCTTGAAAATACACAATTTGCATCCCATTTTATAAAAAACTAAAACAAAAACTCCCCCATGGGTACTATTCAAACGGGGTGATTTCTGTTCGCCATAACGTTTACTTTTACTTGAAGCACACCCTGCACAGCGCCTGCAGATCCCCTCTGAAAGCAGATGGGTGGCTGCATCGTGTGTGATAGTTTCAATGTGAATAGGGGGATTTATTTATTCATGCAATGTGTGTCGGATACCTGCATATTTATGTATTTATTTATGCAATGTTTGTTGGATACAAGAAGCGACAAACATATCCGACAAACATTGCATAAATAAATAAATAATGTGGGTCCATGCACCCGACAAATATTGCATAAATAAACGGGTCGCGGGTCGTGGCTGAGGACTGTAACAGTTACAGTTTGCTTTTTCTGCAGCTGTGACCTGTATCAACGTCCTGCTGTGTACACGTAGGGGGGCGGAGCAGCAGAGCTTTATGGCGGCAATGAGGTGCTCCGCCCCCCCTAACCTGTGCCGCCACGGGCAGTTTCTTTTTTTTCCACATTTTTTTTTTAAGTAACCCTGTGCTGAGCATGGGTTTGGGTTTTGTGACGCTCACTCTGGCCAGATCCCGAGACCCGCTACACATCTGGTGCCGGATCTCAGATCCGGCGAGAGCCGGCCCAATGACCAGCGCTGAGCATGGGTTAATCTCCAGTGGCAGAGTAAGCGGTACCAGGGAATGGCCATCTGAACGGACTTTATCTGTACGTGTTTGCAGATCCTCTCCGTTGTTGGGTCAGATGGTCTGACAGGATTGGCACGTAGTGAGGCATGGCACATCTCCACACACCAGTGTTTACGGCTGAAGCCGAATACCTGCTTCAGAATTATTTAAAGCATGCTATCTTGCAAGTCATGCTGGGAGCCAATAATTCTGCCCAATACCACGGTAAATTCCGCCAGAATCCTGCCAAAAGGAATTACCGTTAACTCATAATGAGGTCCCTAGGTCCCTTTGAAACTCTTAATCCAACCTCACTCCGGATGAAGGAAGGGATTAATTGTAAAGGATTCCTGAAAGACTCCAATGAATAAACCAAGGAGAGAATAAATGGACCCACAAGTGGATTCCTGACATTTTCTTGTGGCTGTCATTTCACTGAGTTTTACTGTGGGATTTGTATGTGATCCAGCCTGGATACACCAATTTCACTCACGCTGCTGCATGTCCCCCACCCCGACTTTAAGTGAACCGGGTCTAGGCAGGGCTCAGCCTTGTCAGTCTCCAAATATTGTCCTTCAGCCGGGACTCTGCAGGGCTCTCAGAACTGACTTTCTTCCTTGCACTAATATGCATACAAAGCTGAGTGGCAATCCTACTCTTAGCCAGTAGATAGGATATGATATGATAAGTCATTTATAACACGCCTGTACACAAGTGTTTCTAAGCGCGACAAGACAAGGGAGGGAAAATAGATGGAGGACAAAACAAACGATCTTACTAAGCCTTGTGTCATTCAGATCATGCAAGTGCAGGGAGGAGGGAGAAGAGGGACTTGCCAGGGAGAGGGAAGGGGGAAGTGCAGTCAGGGCAGCATTGCTCAGAGTATGTGCAGCCAGGATGTGGGGTTCTGGGTAAGTGCAAGGAGGCAAAGGACTGTAGGGTGACAGTTGCAGCCCTTATGTGTGCGGTAGGCCCGGAGGCAGTGCAGGGGTGACTGGTCATGGAGGAGCCTGGTACCCAGTGAGACTCTGAGGGTAGCCAAGCAACCTGTCAGCGCAGCAGGCAGGTTGGTCAGCAAGGGAGAGAGAGAGAGAAAGCATAGGCTTACCGGAAGATCTTGGGCTGCTTCCGGAAATTAAGGTGGTCTGGCTCAAGGGGCATGGAGGCCATTCCAGAGGGAGGCACCTGCAGAGGAGAGAGATCTACCCCCACTCTCTACCTGGAGAAGCCTCTGACCCTCTGAGAGTTTGTGGTGGCTGAGTGAAGGGCTTGATAAAGAAGGTGTTTTGGAAGAGAGAGTTTGATGTAGTGTGGTGCCTGGCCACAGAAAGCCCTGTGGACAATGCAGAGGGTCTTAAACTTTATCCTTTCAGCCAACGGGAGCCAGTGGAGAGATTTCAGGGCTGGAGAGATAGGTCCCTGGGCTTTAGGCCAAGGACAAGTCTCGCAGTCCTTTTCTGGATTAGTTGCAGAGGGCACAGAGTAGGGGAAGGCAGATTGAGAAAGAGGCCGTTGCAGTAGTCCAGCCTAGAGAGAACCAGAGCTCTGAAGACAGCTTCTGTGGGAAAGCGAGAAAAGGAAGAATACCTCTGAGGAGATGCAGCTGGTAGTGGGACTTCTTGGCAACGGCCGTGATTTGAGGAGAGAAGGAGAGAGTGGAGTCAAAGATGATACCAAGATTTTTAGCCTCACAGGAAGGCGAGGATTTAACTATCCGTCATGTTTATAATTACATCAGTTAATACATATTTTGAATTAGGTTTTCAAACAGGTTTAATTACTGCAATACATTGTATTAGACTATTGTCAGCACAATGATGTTAATTATTAAAATAGGATCAGGGATTTCTTTCAAAGGATCTATGGGATTCATGGTGCAGTGACCTATTTTGATTGGAAGTTCTATTTTATTTATGAATATATTTATTTGCATTAAGGCCAGCTTTTCTGAGGACTCTCATGATGGTATAAAGATGGAAGATATGGTCCTCCCAGGTTTTACTATAAATGACGATATTGTCAATGTAAGCTCCCCAGAAATCAGAGTAGGGTTGTAAAATGTGATCCTTGAGGCGTTGGAAAGGGGCTGGTCCGCTGTGTAAGCCAAAAGGCTGGACTTTAAATTGAATTATTCCTAGAGGCGTTGATAATGTGTTTTGCTCATTATCTGGTCCTTATACAGGGACTTGCTAGTACCCTTTGGTTAAATCTAGGGTAGCTAGACAGGTGGCTGCTCCGAGTTTATCAATTAGGTCATTGATGCAAGACATGGGATATGCATCGAAGTCTGAGATGGCATTAACTTGACAGGAATCTATGCAGAAGCTCCAGGAATGGTCAGGGTTAGTGGCCAACACAATAGGAGAGGACCAGGGGCTGGAAAATGGTTCAATGATATTGGCTTTCAACATTTTGTTGACTTCCTTGATCATTATCTGTTTAGGGGCTTCTGGCAGTAGGTGTTCTAATATAGTGGTATGTGCCTTTTACTCTTCCTGGTTTTTCTGAGAATACATCGGGAAATTATGCTACTTCATCTTTTAAATCTTGTTATCGGATAGGTAGCTCGGGAGGAATTCATTCAAAGTTATCTACCTATTTGGGAACCAGACAGGCTAGTATGTTGGTATCAGTAGCTGATGGGTTCTCTTTCCACTCTTTCAAAAGAAAGATTGAGGTGATACAGGTTGGGTCTTCTGCTTTCTGTCTGGTTGGGCTACTTTATAAGTGCAGGTTACCACTAGCTCTACTATTTCATAGGGCCTGTGACAATCGGAGACAAGTTTATTTACTGATGTTGCTAAGAGGACCAGTAGTTTTTGTCCTATGGAGAATGATCTTAAACTTACCTTTTTATCATAAGCATTCTTTTGTTGGCTCTGTGCATTTTCCATATGCGTACAAACTAAGTCTCAAACCAATTTCAAATGTTCTTGCATTCTGGTGGCAGTTTGTGAGATGGGAGTGTGTCCAGGACATCTCTGGGTTCTCCACCATAGAGTAGCTTGAACTGAGAAAAACCTGTGGAAGCTTGCGGGGGGGATTCCCCACTGCAAATAGTGCCCAAAGTATCATTCGGTCCCAATCTTTCCCATCATTGTCTACCAACTTTTGTAAAATTTACTTCAGGGCTTTATTGAACATCTCCACCAAGCCATTGGTTTGGGGATGATAGACTTAAGTTTGTAGGGTGGAAATGTGGAGTAGTTCTTTGACTCCGACCATAAGCTTACTCATAAAATTCGAACCCTGGTCTGTCAATGTTTCCTCGGGAAAGCCAACCCTGGAGAAGTACGGTAGAAGGTGTTTAAGGATCTGCTGTGTGGTATTATATTGCATTGGGAATGCCTTGGGATATCAAGTTGCGTAATCTACAATCGCAAGGATATATTTATTTACTAACCTGGATGTTTCTAAAGGCCCAATTATGTCCATACCGATTCTTGAAAAGGGACTTCTATGATCGGCAACAGATTCAGGGGGGCAGGTAATAGGATGTGTGTGCTGGTTTTTTGGTAGATTTCTCACATTTGGATGTAGGTTTTTATATCATCGTGGATACCTGGCCAATTAAACTTCCCACTAATATGCACCAGGATTTTAGATTGTCCTAAATGCCTCCCGTGATATAGGAATCCGCAATCTCCAGTACACCCTTTCAATTACTTTTGGGTATTACTAGCTGTGTTTTTATTAAACCTTCCATAATGGGTTCCCTTCTATAAAGCAATGCTTGTTTTAAGAAGAAAAAGGGACTTCCCTTCTCTAAGCCCTCTCCTTCCGGGATTGCTTGTAGAAAAGCTGCAGCGAGAGCTGAATCATTTCGCTGGAGGAAGGCTAGGTCGGGATAGATTGTGGGTTCTTCTCCCTTCCTTTCTTCGATGATCAGAGCTTTATCAGCTTCCCCAAAGCCTAAGTTACCTCTTTCTATTTCATCTGGTTCACTTTCTTTAAACTGAGGAAATAGAGCTCTTTCCAAAATGCCTTGGGCAATTTGATCTACTTGACGTATCTCATAAGGGATTTCACCATGATTCTGTAAGAGAACCTTCCCATCTCCCCAGAAATCACGATCAATAACATCTGCTAAGACGTCTATCCCGAATTTTCACGTTAGGCCAGATTTTGGGGACAATCGTATGTAACACCCCAGAGGGGGTATCAGGACCAAGTCCATAGGAATCTTTCCTTTTTTCCCAGGAAGGATAATAGCTTCCCTACTACTTCAGATATGGAACCCTATTGATTCCTTGGTGGCGATGGAAGGGTTAGAGGCTCTATGACTAAGTTTTTGAAATTATAGGATTCCCCAATTAGTTTCAATTCAGTCACCTCCCACTCCTAACACCATATGTAAGGAAGGCATGGTATCAAAAATAGACAATCTTTATGTTCAACCAAAGGAAGGGATACACAAATAACACAACATATACTACCATATGATATCAGGTGTCTAGACACAACCATTTAGCAAAATATGGGTTGTGTATTATGTAATAGATAATACATGTGATTTTTCTTAAAATATCATTTTTTAATTCATTAACAAATTCAAGCGCAAGTATCAAAAAGCACATAAAAAATACATATACATGACATGGCAATATACAATGATAAAAAAGTTCATATTCCACCTCACACAATCAAGTTGACAATTACTTGAAATCCCAAAAACAGTAGCAACCCAATTTGTCTTGCTTTCTACTGTATTGACATAGACCAACTTATATAAGTTTCTGTCCTTATTGCTGTAAATAACGGTACATTCTTCGGGGGCAGGAATTTGACTTGTGCTGTTGGTAGATCTCTTTTCGTTCCTCTACACATCAGACTCCTATATCTAAGGGCACATACAAAAAAACACATACACATTACTAAGTAGGGATCTTGGGTTTGATTAATAAACCTAGCCAAACCCTAATCACCAATAGGGAGGACAAGTATGTAATTAATAATATACCTGAACCGCGAACTTGTAGAGATAATTGTCTTCAAGTTCGTAAACAATTCCAATTCTTGTTCATCACTTTTCTAGTAGAATGGAAAGTACACTCTCATGGACCAGAACCTACAACCAATTGAAGAAACAACTACTCTCAATATTGTGCAATGACAAATATTCACCAGCTTATTAAGTCCCGACACCACAGCTATCAGTGGATATAGATTTTAACCTAACCCATGACAATGGAGACAGGGCTCTTCATAATGGAGAAAGGTATTTAATACTCTCTTGAATCATATGGTGACAAATCTTCAATGTTTCAATTCCATGGACACATGCCATACTTTTGATTTCTACAGACCCAAGCATATGATACAAACAAAACAAAAGTCTCAATGAGTACAACTTCTACCAGTACTGATATGCCTACATGTATTTCAGCTCACATCGGCCCCTTACCTTAATTAATATTGTCTAAATGCTTTCCACTGTAGTGGAGTGGATAGGATTTCTTACACGCAGGACTATACCTATAAAACATTTTTTGTTTTTGAGGAATTTGGGTCATATCAGTTGGTAGATTACCATCATGGACACAGCCGCAGATAAGAGTCTGGCCTACACTGAAGACTACATTTTACAACTTCTAAATTCCATACCAGAGTTAGGACTAGACAGTGAACCTTGTGACATGGGAAAGGACGATAAATGGAATGAACTCACACAGACTCGTAAGAGACTGGTACGAACGGAGTTACGTGCCATTATCATGTTGGAATATTTGAAGAACCAAGTACTACCTCAGGGTCTTATAGTACATAATGTACCCAGGTTCTTTTTAGATAATGCAGATTTAAAATTAAAGTGGAGCTATATAGCCAAAAAGTGTGGGAGAGATTGGCTGGTATTGATCATTGAAACAGCTCAGGAAACCACCAAAAAAATCTTGTTGGACCTTAATACATTAGAAGAAGATATGAAAAAGAATTTTGATATTGAAATATTTAAAACTAAATTAGAAGCCCATTTGAAAGAAATGCAAACATTCAAAGTAGAATCTAGTTCGGAAAGAGTCAAGAGACTCAAAAAGGATCTAGCAAATTTCTTGCATGATAAGGCCTTCCTTTATGTCACAAAGGATTACAACTTTGGAGCCCCTACGGGAAGCCAGAGACCTAATCGAAGAGTGAGATTTAGGAACACTTCATACAGCTCGAGTGAAGAAGGAGCAACATCTAATGATAATTAAGACACCAATACGGACAGTAATAGAGGTAGAAATACAAACACTTCAATGAAAAGAGGTCGAAATTCAAGAGGAAATCAAGGTGCAAGGAATGGGTCGAGATGCCCACCTTTTTTAGGCAGAGGCAACAGTCGGCAAGAATGGACAACAGACCGGATGCAGACAAGGAGTTACCGGGGCTGGTAGTTAACCTACCCAGTGTGAGTCTATCCAAAGATGAAGAACAATGCTTGAATAAAGGCCTCAATTTTGTAGTGTCCAAATATCACAATCCCTTTGAATTCTGATTGGAATTTAATGCTTTTATGCGGAAAGTGCATTTAAAAGAATTTTTTGAGGATCAACCTTCAGGGGCACATAGACATTTTAGTGGTTTAAGAAATCCATCTACTTTTTGTCCCCCTTCTCATACGCACTCTCCTGAATCGGTGCTCTTTGAAAAAAAGGTCTTACATGACATAGAAAAACTGGAAACTCAAGGTATTCCTAAAAATTCTAATCTGAGTCAGAAGGAAATTGCGATGTTACGGGACCTGGGTAGAAATGTAGAAATGACAAAATTGTTGTCCGTCAGGCTGATAAAGGAGGGGCAATTGTCATTTCGAACAAAAAAGATTACATTGAGGAATGTCACAGATTACTAGCAGATAACAACAGCTATTGGAAAATTGACCAAGATCCGAGTCCTGGACTTATCAAAATGATAAGGGAGAAAGTTGACAAAGCAGTAGACCTGCAGTAAATTAGCAAACAGGAAGGAGAATAGTTAACTAGGGAAACAGCGAGAATCCCTATCTTCTACATCCTACCTAAACTACATAAAAATAAAGAGAAACCTCCGGGTAGACCCATAGTGTCGGGTGTCAATTCCATCCTTGAACCCTTGTCAAAATGTGTAGACATTTATCTTAGCACATCTGTAATGAAAATGAAAAGTTATGTTCAAGATACAAGGGATTTTTTTGTTTGGTGCCAACTTACAAAGTTACCATGCTCCTGGTTATTGTTCCAATTCGAGAAGGTGTCGCAGGTTGTGTGGAGCAAGAAAAAAGGGGACACTAGTGACCCCGAACCCCTTGAAGCAATAGTTGAAAGGACTTCTCCACATTTCAAAAAAGCGCCACACTGGGTCTTTGTGAAGGGTAGGTTGGTTTATTTGATTGAATCGCAAATTCCCTTTACAGATGACATGTGTTTCGACACACCAGTGTCTTTTTCAAATCAGGGCTGGTAGCAATGCTATCTGAATCCAGACGGCAGCAGACTACAGCGGACCAGGAGGGGGATTTAACCGATGACTGTGTGTTTCACCCAATTGAAACCTTTTGACTTGAGATTTAGCATTGCTACCAGCCCTGATTTGAAAAAGACACTGGTGTGTCGAAACACGTGTCATCTGTAAAGGGCATTTGCGATTAAATCAAATAAACCAACCTACCCTTCACAAATACCCAGTGTGGAGCTTTTTTGAAGTGTGGAGAAGTCCTTTCAACAAGATACAAGGGATGCCATTGTGAAAATTGAAGGGATGCCCTTCGATTCGACCAAAGACGTTCTGATCTGTCTAGACATACAATCCCTGTACACTAATATTCCACAAAGAGTGACCTTGGAAGTAGTGGAAGAGACATTATTACAACGAGAAGATAACCATCCTGTGAGCAATGCCTTTATTCTTTGGTGTGCTGAAACAGCTTTGGTCAACAACTTTTTTCAATTTCTCCGGCAATTCTACATACAAGTGGAAGGGACGGCCATGGGTGCTGCAATGGATCCCAACTTAGCCAATTTGTACGTCGATATGGTGGAACAAACAGTGATTTATTCTGAGGTCAATCCATTTAGACCCCAAATAATACAATGGTTGAGATATATATCGACGACGTCTTTGTGGTGTGGCATGGGTCGATCGATGAGGCAAAAACTTTTCTGGCATGGTTGAACAATCAAAACAGATATCTGAAATTCACAGCATCTATGAGCTCAATTGAAGTTAACTATTTGGACTTAACAATTTATCACAGAGATAATCAGCTCTGGGTAAAACCGTTTGTGAAAAGTACTGACGGAAATGCTCTTCTCCACTATAAGAGCCATCATGCTAAGCATGTTCGTGACAACCTGCCCTTCGGGCAATTTTTGCGTCTTAAACGCAATAGTAGCACCAGCCCTGACTATGAAGAGGGGGCTAATATATTAATGAACAAACTGATTGATAGAGGTTACCCAGTGAAAATTGTCAAACAGTCTGCAAAGCGTGCCTTTAATAATAATCGTGAAGCCCTCTTTAAAAATAAAAGTAAAGACAAGCACGAGACTCCTCTGGTGTTCATCAATACTTTCAGTAATGTTTCCTACAAAGTTAAGAACATTATTTGTAGGAACTGGAAAAAGACCATGACCATTCCTCTTCCACTGGTGGCATTTAAAAAGAGCACTAACATCCATGACTTAGTAATGAAAAATGATATACAGAAGATTGGCAATATTGAGGCCACACAAAGTACACTGTGGGGGTTACCTCGAGTAGTGGGACACCACCCCTGCGGCGATTGTGTAATGTGCCCTCTGACACGCAAAATGACCTCTGTAAATCTGGGTTTGAATTCAGAATGGGTCTTAAAGGAACGTACAAATTGTCAAACAGAAAATGTAATTTACATGATCAGATGTCCGTGTGCCTTGTTATACATAGGTAAAACCAACAGGAAGTGCAAGACACGTATGATTGAACACAAAAGCTGTCTCAAGAACCATACTGACAAAGCCCCGTTAGGCAAACATTTTGATGAAATGGGTCATTCCTTTTTGGAATTTGAATGGTGTATCTTGAAGAAGGTTAAGGGGAGAACACAGGAAGAAATAAATAGAAAATGAATTAACTTGGAGCAGTAATTCATTTTTCTAACAAATAGCCACGTGACAGGGTTAAATGAAAATATTTAGTGGCATAATATCAAATAAGATCAATATGAGTAGAGCATGGCAATCAGAGTGTTGCAATTCCTGATTGGTCATTTCTTTTTTTGCAATTCAAAGTTTTATTTTCAAATAAACAAAAATATAACAACAATTGAATAGATGATATAGACAAAAGACTTAAAAGCATCTGGTACATATTAACATGCACAATAACATATCAGATCAAATCAGTACCAAGGTCATTTAAAAAAGATAAGAAATGAAGGAGGAAAAGAAAGAAGAAGAAAGAAAAAGAAAATAGAGCAAAGATTAAAGAACCTAAACATAATTATACTCTCAAGCATTGTTTTTGGTCAATAAAGCATCATATAATGAGTCAGAGAGTGAACCATGTTGGTATTATAGCTCACAAGCCACAGACCTAATAGTCCAAATAATTAGGCATACATCACCCATATACCTCAAGGAAACTTCCCCAAATGTCCCAAAATTTCTCAACGTCTCCTGAATCTTTGTAAATGGCCTTCTCATAAGTGGAAACAGTGAGTAGTTCTTCCACCCACTCATCAATGTTAAAGGAGCTGCTTGACTTCCACATTCTCAGTATCCTCCGCTTGGCCATCATACACGCCCGGAGCAACCAAGTTTTCTTTCCAAAGGTAGAATCATCCAACTGAGATATGTCACCTAAAATCAGAAGGGAGCCAGATAGAGGGATTGTACAGTTCAAAACCAGTCCTAATCGTTCACATACATATTCCCAAAATGTTTTTGTTTTCGGGCAAAACCACAACAAGTGACTGAGGGAGCCACTTGCACCTTTGCACTTCCAGCAGAGATCATCCGCCAAGAGTTGCCTCTGAAATAACTTAGCTGGTGTCCAATAGGCACTAAAGAGAATTTCTGTTTGTGATGCCCTAAGGTCCCAGTCCAAACTCATCAAGCGAATGTTCTCGCAGCAGCGGTGCCAACATCTTTGATCAATGTCCTCTCCTAGCTCTTCTGCCCAGACAATTGGCAATCTTGGATCCCCTTTTCTGCATGCCTTCAAGAATCCATATAATGCGGCAGCTGGGCGGAAAGCACTTGAACATGTCTGCAGTGCCAACCAGGTGACATTTTGAGTTGTCAGTTGAGGTATTTCAAGACAACTTGACACAATAGTTCTCAATGTCCTGTATTCGGCGAATGTACAATCCGCCATGTTATGAGATTGGTGAAGTTGTGTGTACGAGATCCAATTCCCCCCTTCTATAAGTTCATGCATGTACTTTATGCCCATCAGGAACCATTCCGGCCAAAAAAAACGTTTTCCCTGACATTTCAAGGCATGGTTGAGCCAAATGGAGGCATTCAAGTGCCAATAAGGATCTGCATTCATCCGCTTGGATATTTCACACCAGCAATCCTGTAACAAACTAGTCAAAGGATTAGGTTTTTTGGATTTTTTTTATTTTTTTTTTTTTATTTGTTTTGGCCGAAACCTTTACAAAAATAAAACAAAATAGTTAGCATAAAACACATCAAAATTTCATTACATTTCATTGTTTTCCACCAACCCTGCCAATTTTTTTTTTTTTATTTTTTTTTTTTATTTTTCAACTAAATCAATGTTATGAATACTTTTGTCTCTTGTTTTGTTGTGTTAGATGATCAGTCCACTTTCTATTATCACCTGGTTTACTGCAAATGTCAAGACTGCGTTGCTTCCTGAGGTGATTCTGTCCCAAAAGAGGTCTGAAATTATATCTTCCTCTCTCCACACAAAGTCTCTGAAAAGTTTTAGTCGTTGAGGCCATGTGCCTTCACATTCCATTAGAACATGCCTTAATGTTTGTTTGGTAGGGTTAACACAGATTGAACATAATTTTTTTGCCATGTCCCCTTGATTGCGCTTTTCCAGAACAGCCCCACACTGGACAAGGTTCAGTCTCATTCTAAGGAAGTCTGAGCGCAGTTTCCTGTTTGGGGATTTTAATAGATAGCAAGAGAGACACCCAAGTTTCTTTTCTCCCTTCAGAAATGGATTTTGAATTGGTTTATCTCTTACTCTCTTTACTGTTTCAATCCAAACCCATTGTTCTAATCTTTTTTTCACTTTGAGTGGGTTTAGGACTAAGGTCTCTTTGTTTATGTCTAAAGTTTTCAGTCTTTCCAATGTTCTTGCCTCTAACAAGGTGAGGATATTTGATTTCTTTAGCAATGTTTCATGTCTGAGGTCTCCATACAGTGTCGAGTCCTTGCTTGTTGCTATTTCTCGAGACAATGTGATGAGTTTCCAGTCTGCTATACAGTTTAACGATTTTAGACCTAGCTCAAATCTCAAGCTTTCTGAGGAGGCACAATTTGGGAGACCCAGAACTTTTTTCCATAAGCGGCCCTCAAAATTGTCCCAGTTTGTAAACCAAAGATCGGGTTTGGCTTCTAAACCATAAGGATAACTGGGACGACTTTGGCAAGGTAGAACTTTATCAATGGGAGAATAGAAAATTTACAAAGTTTATAGTTTAGTTTGGTCATTTGTGATGTGAATTGTATTACTTTAGCCATAATTTCATTTTCTGCTTTGTATATTGCTGGATGGGCATGGATGTTATATCCCAGGTATTTTATGGTTTCTACTGTTCTTATCCGTTCTCCTCCCATATTCCAGTTTATGTATTTTGTTTTTGATAGCGGATGTTTGAAAATCAAGATATTTGATTTAGCCGGGTTTACTGTTAGTTTGTTTAAGCACACATACTCATTTAGTTTGTCCAGTAAGTGTTGTAGACCAATTGATGTTCTGTCGAGGAGAACTATATCATCCGCATACGTGAGCCAGCATATTTTTCTCCCATTTAATATTGGACTTAACAAAGCAGATGGTTGCAAAAAAAGGCCCATGTCTGCTAAGAACAAGTTGAAGAGCAGAGGTGCTCCCAAGCACCCCTGTCTGACACCCCTATTTACTTCAACCAGTCTTGAAAGGTGGCCCATTGCATCGAGCCTTACTCTCAGATTTGTTTCCCTATGTTGTTCCACCAAGATGGACAATAGTGGTTCTGGCATTCCCCATTTCCGAAGTTTCTCCCAAAGTAAGACTTGTTCTATTTGGTCGAAAGCTTTGGACAGATCTATCCAGGCTCCGTACAGTGTTTGTTTTTTCCCTCCTCTTTTTTGCTCGTTTAAGATGCTTAAAATCAGGCCATTGAGAGATGTTGAGTGGCCTTTGCGGAATCCTGTTTGAAAGCGTGATAAGACATTGAAGTCTTCTACCCATTTTGAGATGTGATTTAGTAGACGCTTCATAAAGATTTTGCTTTCAATGTCCAGCAATGCTATTGGTCTGTAGTTCATTGCTACACGACGATCCCCATGTTTAAAGAAGGGTATTATGAGGGCCGTTTTCCAAGATGCTGGGAAAGTCCGTTTTTTTAGTATTTCATCAAAGAGAGAAGATAAAAGCTTTGACCACAAGACAGGTTCGCTTTTCAATGCCTGATAGGTCAAGCCATTTAGTCCCGAGGCTTTGGATGTTGAGGAATTAGTTATGATTTCGCGTATATCCTCTTCATTGAAATTAAGTTGCCAACAGAGTTTTGGTTTGCCTCTGAATTCACAGTTGTTGTCGCTTTTATATATCTCTGTCAAGTATCTCACCCAACCGTCTTCTGGCACCAGATTGCATAGTGATTGAGTGTGATCCCCTTCGAATTGGTTCATTATTTCCCAGAAGTTCTTACTGTTGCTTTCTCTGAGGGTAGTAAGAATATGCTCACTATCTGTCTCCATCCGAAGAGCTTTATGTGAGATTGACCATGATTTATATTTTGCTCTTTGGGTTTTTATCGCGATTTGCATTTCTTCAAACGAATATCCTGCTTTTCGAATGTCTCTCAGAGCTTTTCTATGCTCTCTTTTTCTCCTTTGTGTAGGTTCGTCAAAGGCATGTAGATGTTTCTGTTTTGTTTCTCCCGCTAAATATTTGGGCGCTAGAGTCGCCCATAAAAAGTTGGTGAATCGGTCTGGGTTGCATTGTATTTTCCAGATATATTCGGGAATCCCTTTAAGTTTTCCATTTAATTTGTCTCCCCCATCTTTGTATTTAACTACTCTAAGTTTTCCTTTTTTTTCTTCTAACAACTGTAATTCTCTTTCAGCCTCTGTTGTTAAAATATTTTCAAATGACAGCTCCAATCTGCTGTGGTCACTGCCAGTTTCCTGTTTTATTGTTAGAGTGGAAGGCAAAGCCTGCAGGGTTTTTGAAACAAAGATAAAATCCAATGCAGAGGATGAGTTCCCTCTTCGCCAGGTTATATACGGCTCACCATCCTGTGTGCCAGCTACCATGTGAAGATCCCATTGTTCCATGAAATCCCGCCACTTTTTTCCCCTACTCACTTTCCCATGAGATCTTCGATCTGTATCTCCTTTCTGTGGGTATAAACAGTTCGAATTGAAGTCTCCTGCTACCACAATTTTACTGGATGCTAAGGTTGTTTTTAGTAGTTCAAATAGTGATGCTAGATCTTCCAAAGAGCAGTTTAGTTTTGATGTCACTGAATTCCAATAGATATTTACAAAGATCCAGGTTGTAGTAGCTTCTTGAGAGTTTACTTCAGCTCTACATGCCTGGATACCATGGGGATTTTTCCATATTTCTATTACGTTTTTAAAGACTTGGTTTTTCAATGCTATCAATAAGCCTCCTGAAGGACGACCTAATGGTTTTTGTGCAGCTGATAAACAATTCACTGTATATCCTTCAATGGTTAATGGGTTTACCAGCCAGGTTTCTTGCAATAGAATTGCATCCCCCTGGTTGAATAGGTATGTCCCTGTTTCTTTATCTCTGATGACATTAGAGCCTCTTGTGTTCCAACTAAAGATATTTATATTTTTCCTTCTAAAGTCGCTGCGTGCCCAATCCCAGCTTCTGTAATACTTCTGTCAGTATTTCTGGTAGGAGCATGAGGGTATTGTCTTTTATCTTGGGATCTCTTTCTGGGTTTCTCTTCCCTGTAGAGATCGTCTCATTATGAGATGGTCTTTCTTTGTTTGGACATACAGGGTTGCAATGATCATTCATGACGTTTTTTTTTCTATCATTGCATGAAACCTCTAATCCGTAGGATTCTAATTCAATTGAGTTTTGTAGGATAGCATTTTTTGCATTTTCAGACATCAATAGAAGTTCTACTAAAAATGGATCATTTGACATTGGAAATGTCACGCTCTCAATGTCCCCAGATTTAAAGAAATGCAGATTTTTAATTTTGTGTATTATGCCTAAAATCACTCCCCGATTCAAAGATTTATGGTGCTCATAGTTTGATCGCAGCCTCAACCAAACCCTTTGGATAATGTTTTCCCTTGGTGTGTTTTGGATTGGCTGATTGCAGGCATCCAAACCCCTTCTATAGTATGCAATGTTCTCCTCATGACTCGTAGGAATGTCAAGTCTTGCGAACTTCCCTTCACCATTTTGAGTTTTATTATCACTTGTTTTAGATATGCTTTTTTCCACCATGTTTGCGAAAACAATTGAATTGGAGAGAGTTAGGCTTGGGTCCTTGGTATCCACCTGTTTCTTTAGTAGGAAGATAGGGGCGATTTTCCTGCTCTCATGTTGGTTTAGAGCAATGGCTTTTCCTTTGGTTTTATTTTCTTCCAGCTGGAGGTTTTTTTTTAAAAAAAGATAGGGGCCCATTTTACTGTTTTTGTTATGGGCTCCTTTTGGGGATGAGCGTTTGGGCTGTTTTTTGCTGGTAGTTTTTCTAAGTTTGGCTGCCCTTTTGGATCTTTATCGGCCTCTTTGTTTTTCTTTTTTTTTCGATTATCCTTTTGCTCTGTCTCCTCCTCCGTTTGCAAACCGATGCTTGCTTTTGTTACCAAAGCTATTTCATCCAGTTTGTTCCCTTCCATTGTTTTGATCTTCTTGGGGGTGGCAATCTTACACTTCTGGTTTCCCTTTCCTGCAACAGATTAATTTCTTTTTGTGTAGTTTTGAGATGTTTTAAAATCGCCCGTACTACTCTCATGTTCCTCACTATACCCATTTCGCTGTATTTCATGGTGTGTTTTTCCATTCTCTTTTTCGGTTTTGTTGTATTTCAGCCCTTTGTCTTGTTTTCTTTTCCCTTTAAGATGTATAGATTTGGATCTCTCTCTCTTTGCGAGACGATTCCTTCTTTTTCTCCTACCTCTTGATGTTTGTTCCCCTTGTTCTTGCCATTCTTGGAAATCACCCATTTGTATATTTTTTTGTTGATCACACTCTGTTTTTTGTATTTTTCCCTCAATATCTGCATCTTCCTCCATTACGGTAGCAAGTCTTAGGAATTCTTCCATTATTGAGTCTGACAGCGGTGTGTCATCAAGCGAATACTCCCGATTTTTTTCTGGAGTTTTCTCTGCTTGGACTGGGGACGGGTGTCCTTTCAAGGTTGAGAGAACCTCTTGCAACAATCTGTTATTAAGGTTTCCAATTTCGTTTTTTTCCTTCAATGTTTGCTGGATGGAGGAAATGGCAAGTCCTTGTTTTGCAATCTCAATGTTTAAAGCCTGAATTGGAGTGCTCAGTTTTGTGTTGATAGCGTTTGCCAAACCCACTAAAGTAGAATCACATAGTGCCATTTCTTTTGTCATTTCTAACAATGTCCCGCTTTGTGATTGGACTTCTCCTTTTAACATCTCAAAGACTGTAACTAAAGAGCTAAGAATGAAATTCAGGGCTTTTAATGTATCTGTGTTTGACTTTGTTTTTGTCTTCTCATCATCTTTGAGATCTGTTTCACTTTGCTCCTGAAAGAATTGTGTAGCATTTTTTATTGGTTGTAGGTTTTGTGAAGATGGAGGAGTCACACTATTCCCCTCGAATTGAATAGGGGCTTCTTTTTCCAGATTTGTTAATACGGAATGTATTTCTGTGCTGGAGGCCGGAGTTTGGAAGTGTCTTGGATCTTCCCAGAGGATGAGTGATTCTCCTTCGATGTCACTATGGCTTTTGTGTCGTTTCCTCCCAAAATGATTTTCTATTTTGCTTTGTATCCTTTTTGTTGTAACGGTATATTCCAAGCCCCGCTTCCAGTTGTTCACTATTGCAATGTTTGAGTTTCTCTCTGTGGAGCTTTTTACTGGTGTGCTATGAGATTCTTCAGCGTGTACCAGTACTTGAATTTGCTGCGGGGTATTTGAATTTACATTCTCTTGCGCATGTTGGGCAGTTAATGTATTTGCTTCCTGACTTTTATTTAAATATGATCCGTCCCCTGCACCTTTCATTTCTTTTGTGCTACGAAGTTTCATTTAACACTTTTTTTTGGGTTATAAAACACTCTATAGTGTGTATACAGTAGTTTGAAACCAAAAATTGGATAGAAACTTTCTACGTCGGCGATATTTGCAACCTAGGGTGTGTATATCACGATAACCTATCAATGAATCCCCTTTTGAGGCTCAAAGAGATAGGTATGTCCCAAAATCTTATTTGTCAAAACCAACGTGATCAAAGGAAATAGTATCCTGCAGTCTCACGTGGTATCCAAACTGAAGTGCAGTACTATACAAGTATAATGAGGCCCCTTACCTCAGTTCCACTTCACCTGCTGCTGGATGGTGCAGGGTCTGATTGACTTCCGATGTAGATATAATGGATAGTCTTTTATGGGGCCATATGCGCCACCCGCGCCAAACAGCCACAAAACAGCTAGCGCCCTTTACCCCTAACGGGCTTAACGCCGCAAGGGTGGTTTCCTCTGCGCTTTGTAGTGGAGAATAGTCACGTGATGAGTCACGTGTCAAGGGCGAGCTCCGTCTCCTCCAGGAAGCGGGCGTGTGCCAGCAAGAGCCCCTAGGCAGCTCGCAATGCTCGCAATGATGAAAGTAAATAAAGCGCCCAACGAGCGTTCAGGCACAGGTAATTCAAGCAGTTTCAGTAGGACAACAGCGCACGCCACTCGGGAGGTTTCCTCTGCGCTTTGTTGTGGAGAATAGTCACGTGATGAGTCACGTGTCAAGGGCGAGCTCCGCCTCCTCCAGGAAGCGGGCGTGTGCCAGCAAGAGCCCCTAGACAGCTCGCAATGCTCGCAATGATGAAAGTAAATAAAGCACCCAACGAGCACAGGTAATTCAAGCAGTTTCAGTAGGACAACAGCGCACGCCACTCGGGAGGTTTCCTCTGCGCTTTGTAGTGGAGAATAGTCACGTGATGAGTCACGTGTCAAGGGCGAGCTCCGCCTCCTCCAGGAAGCGGGCGTGTGCCAGCAAGAGCCCCTAGACAGCTCGCAATGCTCGCAATGATGAAAGTAAATAAAGCGCCCAACGAGCGTTCAGGCACAGGTAATTCAAGCAGTTTCAGTAGGACAACAGCGCACGCCACTCGGGAGGTTTCCTCTGCGCTTTGTAGTGGAGAATAGTCACGTGATGAGTCACGTGTCAAGGGCGAGCTCTGCCTCCTCCAGGAAGCGGGCGTGTGCCAGCAAGAGCCCCTAGACAGCTCGCAATGCTCGCAATGATGAAAGTAGATAAAGCGCCCAACGAGCGTTCAGGCACAGGTAATTAAAGCAGTTTCAGTAGGACAACAGCGCACGCCACTCGGGAGGTTTCCTCTGCGCTTTGTAGTGGAGAATAGTCGCGTGATGAGTCACGTGTCAAGGGCGAGCTCCGCCTCCTCCAGGAAGCGGGCGTGTGCCAGCAAGAGCCCCTAGACAGCTCGCAATGCTCGCAATGATGAAAGTAAATAAAGCGCCCAACGAGCGTTCAGGCACAGGTAATTCAAGCAGTTTCAGTAGGACAACAGCGCACCCAACACTTCGAACAGGACACAGCCAAACAGCTCAACAGCAGTTCCAGCCCTTACTGCTTCCAGGGCTTTTGGATTTACATTTCTTAGAGGTCAACAGAGCTTCCGGGTCCAGCTGGGATACCGCACCACACTCCCACACCATATTGCGTGGATGTTCATTAGCAGATTCAATGAACTTGCATATATGGCGTGCAGAGAAAGATAGATGGTAGTCACTAAATTTCGGTAAATTCATCCCTCCCTGTTGCAGGGGAAGTTGTAGTTTCCAAATTGCCAGCCTTGGTGGTTTCCCATCCCAGATGAATCTCTGCATAGCATTGTCTATTTCTTTAAAAAAAGTGCCCTGGTATCCTGATTGGTAACATTGACAGAATGTAATTTACTTGAGGTGCTAGATTCATCTTTATACAGTTTATTTTCCCCCACATAGTCAGTTTCAAGAGGCCCCATCTTTCCAAATCTGATTTTAACTTGGAGAGGAGCAATGATTGGTGGGTTGTCTTATTTCTTTCATTATGCTCATACTGTATGTGTACAATAGATATAAGGGGTGCCATTCTACTTTATGTACATTTACATGAATATATTGTATTTGTTTTTGTTTAAATATCTTTATTATTTTTTCCAGAAAGGAAAGAAAAGAAAACAGAAAGGAAAAAAGAACCACAAATACAACATACAAACACATAACATAACTGGCATGTTGGCATTTCTACGAATTTCTTTTAATGGGTTCATTTCTTCGGCGCTTTCTGGCAGCCTTGCTATCTTGTCGCCAGCTGTTTGTGTGGGAAGGTTCTACCCCCCCATTTATACTGTCCATTTGGTTAAGTGCCCGTGCTTGACTGTCTTACATCCATCATTGTTCTCGCGCCTCCTCCAGGCCTTCATCTTCTTCACCCTTCTCCTCTTGGCCAAATAAGTCCTGAACCAGGGAGTTCCATGCTGCTATTGTCTCTGCTGTTTCTCCTTCCCCTCTTTGCACTGCTCTTATCCACACCGCGGTTTCCGCCAAAGTCCACTTGCGGAGGTCCTCCCACCCTGACTCTACGGTCGGGCCTTCCTTTGTTTTCCAGGCCATTGCTATCCTTCTTTTGGCCAATATACATATCAAGTCTTTCATCTTTGCTAGATGCGTTCCGTGTGTGCCCCCTCTCGGGAAGAGGCCCAGCAAGTACCTCTCTGGGTGCTCCATCTGTATCTGGACTCCGCTGTCTATTATTCTGGCTCTGATGCCCTCCCAGAAGGTTTGTGTGGTTGGGCAGGCCCAGAACATGTGGAGCATGTCTGCTTCATCAGCCGAGCATCGGGGGCATTTATTTTGATCTCCCTCATACATTTTGTTCATCCTCTTGGGTGTGAGGTATGCCCTGTGAGTCACGTACAGCTGTGCCTGTCTGAATCCTGCATTCCTGGACACTTTCTTTGGATATTTTAACACTCTGCTCCATTCCTGGTCACTAAAGGGCCCGTGGAGTTCCTCTTCCCAGCTCTGTCTTATATGAAGCTCTTTCTTGTTACTGGCTTTTAGCATCTGGTCATATAACCTGGAGGTTGTGTGCGTTCCCTCAGATATATCATACCACGTGTCTAGCTCCCTTGTGGCGTCCTCCTGGTCCTCCCATTCCGGCCATCTTTTCTTGATTTTGAGGATCATTCTATTATGGAGGATGAATTGGCCTTCATGTATATCATATTCCTCTGCCATTTCTTGGAAGTCCGCCCACCTCCCTTCTTTCCGCAGATCCCCAATTTGTGCCACATCTTTTCCTTCCCACTCGGTTCGGTAGATTGCTAATGTGTTTGTGTATGTGCCCACCAGTCCCGCGAGAGGGATCTGTGCCAACTGGGGGTCCTGTATCCCCTATAGCTTCCACGCTCTGTTCCACAACCCCACTGCGAGGCCAAGCAGGCGTGGCAGGGTCTTGAGTAGGGGGTTGTCCAACTATAGTATTTCTCTCAGATAGTATATTTTTAGTGTTGGCTGTAAGATAATTGTGTCGATCGTCTCATCCTCTCCTAGCCACTTGGCTGCGAACTGGAGCTACCCTGCTAAGTAGTACTTCTCAAAGTCCGGCAGCCTAATGCCCCCTTCTTCGTAGTCTCTCTGTAGGGTTTTCAGCGCGATTCTGTGTCTTCCCCCAGCCCACAAGAAGCACCCTGCTATTGAATTTAACTTGATGAAGAAGGTCTTGGGGATCCTATGTGGGATGTTCGTGAGGTAATACAATAGACGTGTAAGTACCAGCATTTTCAAGGGGGCCGCTCTACCCATCATTCCCAGTGGTAGTTTTGCCCAGAATTTCATAGACCTCTGTGTCCTTTCCAGGGCTGCTTGCGTGTTATGTTGGTGAGAGTCTGCAGTGTCATAATGTATCTCTATTCCTAGGCATCGGAAGGAGCGTGGTGCCCAGTTTAGGCCCAGGTCTGGGAGATCTGTCAGGGGAACCCGCTGCAGGCCAGCGAGGGGAAAAATCAGGGATTTTTCTTTGTTGATTGCTATGCCGGAGAGTCTGGTATATGCCCCGATTGCTTCCAGGAGGCAGGGCAGGTTGGCACGTGGATGTCCCACAAAAAGCAGCATGTCGTCTGCGTATAACGAGATTTGATGCAGTACTCCATCTATGTCTATGCCTGTGTCTCCATATTCTGCCCTGAGAAAGACCGCCAGCGGTTCAAGGGCCAGAATATACAACATTGGTGACAGTGGACACCCCTGCTTGGTTCCCCTGTATATTCTCCATTCTCCTGAAATGTTATGCCCAGTCTTTACCCTTGCTCTGGGGTCCCTGTACAATAGCCTAATCCATCTAAGAAACCCTTCACCAATGCCGAAATGAGCGAGGACCCTCAGTAGCCACCCCCAATTCACCGAATCAAATGCTTTAACGGCGTCCAGGGACACTATCACGCATTCCCCCTGTTTCTGGTTTGTCCTATCTATCACATGATGTAATCTACGGAGGTTCCACAACGTGTTCCTCCCTGGGACGTAACCCGTCTGGTCAGAGTGTATTAAGGCGGGGATTACTTGCTTCAGGCGGTTGGCTAGGACGGTCGTGCATATCTTGGCATCCTGGTTGATGAGGGAAATCGGCCTGTATGAGGCGCATTTCGTGGGCGGTTTACCTGGTTTAAGGATCGGTACAATTATTGATTCCGACATGCTAGTCGGTAACTGTCTGCTTTCATACGCATCTTGGTATGTCTCTAATAGTTTCGGGGTGTTGGTGCACTTGTATGTTTTATAAAACTCTCCCGGGAGTCCGTCTGGGCCTGGGGATTTGCCGGTGGGGAGTTCAGCGATTACGCTCTCTATCTCCTCCTCCGTGAGTGGGGCATCAAGTATTTGCGCTTGCTCTTCTGCTAGCTTTGGCAACCTCATCTCTGCCAACGCATCTGTGATGTCCTCTGGGTCAATTTCTGGGTTAGGGGCGTACAGTTGCTCGTAAAAGCGGGCAAATGATTGATTGATATGCTGCTGGTCCCTGACCTCTCTCCCCATTTTGTCTTCTATGACTATTATGGGGTCTCTTTTGGTCTCTTGCTTGGTGAGCCATGCTAGGAGCCTACCAGGCTTATCCCCTTCTGCGTGCAATCATTGTAGATATTTCGCATAGTTCAGCTTTCCCAGTTTCTCCCACAGTTCTATAGATCTCATCCTCAACTCCATCAGTTCCCTAGGCTCTTCACCCACCGCCTCCGCTCTGCGCTCCACTGTTTCTATCTGCCTCTCCAGTTTGTTGAGTTCTTCTATGGCTGCGCCTTTCAGTCCCCCCATCCTGCCAATAGCCGCCCCCCGTGTCACCACTTTGAATGCGTCCCAGAGTGTAGCGTTGCTTCCTACGCTTCCCTCATTATTTTCGAAGTAGTCTTCGATCACCTCCCGAAGGTGTTCCTCAAACTCACCCTCTCCCAAAGCCTCTGCCCGGAGCCGCCATGTTGGTATCGGGGCTCTCTGGTGTGTATGTGCCCATGTTGCTAGCACCGGGGCATGGTCTGAAAGTGTTCGGGCTTTGATGTCAATCGTTGTAAATTCCTGCAGTGTCTAAATGCCCATGAATATAGAGTCTATTTGTGTAAATATTCCAAGGGGTGCGCTGTAGTGTGTGTACCCTCTTTTCCCTTCATGTACCTGTCTCCAGACGTCCTCCAGCTCCAGACGGTCGAGGGCTCTGTGCAGCTCCCTGGCAGGGGCTGCTGGTTTCTTGTGCTTGTCGTCCGACCTGTCAAGGAGCGGATCCAGGGTGCAGTTGAAATCTCCAGCCCAGACAAACGTGGCTTCTCTGTATTGGGCTAGCTTGGGTGCCAGCTTCCTGAAGAATTCAGTTGCGTCGTGGTTTGGGGCATAGGTGTTAACTAGACACACTTCCTTGTTCTCCAACATGCCGTGTACCAGCACCAGCCTGCCCTCTGAATCAGTCTCTTGTTTTATAAGCTGGAATGGGACCCCCGGAGCGATCCATATTAGTACTCCTCGCGCATAATTTGAGTATGTGGCACTATATACTTGTCCTCCCCATTTCTGATCAACCTTAGTCTGTTTTTCTTGTGTCAAATGTGTCTCCTGAAGCATGGCTATCTTCACCTTCATCTTGTTCAGCCAACCATAGACTCGCAGCCTCTTAACATATGCGTTTAGCCCTCTCACGTTCCAGGTCGCGATTACCAGCTCATCTGGACCCATGTGTGATTATTCAATCCGGCTCCATAGTCCCATAGCCTCTTGCTTGTCCACTGTCTCCTGCGCCTGCTCTTGGTGTTGCTGAAATTCCCCCTTCATATTTTTTCTTTTCTTCGACCTTGCTGCCAATGCCTTTCATATGCCATTTAAACAAGTCCATAACTCGAACTAGAACTGTAACTAAAGAACTAACACCCAGCCACCCTCCTCCTGCTCGGGCCTCGCCGCTTCTCAAATCTTGCTCCTTTGGATGGGGCAGACTCGCCGCAGCGTGATGCCTTGGAACTGACATCCGAACTAGCTTACGCTTCTTCTCGGGGGTAGGTTGCTCTCGGCTTGACGCGATTGGGTAGGGTTGATTGCTCCTTCGCATTACTATTCATCCTGACTCGTACATTTATCAGGTGCTTGGCGTCATTGCTTCTTACCGCCCGCGGGGCTCTTCACCGGGGCTGATTTGCCTCGTTGTTGCCATTTCTCCGCTCCAGCTGGGGGATCCCCTGCGCGTCCATCCACGCGTGAGCCTCTTCTGTGGACTCAAAGAAGGATGTCTTGCCCTTGTGCAGCACCTTCAGCTTAGCCGGAAACAGGAGCATATATCGAATATCCGCTCTTCTGTGGTGTTCTTTTGTAGGCCCAAACTGCGCTCTTTGTTTTTGGACCGTGGCTGTATAGTCCGGATATATGGTGACCCTGGAGGAGCCCCTCATGATCTCTCCTCCCCCCATGGAAAATGCTAGTATCTTTTCTCTGTCCTTAAAGTTCATGATCTTGGCGATCATCGCCCTCGAGGGGGGCACCGGGCCGGGGTCTCCTAGTTAGGGCTCTTTGTGCCCTTTCCACCACAAAATTCTGGGACAGTATTCCAGCTCCGATCTCCTGGAGGAGCATGATTTCGACATATTCTGTGGGGTCGTTTCCTTCCTCCCCTTCCGGAACCCCTATTATGCAAACATTGTTCCTCCTTGCCCTACCTTCCGCATCTTCAACTCTTCGCTCTAGGATCTTGACTTTCTGCATCACTTCCGACATTTGGGTTCGTGCAACGGTGGCGTCCATGGTGTTCTGTTGCACCTGCTGCTCCGTTGCCGTTACTCTGTCTGTCAGATTCCTTGCGTCCTGGCGAAGGAGGCCAAAATCCACCATTACTGTATCTAGTTTCTGTTCTAGGGATGCCTTCAGGTCTCCTATAGCGGCGTCCACTTTGTTTTCCAAGGATGTCTTTAGGGAGGCGATTGCCTCAAGGATGTGGCCATCCTTCCCATGGTCTGGCTGGTGAGGGGTACTCATCCCCGCCGTTGCTGTGTCCGGTGGGTTCTGCTGTTTATCCCCCGATGTGTTGGTAAAAATGTCCATGCTGCTTTGTTTGGATTTCCCCTCTGTTCTCTTGTTGGACATGGCCACTGTGCGTATTATGCTGTTCGTACGTGCTTGCGTGTGGCCCGTCGTGGGAGTTTGTGTACGGCTGTTTGTGGGCCTCTGGTTTTCTTCTTTTACTTCCCCCCAGGCTTTTGTCCTCAATGCTTGTTGGGCACTATAGGTGGGTCCTGGAGCTACAATTCGTATCTGCCTTTCTTCCTTGTCCCTGGGGGTTTATATGTCTTATTATTCCAGCATGTCCGTGTCTCCCAGGGTGTGTTGGGTGCCTCTCACGCTCCTCCTCGGCCCTCCTCCTCCCGCGATCTTCTTTGGGGCCGCACCGCCCGCCGATTTTGTAAGTTGCCTCCCGTCGAAGGGACGAAGCGGAAAGCGCTCCAGCTCCTCCTCGCCTGCTCTGTCTGTGGCGGGGATGCCCTGCCCCGTGTGCGGGGTCGCGGTGATACTGTTTCTCCCTGGGGCAGGAGGGGAGCGGGGTGGGCTCTTGTCTTTGGCTCACCTTCTCATGTGCGTGCCGGCAGCGCTTCGCCTCGGGGTCCTTATTCACGTCCCGGAGGCGGAGTGGGCTCTCGTCCCCGGCTCCCCGTCTGCTGTGCGGGCCGGCTGCGCTTCACCTCGGTCGTCCCTCCTCTCCTTCAGGGTGACCGGGTCTCTGCCGTGGCTTCTGCGGAGGTCTTCCTGGCCCCGGATTCGCTTTCGCGCCTCCTGTTCTGCGTCCTGCTGGGACCGCGGCTTCGCTTCAAACCTCCGCGCTGGAGAGATCCCCTCAGCAGGCCGCCATCTTGTCTCTCGTGAGCCACTCCTTCTTTGGGCAGTTTCCCCTCGATCCCCGGTCCGATTCTGTTCCAGGATCAGGACGAATGGTCCACAGGTGTTCCGACGCCTTTCAGTCGAGTTTGGGCTGATTTTGGTCATTTTATACGGATCTTAGTCAGGATCACAGCGGAGCTCACCGGTAACGCGTCTTACGGCATGGCTGCTGAGCCACGCCCCCCTGAATATATTGTATTTATGATGCATAATTCAAATTGAAAATATGTTGTAAGATGCTGAAAAGATTACTATACATCAGGGTTTTACTTTGGCATCTTATTTGGGGTATTCTCTGTGCATTCTTGGTGCCGTGATACTGTTGACAATTGCGGGCGCGATGACGCGTGACGTCATCGTGCTATGTGTAACGTGATGACGTCATCACCTTGCACATACCCGTGCGTTTGTAATATCTAAAAGGGCGCGATTTCGGATCTGTTACGTGTTTACAGAGGTTTTGGTTAGACGCTTTATTGATTCACTTTGTGTCACCAGTTAGAGGTAAGAGGAAGGCTGGTATGAGTGGCTAAATCCAGCGACATGTTGACATTTGGGTCACTATGTCTAGCATGTTTGGACTAATGTGGAGTCTGAATTGAACTACAGGTATTCGAATGGCATTGGTGTTTTGGTTTTGCCTGGAATAAAGCGGAAGGGCTTTTTTTTGAAGATATACGACACCTGAACAAGTACGGGCCATTGTTTCGATTGAAAGCATTTAGATGTGAGCTGAAATACATGTAGGCATATCTGGTAGAAGTTGTACTCATTGGGCCTTTTGTTTTGTTTGTATCATATCCTTGGGTCTGTAGAAATCAAAAGTCTGGCATGTATCCATGGAATTGAAACATTAAAGATTTGTCGCCATATGATTCAAGAGAGGATTAAATACCTTTCTCCATTACGAAGAGCCCTGTCTCCATTGTCATGGGTGAGGTTAAAATCTATATCCACTGATAGTTGTGGTGTCGGGACTTAACAAGCTGGTGAATATTTATCATTGCACAATATTGAGAGTAGTTGTTTCTTCAATTGGTTGTAGGTTCTGGTCCATGAGAATGTACTTTCCATTCTACTAGAAAAGTGATGAACAAGAATTGGAATTGTTTACGAACTTGAAGACAATTATCTCTGCAAGTTCACGGTTCAGGTATATTATTAATTACATACTTGTCCTCCCTATTGGTGATTAGGGTTTGGCTAGGTTTATTAATCAAACCCAAGATCCCTACTTAGTAATGTGTATGTGTTTTTTTGTATGTGCCCTTAGATATAGGAGTCTGATGTGTAGAGGAACGAAAAGAGATCTACCAACAGCACAAGTCAAATTCCTGCCCCTGAAGAATGTCCCGTTATTTACAGCAATAAGGACAGAAACTTATATAAGTTGGGCTATGCCAATACAGTAGAAAGCAAGACAAATTGGGTTGCTACTATTTTTGGGATTTCAAGTAATTGTCAACTTGATTGTGTGAGGTGGAATTTTAACTTTTTATCATTGTATATTGCCATGTTGTGTATATGTATGTGCTTTTTGATACTTGTGCTTGAATTTGTTAAAGAATTAAAAAATGATATTTTAAGAAAAATTGCATGTATTATCTATTACATAATACTCAACCCATATTTTGCTAAAAGGTTGTGTCTAGACACCTGATATCTTAGGGTAGTATATGTTGTGTTATTTATGTATCCCTTCCTTTGGTTGAACATAAAGATTGTATCCTCACTTGGTAGGAGGGATCATCACCACAGTGTGGGGTAACCCTGAAAAGAAATATTTTATCAAAAATAGACAGACACAAGTTATCACAGTTCAAGGGTGTTGATTAACTGTATCGGTAGGGTGGAAAAACACTTGGTGTAAACCTAAATCTAAGATGGAAGCAAGCTGCGACCATCAAATCAAAAATAAGGCAGTCCTAGTGGCGTCTTGTCAAATAAAAAGACATATACTAAGAAAAAACTATTAGCAATCCTTACGCTAAATACAAAAGAGTATGGGATATGGATCACAAGAAATGAGGAAGTGTTTACAAATAATAAGTAAGGCTGCTGTAATTGCAGTCTCCCTTCCCCACGTTTTGAACACAGGTCAATGCTGGACTCTGGAACACAGCACTAGCTCAAGCTTTCCCAGCACGAGACGACAGTTCCGTTTTCAGCTCTCAGGATCTTCGATGGCCAAGTCTCTTGATCTGTAATGTGTCTCTTGCCTTCAAGGGCATGGTGAACTCAAAATAACAACAAAGATTCCTTTCTGCTTGTACGTTGATGATTTTTCACCCTTCGATCCCGCTCTGTGGTATTCACAAACCTTAATGTCTTTATAAATAGTTCCAGGTGGACAATCCTCTGCCAGGTTCACTCTTGTCAACACACTGTTCTTTGGGACTTTATACTTTGCCCCTTGCCATCTGCATCCCTCTTTCGGGTTCACTCTTCCCAATCTCATTGTTCCTTTTACTTTCTTAGGATGTGGGATTCACTTCCCTTATTCATGATCATCTGCTGGTCAAGATTGTACAGAGGATTTTACTAGACCCCCACATGACCACTTTGACCCTCTTCTCACCTTTCCCAATGAATTCTGGTAATAGCAGTTTCAACAATCGAGTAATCACCCAGAGTTTCTCGAGTAAGGACCCACGTGGTGCTTGGCTCATCAGCAACTGGCTTTCCCCTTTTAGATCAACAGTTCTTTGTACATTCTGCAATAATCTCTTTGCTACTTTTGTTCAACAGAGTTCAGTTTCTTTATCGGTTCTCCCCTCGACTCACCGGCTGTAATGAACTGCCTGGCTTTCTTCGTAATGGGAGTCAAGGCCGCTACCATGGTAGCAGAGTCTCCATCTGTCCTGCTTATCAGCGTAGGCACGTTCCAGGTACCGTTAGCGAGTCTCACCCATCGGTGCCCCACTTCCACTCCCCAAGCACCCCCCATCCAGGTGATCCTGCATCACTGGTCCACCCACAGAAACTGGATCCAATAGCTGTTAGGAAAGATTTCATATTTGAATGTAATTTTCCCTCCATGGGGCAACCCCCAAACTTTTTGCTACTGTTTTACACCCTGATCTTACCTTTGCTAGAGAAGTTCAGCCCTCCGCCGCACTCCTCTGGGCTTTTGCTCAGTTCTTATGAGGAAACTGACATGCCCTTAAAACAGTCAGTACTGGGAGACTTCGTTTCCCTTAGTCCTTTCCTCATGTTGCAGCTTTTGTGCAACATGTAACAAGAGTGCAATGTAACTTACTTTACCGCACTCTTGGGTCTCTAGTCATTCCAAAGGCCCTAGAAACTCTCGCTGGACTTATCATGAACTGTGCAGGTGTGTCTCGGACAGGACTGGTGGCAGCTATCATTTATCTTATGTTTTGAACACCTTTTTGCCATATTAGCTGCGCTTACAGTGTTTGGCACAAATAGATGGCCTGGCTCAAAAATGGCCATGCCACACAGTCCTTTGTCCTGTCCTTTGGCCATCATGCCCCTTCACCTTCCCCAGGTCGAGCCGACCCGGGTCAGTCCTTATTTGGTCATGCACTTTACCGAGAAACCAAAAGCTTTTGCGGGCTTCTGCATGCCTTGCGTGTGTGACTCCAGGATGTGGGCTGGGATGTCTGTTCCCAATACACATCCTGGGTGCCAGAGAGTCTGGAGTGTCCTGAATGCCTGGGACCACCGTCGTCCGTGATTGGTCCACATATGGAGTGAGTGTTTGTGAGCAGATCTCCCATTGGGTCCTCTCCGTTTTGGCGTGAAGGGAACTTTGGATAAGAGGAGGCCGAAAACACCATTACCATGTCGATCTTCTGAGTTCACACCGAACAAGGGATAAGGAGCCAAGTATCCTGCAACAAGAAGCCGACGAAGGGGAAAAAGTCCAAAGATAAGGAGGGTGGGGAAACTGATAAATCTTCTTCCCAAAAGGGCCGCAAAAAGAAAAATAAGGGTAAAACACAAGAGAACTCACAGGGTAGTGGAGGTCAGTCTCCGAAACAGAAATCTGGTTATAATAAGCCTCCCTATGTGAACAGACCCAATGGATCTTGTTTTGCTTGTGGAGCAACTGACCACATGAAGGCGGATCCCAGAATTAAGGTCAAAACCTTGGGGGTCCACTCTGCTAATCTGGCCTTGTCCTCCTACGAAGAAGAAGAGATTACCGGAGCATCCTTCTCCTCAGACTCCTTCCCCAGTTGGATAGAAGCTGAGGTAGTTTTAGTTTCCCTGGGTTCCTGGGAGCCTAAAGTCTCAGAGGCTTATGCTAGGATTCCAGATAACACCAAGCACTACTTTAAGGACAGTGTGCTGATTAATGGAGTAGATACTCCAGCTCTTAGGGATAGTGGGTGCAGTCGGACTGTAGTGGATACAACCTTGGTAGACCCAGAGGAAGTTGCCAGAGCTACTCTGATGCCCACTAAGTTGGCTGACGGCCCACCTCTCATGTTCCCAGTAATACCTGTTAATCTTACTATCAATGGTACAGCAGTCAGGATTCCAGTGAGCATTCAGAGGAGTGTCCCAGGAAAGGTCTTGTTGGGCAATGATCTCAGAGCTTTAGGGCTTGTAGGAGATACTGCCAACAGACCCTGCACAAGGTCTCAAACAATGGCAGCACTGGCCAAGACCAATGCGCTGCCCCGCCAAAGGGGAAACCCAAGGCTAACAGAGTCAAAAAAACAAAAAGTGGGAAAGAGAATATTCCCCCTAACTCTCCTACCACTGAGGTGGAGGTAGTTGGTCAATCAGCCGGCCTGACAAGGAGGTGGTGATGCCTGAAGTATTTGACCCCAATGACCATCCTGAACTAAACGATTTGTTAGTAGAAGGTGGTCCTGACAGGGAAGAATTCAGTAAAGACCAACGTGAGTGCCCATCTCTGGAAGGCCTAAGGAGACATGCCTGCTCCCAGCTTGAGGGTGAACCTCCTGGGAAGCATTGGATTTATTGGGAAGGTGGGCTCCTGTATAGTGAGCCTACAGAGTCTACAGAAGGAGACCATAGGAGGTTGGTGGTTCCCCTTGCTGTAAGACCCTTCCTCCTGCAGCTGGCCCATGAAGTGCCCCTTGCTGGTCACCTTGGTATTAAGAGGACCCAGCAAAGGTTATCCATGCACTTCTACTGGCCCAAGATGGGGGTGCAAGTAGAAAGTCACTGCAGGAGTTATGCCTCCTGCCAGTTATCTGCTAAGAGTGGCTCAACAATCCAAGCTCTATTGGTACCACTCCCAGTTGTAGGGGTACCATTTGAGAGGGTATGGATGGACATTGTTGGTCCCCTTCACCCCCAAACATCCTCAGGCAATGGGTTTATCCTGGTGCTGGTCGACCACGCCACCAGGTATCCTGAGGCCATCCCATTGAAAACTGTGACTGCCAAGTCAGTTGCAAAAGCATTACCCGGCATCTTTACTAGGGTTGGCTTCCCTAAAGAAGTTGTGTCTGACAGAGGCAGCAACCTTATGTCGAAGTTTTTGCAGGCTATGTGGAAAGAATGTGGGGTCACCTATACGTTTTCTTCCGTATACCACCCCCAGACCAATGGTCTGGTGGAACGGTTTAACAGGACCTTGAAAAGTATGATTGGTGCTCTGGAAGAACCTCAAAGAAGAAAATGGGATCTTCTCTTACCATGCTTACTATTTGCCTGCAGAGAGGTACCACAAGAGGGTGTTGGCTTCATCCCCTTTGAACTTCTGTTTGGTCACCCTGTGCGGGGATCCTTAGCCATAGTCAAGGAGGGATGGGAGATGCCCACTCCCCCTATTACTACCAACGTAGTAGACTATGTTTTAGGGCTCAGAAAAAGGATGGTACTCCTGATGGGTCTGGCTAGTGACAAGTTGAAAGCAGGACAAGCGCTGGTGAAACATTGGTATGACTAGATAACTTCCCTCATCAACTTCACACCTGGTCAGCAAGTCCTGATCATGAATCCCATAGGGCCTAGAGCTTTACAGGACATGTGGTCAGGCCCTTACACAGTGGTCGAGCCCCTGGGTGAGGTCAACTATTTAGTGGACCTTGGAAGGCCTGGACAGGCTCCAAAAGTGATCCATGTAAATAGGCTGAAGGCTTTCATCCCAAGAGTTGAAATCACAGCACTGCTATTGGCTTCAGATGTTGAGGGGGAGGAGTCTGAACCTCTCCCTGACCTTTTTCAAAGGAGTCCTTCAGATAGCTCCTTTAAGGGTGTCCGAGTGGCCCCTCACCTGACTTCTGAACAGCAGGCTGAGGTGAAAAATGTGCTTAGGCAATTTTCTCCCCTGTTTTCACTGTCCCCTGGTTTGACACCTTGGTGCAAACATAACATAGACACAGGAGACAGTGTACCTACCAAAAGTAGGGGATACAGAATGTCAGATAAAGTACGGTTTTACATTAAGACAGAGGTCAACAAAATGTTGGATCTTGGGGTGATCGAACCTCTAGTAGTCCTTGGTCCAGCCCTGTGGTTTTGGTTCCAAAAGCAGGTACTTCTGAATTGAGGTTCTGTGTAGATTACAGGGCTCTGAATGCTGTCACCAAGACAGATGCACACCCCTTGCCTCGAACAGATGAGCTGGTGGATACCTTGGGTGCCTCCAAGTACCTCAGCACGTTTGACCTCACTGCAGGCTATTGGCAAATAGCGCTTGCAGAACATGCCAAGGAGAAGAGAGCGTTCTCAACTCCAGAGGGTCTTTTCCAGTTCAGGGTATTGCCTTTTGGGTTGAAGAATGCACCTGCCACTTTCCAGAGGCTTGTGAAGCATGTGTTGAATGGGTTGGCTGAATTCTGCCTTGCATATCTGGATGATATAGCAGTTTTCAGTGCCACCTGGGAAGACCATGTGAAACACCTTGGGATTGTGTTACAGGCTCTTCAGAAAGCCTACTTGACCACAAAGGCCAGTAAATGCCAGATTGGACAAGGCTCAGTGGTTTACCTTGGACATGAAGTAGCAGTACAAGACTGGCCTACCCCCACTACACAGACCCAAGTGAGAGCCTTCTTAGGACTCACTGGATATTACAGAAATTTCATGGCAGACTATGGCACCATAGCTGCCCCTCTGACTGCTCTCACCACTCCGAAGAAACCCAAGAAGGTAACTTGGACTGAAGAGTGTGAGAAGGCCTTCAATGGCTTAAAAGACTCCTTGTGCCAGGCCCCTGTTCTCAGGGCCCCTGATTACCAAAGACTGTTTATTGTGCAGACAGAGGCCTCTGACACTGGGATAGGAGCTGTACTATCACAAGTAGATGAGAAGGGTAAGGAACACCCTATTGGCTTCATTAGTCGCCAGCTTAAGGACAGAGAGCTCAGATGGTCAACAGTAGAGAAAGAATGTTTCTCTGTTGTTTGGGCCCTACGGAAGCTGAGGCCCTACCTCTATGGGACCCACTTCACTGTGCAAACCGATGATAAACCCTTAAAGTGGCTGATGAACATGACGTGAGAGAATCCAAAGTTGCTTAGGTGGTCCATAAGTCTGCAAGGCTTTGACTTCACTATTGAGCATAGGCCAGGTGTCCAACATAGCAATGCTGATGGTTGACCAGAATGTTTAACTGACCTGAACAAGAAACTCATCCAGGGGTGGATTAGTTCCCCCTGTCCTTAGTCTGAGAGGGGGGAGTGTTAGGAAAGATTTCATATTTGAATGCAATTTTCCCTCCATGGGGCAACCCCCAAACTTTTACACCCTGATCTAACCTTTGCCAGAGAAGGGCAGCCCTCCGCCGCACTCCTCTGGGCTTTTGCTCAATTCTTATGAGGGTAACTGACATGCCCTTAAAACAGTCAGTACTGGGAGACTTTGTTTCCCTTAGTCCTTTCCTCATGTTGCAGCTTTTGTGCGACATGTAACAAGAGTGCAATGTAACATACTTCACCGCACTCTTGGGTCTCTAGTCATTCCAAAGTCCCTAGAAACTCTCGCTGGACTTATCATGAACTGTGCAGGTGTGTCTCGGACAGGACTGGTGGCAGCTATCGTTTAACTTATGTTTTGAACCCATTTTTACCATGTTATCCGCGCTTACCGCGTTTGGCACAAATAAGTGGGCTGGCTCCAAAATGGCCATGCCACGCGGTTCTTTGTCCTGTCCTTTGGCCATCTTGCCCCTTCACCTTCCCCAGGTCGAGCCGACCCGGGTCAGTCCTTATTTGGTCATGCACATTCCCGCGAAACCCAAAGCTTTCGTGGGCTTCTGCATGCCTTGTGTGTGTGCCTCCAGGATGTGGGCTGGGATGTCTGTTCCCAATACACATCCTGGGTGCCAGAGAGTCTGGAGTGTCCTGAATGCCTGGGACCACCGTGGTCTGTGATTGGTCCACGTATGGAGTGAGTGTTTGTGAGCAGATCTCCCATTGGGTCCTCTCCGTTTTGGCACAAAGGGAACTTTGGATAAGAGGAGGCCAAAAACACCACTACCATGTTGATCTCCTGAGTTCACACTGAACAAGGGATAAGGAGCCAAGTATCGTGCAACAAGAAGCCGAGTCAAGGAACCGCTGGTGACCCGCTGGAAGGTTTGGCACCCTGAGCCCGCTGTCGTCCTGCGAGACCCCTCTGCATTTGATCATCCTAGAAGATCTGCGAAGGCGCTTCGACCCATTGGAATAGTGGGACCAACTATTCTCGGCACCTTCATCAAACCCTGCAAGTAAGCCTCTTCGGAAGTGTCCCTGGGCCAACCAGTGGGCTGACCAGCTTACACAGGACGTTTGTTCTTTCACCGCTGCTGTTTCAGGGAAGCCTGCGAAACTTAGCCTACTGCTAGCTGTGTCCACGGCACCCTCACACCGAATTTTGTACACTTGGCATTCCCAGGTCTGAAGTGAGACGAGTGCGCCTGGACCAGAGTAAACACGATTGGCATGTTGCCCTGATGTGGTAACGACCTGTGCACGTTTGCTGCATTTGTGACCCCCTCGACCCTGAATCCTGCTACCGCGGAATCTACACAGTGTCGAGACGGCCTGATTGTCGCATCCGAACCTGCCAGCAACGTGAACTGAACTAGCGAAGTCTGGGTCTTCCTGCGTTGGGGACTGGTGAGTAGTCCATACCCCAACTGGTGGCCCCTAGCACAGGAACCCATTTCTTTTCTACCGCTGTTGCGAAATAGCGGATCCATCCCGCACTCTCACCCTGTCTCTGCCCGCAAGTGGAGGTCTTGCTTGAGTAGTGGGACTTGTTCTTCATCGCTTCATCCACCTTCCTGAACTGTCAGAGACCCTTCAAAAGACCCTATTTTGTCCATTGGCACAAGCACGTGCAAGTACTATTAAGCACAAAGCTCCTCTCTTCGTAGGGCTTGGAATGCCTCCTAGTTAGGTGTATTTCTGATGTCGAACTGGGTCTAATGATTACTTGCACTGCCTGTTTTCCTCCCCATCTAGGTGGTCTACATATTTCATGCTTCTAACTCTTTAGACCCCTCGTCATTGTATATATATTGTATTGATTGTGATGTGTTGGTTTACTTTAGTATAATTGTGATTCTTTGCTATGGTGGATGTTACAAAGGCCTTGTAATAAATGTGTCTAGATTTTTAATATAATACCTGTCTGGAGTAATTTGTAAGTTACCTTGCTTTGTGTGCTCATTGAGGTCTTTCAGTCACCCTCACCCCTCTTGAGATTTTTACTGCCTCATTACACGGAAGGCGGTAAGGGTTAACGGTCACCGGTAATGGTACCAGTGACCGCTAACCCTTACCGCCTTACTATGAGGTCCCTTTAAGGGTTGGTACTTTAACGCCTGCTTTTTGCAGGCATTAAAAACCAACCCGCAAAGGGACCTTGGTGCTAATTACGGCACCGCAAATTTGTGGTGCCGTAATTAGCACCTTCCCCATTCCCATTATGCCCTATGGGGCAAAAATGGGAATGGGGAAGGGCAATGGTGGAAGGGGGAATTACCGCCCCGCCAACCTTGTAATAGGGCGGTAATTCCCCTTTCCTCCAAGGCGGTGCCAGTAATTTACCGGCATGGACCAATGTGCTAATAGCACCTTGGTTTACCGCCTTCCGTGTAATGAGGCCCTTAGTCTTGACCGCCGCCATCGCTACCCTGATTGGTCTGGCTTGTCCAGAGGTTACCCTGTTCCAAGAAACTAGGCTGGCCTTCTGAACCTCTGCCCCTCCAGGTCAGAGTTCAGAAATCCATCTTAACAATAGCGATGGCCGTGTCCTGCACACCTGGATGACAGATCCCCGGGGACTTGTCAGAGAAATACCGTCAGGTTTCTCACTGTGGGCAGGAGTGGAAATGTCCCTGCAAGTGACATAAACTGAAGTGGCAGGGGGCTGGGTGATGTGAAGACTGTCAGGGAATGGACAATGTGTACAGCTAGACTGAAAAGTAAATAATCAGTTAATTCTGCTTTTCAGTGCAGAAGTGCAACATGATACGAGAGCAGGATGTGGCTGATTGCTGATGTGTGCGGGTGGGAGGAGTGGGGGGCTATATCTTTGGAGGGATGCAGCTACTGAGATAACAAGTGCACAAATGATGAGTGTAGCCCACTCTAAAAACATAGAAAAAGTGATTTTGCAGATGGACAAAAAGAGACTGCAACAAGTGTGTGATCATGATCCATAAACTTGTATTAAAACATCCACACACCAAAAACAAAACATGGAGTAGGGTAAAGTGTCCAGGGCTGAAATGAAAATAAAGATCCAAAATGAAACCTAACACTAAGAACTATATACACAAACAGCATGTCCTTCAGTACTTCCACCGGGGCAGAGTCACATTCCTCATCTTCCACTTTGAGGCGGGCCTCCATCCTTTCCTCAAGGTCTTGCAGGCACTCCATCATCCTCCTCTCCTCCTCCTCTGCATCCCTGCAAGCAGGATGGTAGCCCACCCCAACTCCCGCCACCCTGCACCTCTGCCCTGTCCTAACAATGGTTGCCTCCTTTGTCCGCTGCCTCTCTGGCATCAGCTGACTGAAAATATGCCTCCTTTCCCCCTGCCAGATGTGAAGCATGTCCTGCCTGAATTGCCTCCTCTGTATTGATTGTCCCCGCATTGACCACCTCATCTGCTGCTGCCTGGCAGAGTGCAAGCTGCGCAGGTACCCCCACTGTCTGAATGACACTTGTCGGGGGGCTCAGCACGTGCAATATCCTGACGTGCCTGCTGTCCAACCATTGCCTGTTCCTGTTTGGGTGCCTGGGCAGGAACAGTGACACCTAATGCTGTGTACTTGGTGCTTGCCCCAGAGGCAGTGACGTAGGCACAACCAGACTAGGTGTTGTGGGTGGTATTGCTGCACAATGAGCCATAATGGACTGTGGCATGGTAGGCTGCCTGGAGGACGACTGGGGCACAGAGGAGGAAGTGGAGAAGGGGGCAATTGATTATGCCAGCGGACAGAGACCACCCAAAAAGTAGTGCTCTAGCCAGCTGGCCCAGGTATTGGCACATCGACTCGTGATGCTGAGCCAGCTCTTCGTGAGGAGCTGACACAGAATTATGAATCAATGACATATGCCTCACCAGACCATTCAGCAGGGTCTGCACCACATCTTAAATGGCTTCCCCGTGAGCTCGCCTGCAGTTGACTCATCCACCTCCACCACCCTGGATGACTACGGAGAGTCTTCCACCTTCGATGGTCCCTCTGTCTATGCACCCTGTCAGACAGCCGCTGAGGAGTTCCTCACCACAATCACTTTCTGGGACTTACCCCCAGCAGCCACGCCTGATGGTCCTGGCTCTTCCCCAGCCAATTCACCCTCAGGACAGATGGTGTCAATGGTGGCTGGCTAGGGTGTGTGCCTTTGTCTGGTGGCTCAGTCCCTGCCCTTCCGCTACACAGCAAGGCCACCGCCCTTTTCAAAGGCTGCAGCAACTGTGGAAAATGAAAAAGAGAACATTGACATCAGTCGTCAGTGTCAATGATGCAGCACGTGTCAACCAGCAACTGCGACACACAAATAGAACACACACGTGCACGCCCATGCAATTGGCATGACCACTGACACACAAGTGTAGGAATAATGATGAATCACAGTCATGAAACATGCATATGTCAACCCAGCACATTGTTGTGTGGCCACAAACACATTACAAAATACATGCATTGGCACCATATAAATGCCAAAGTGACACAAGTATGACATGCAGCAAAGGTCATGGTAAGTCCATCTGGGCACCTGTTCGCCCAATTACAGATATTAACATGCATCCCTGACAGGTTGACCTGTAAGGATGCAACATGTACCGCCACACATTTCTGAGGAACAATCACTCAAGTTGTGTGGCCCAGCACATACATATGGCATGATCACACTTGAATTTGGGCCTCAAATGCAGTGGGAGACACATAACATCCCCGTCCCTGCAAGGTCAAGGCATCAACATGACATTCACAAACATCCATGCACATGTGTCACTCTCAGCTGATGTGTGTGGATGGACTCATGTGCAGATGTGCTACACATAGGTGTCCTGCATGCATGTCCTTTACATGGCCACAAAATCGTAAAATGGCATGCGTTCTGTCCCTGCACTTGGTCCATGATGTCACATAGCATGTGTCCGGGTGCAACAAGTCACCAAGCACAAATAGTGCATATACCAACACATATACCAGAAAACTAAGTCTGACACCACATATACCAAGATTGGCTGCATGCCGCTGTGACACATACACTGTAGAGCAGTGCACCACATGGATACTCACCAGCAGTTTCCAGATACAATTTCCACTCACAGATCTGGGAGTGAAGTTCCAAGTAGAACCTTTGAAGGACCCACAGCTAGTTTTGTGACAACTGGTGGCAACTTCAATTTTACACTTCCAGGGTGGGCTCTGTCATGCGGGCTGCCTCCACCTTCAAATGACTATGGGTCTTGAGGTCCTCCCATTGCTTCTTCACGGTGTTCAGTAGACGGTCTGCCACTCCCTCCACATCGATGGCAGCCACAATGTTTTACCAGATCTGTACACGACTGTCATTACTCATCTGTGCTGCAGGGTTGAAGAGAGTTTCATAGGCACCCAGGACCCGATCCAACAGAATGCCAACTTCAGTGCTGGTGAAGTTGGCAGCCCACTGCCTCTCTGACATAGGGATGCTGCTTTCTGAAGAAGAGGTTGATGGTGCCAACATGGCCACCCCAGAGGTAGGTGTGGCTACACCGGGTCATGGATAGGTGCTGGGGAGCTGTGTTGGAGTTGGTAGGAAGAGGTTGACGTCCCAAATTCGAAATGAGGTGGTCACAGGCCCAACACAGTAGAACTGGCAATGGCAGAACAGCTGGCACTCCAAGACAGTTCTGGTTGGCAACAGGCTCTTACACTCAATCAGGCAGCAGCAGATGTTGAGTGTGGGAGGCAATGCAGGGCTGGAGGCGGAAAAAGCAATGGCAGCAGACAGAAGGAACCTTGGTGTGCATCTCGCATCTGAGGCAGCAGAGAACAGAGTATAGGCCCTTAGCGCATAAGTTATGTGTTAGCATGAGTGGGAAGGCCCTAAAAGAGAAAGGGAGAAGACGGGGATGTGGTGAGGACACATGCTCCCCAGGCCCAGGAGGACATGGTGTGCCAAAGCCAACAGGGAACCCGCCACCTGTACGTGGAAATTTTCAGATGCTGACAGGTGAACAGCACCACCTAGGGCCGTCAGGTACAAGAAGGAATGCCCTGCAGAGCAGGAAGGGATTCCACCCCAACACACGGCACAGGAGAAGGGTCAGCAGAGGAAGCAGCGCTTCACTGATGAGGAGCTTCAGGTCTTCATAGACCACAAATAGATGTACCCCTTTGTGGGCAGCGCTTATACTCCCGCACACCAGTTTGGCGGCGTGTTGCAGGACTCATCCATGCCTGTGGTGTGGAGAGGCGCACTGCTGTACGGGTCCAGAAGCGGATGAACGATCTCATGCAAAGGACCAAGCAGAAGCTCAGTGACAACCTGGCCTATGCACAGGCCACTGGAGGGGGGCCAGCAGAGGTGGAGCAACTGACCCCAATTAAAGAGTTTCCAAGTGCACTCATCATCAGTGGTCAGGTGAGAGGGGTGAGAGGCCTAGAGACCTATGTGGAAACATCTGGTGAGTGGCATTTGTGAGCATCGTATGTGTGAACAATCATGGTTGACCAATCCATATATGTATAGTAGTACAGTGGGCTGCAGTAGTCAGTCATCCATGGTCAATGCATGTTTGTTACCGTATACACTTCTGTCACATGGCCTGCAATCTATAAGGTTGCTGTGTGGCACATGTTTGTGTGACAGTACACATCACTGTCTAATGGGCTTCACAGCTGTGCCAGTACTTGCATGCAGGGTTGTCATGACCAAAATATGTGCCACGCCAAAAAGATACCCCATCCACATAAATAAATTGTTGCCACACTCATGGGGGCAGTCTCTTTGCATTGTAGATCAAGTACATGCAAACTATGCTGTTGAAACTCAGCAGTTGCTGCTGAGGTGCATTTATTTATTTATTTATTTATTTATTCAAATTTGTTGAGCGCACATCAGCCCAGAGGCGCTTGTTACAGACATCTTAGTTGCAAAGGAAACTGTAGGTACAAGCAGTACATAAATTACAGAGGAAATATATACAATAGCAAGGCAGTATATTTACATGGCTTCCTGAGAGTTTGCTAATTATTTGCGGGGAACGAGGTTTTTAGTTTCCTGTGAAAGATGAGAAGTGAGTTTTCCGTTCGGATGTCTGAAGGGAGGGCGTTCCATGTCTGTTATGCAATGTAGGGAAAACCTAGACCTCCGGCTTTGGCTTTTTTGATGCGTGGGGTGCAGAGTAGGTTGGCGTATTGCGTCCTAGTGGGACGTGTGGAGGAAGGTTTGAGGATGGTATCTGAAAGATAGGACGGGGCAGAGAAGGAGAGGCATTTGTGAGTGAGGGTGAGGATTTTGAGGGTGATCCGTTCTTTGACTGGGAGCCATTGGGCTGAGAGCCTGGCCTGGGTGATATGCTCTCTTCTTGGGATACTAAGAGCGGCCCGGAGAGCGTTGTTCTGTGTGATTTGTAGTCTATTTATGTTTTTGGTTGATGTGCCTGCTAGGAGAGCATTGCAGTAGTCCAGTTTGGCTCCAATGGTTGCCCTCGCTATGGAGAGGCAGTTAGGTTTAGAGAGGTAGGGCTTGATGGCGTTTATAAGTTTGGTGGTGTGTGCGGATGCGGAAGTGATTGCGCTGACTTGTCTAGTCATTGATAGCGAAGAGTCAAGGTATACTCCCAGTGTCTTGACGGCTGTGGACACGGGGATGATGGAGTTGTCAATGGAGAAGTTAGAGTACAGTTTGTCCAGTTTGTCTAAGGTGTTTTTTTGACCTAGTATCAAGATTTCAGTCTTGTCACCATTGAGGCAGAGGCCATTAATTGCCATCCATGCCTTGATGATGGAGTAGATGGAGTGGAGTGCCTTTGCGTCTTCGTTGTATGAGCCTGAGAGGGGTAGAAGTACTTGTGTGTCGTCCGTGTAGTTCGTGTAGGTGATGCCGTATAAGTCAAGTTTGTCAAAGAGTGGCTTGGTGAACAAGTTATAGAGTGTAGGTGCAGTGCAGGAACCTTGTGGGACCCCGCAGTGGATTGTCGTGGGAGTGGCGTTGGCGATGCCCGAGAAGACTTTCATGGCCCTACCTTTGAGGAAGGAAGTGATCCAGGCGGCTGCTTCATTGGAGAAGTTAGCTGAGTGCGTGAGGTGGGAAGTGAGAATCTTGTGATCAACCAGATCAAACGCGGCTGAGAGATCTAGAAGAAGCAGAAGAGCCGGCTTGCCTTTGTCCATGATTTGGGTGATCTGGCTCTTCAGATCTACCAGGGCTGTTTCTGTGCCATGTCCTTTCCGTAAGCCCGATTGCCTCGTCCCGAGGATGGAGTGGGTTTCCAGAAAGTGTTGGATTTGGCAGTGTGCGGCTTTGTCCAGTAGTTTCAGCAAGAATGGCACAGTGGTTATTGGTCTATAGTTGTTGGGTTGTGAGGGGTCAAGAGTCGTTTTTTTTTAGGAGAGGCCGGACCCAAGCCTCTTTGAGGTTGGCTGGGATGATGCCTGTTTTAAAGGACGCATTGATGAATGCCGTGAGGAGCGGCGCAAGGCAATCTGCGCAGTCTTTGACTAGTTTAGGTGGGCAAATGTCGCCTTTGCATGGGGAGGGTTTGAGGTTTATTAGAAGGTTGATAACTTCTGTTTCCGTGACATCTCTGAAGGAGAAGTCAGGTATGGTGGGCTTGGAGGCAGTGGGTGGGGTGTTGGTCGGTTTGGTTCCTGTCTGGTGAGGAAGTGCTTTGCAGTGGTCTTTGATTTTCTTTTGGAGAAGGTCAATTTTGTGAAGCATGGCAGCTTAAATGCTGGTGCACCACGCTTCATCTTTGATTATTTCATCTGGAGTATTAGGGGGGGAGATGAGCTCATTAAAGATTGCGAAAATCTCTTTGGATTGTGACTTGGCATTGGCGATACGAGTGTTGAAGGCGTTGGCTTTGGCATTGGAGATAGCTCTCTTGTATTGGTGGGAGATTAAATTGAATATGTTTTTGGTATTGGTGCAGGGGTCAGATTGCCAGTTTTTTAGTGCTGCCCTTTTGTGGGATCGCATTGAGTGTAGTTCTTCGGTAAACCAGGAGTTGGAGTGTAAGGATTTCTTCTCTTTTTTCCATTCAAGTGGCGCTATTGCATTGATAGCTTTGGTGAGCACATCTTTGTAGATGTCTGCTAGGATATTGGGGTCGCTAGCGAATGGGGGGCTAGCACTGGGGTATTGAGGTATGGGCGTAGGTTCTCCTCTGTGAGTTTTTTAGAGCTTCTGACTTGTGCAGCGCTGGCAGGGGTCGGAGTCTTAAGGTTTTTGGTGATAGGAATAGAGAACTCTATGCAGTTGTGGTCAGTCCAGGGCAGTGAGGAGTTGGAGGTGATAGAGGAGAGGCAGTTATGGTCTGCGATCCAGTCAAGTATGCGGCCTTTGATGTGAGTAGGACTTTCTACTTTTTGGATGAAGCCCAGGTCATTGAGTTCCTTAGTGAGAGTGGCTGCAGATTTGTCCTTGGGATCATTAAATCCGAGGTTGAGGTCCCCTAGTAGAATGGTTTTGGTGGAGCTTTTGATATTGTTGCTAAGGATGTGTAAGATGTTGTCCTGTGAGTCTGGGGAGTTGCCTGGGGGGCGGTATAGTAGGTGAATGTTGATGGTGCTGTTGGGTGACAATGTGAGTTTGGCCGATAAGAGGTCAGAGTTGCTGGTCGAGGGGTGACTGACAGGTCGGAGCTGTAGGTTCTCTTTGTAGATGAGGGCTACTCCGCCTCCTATTCGATCTGGCCTATCTTGTCTGAGTATGGAGAAGCCCGGTGGTAGTGCAAGTGTGACGGCAGGGCCTGATGCTTCATGTAACCAAGTTTCGGTGATGGCTAACAGGTCAATGTTATTACTGGTTATAATGTCATGAATGTCAGAGGCATGAGCTGGGAGTGATCGGACATTGAGGAGGGCACATTTGATGTGAGGTGTGTGATGTTTGCTTGTGGAGGTGTGAGTGATGGTCGTGTCTGGTATGTTCTGTGAGGTGGTATTGCAGGGTGTGGCTAGGTTAGTGGGTGGTGGACTGTGGGTGTGTGGGTATTCCGTGCGGGGGCAGCGTGTGGAGGTGGTGCGGGAACTCAGTCTATAGTTTCTGAATTCAGTGGGAAGGGCTAGTGTGCTAAGTTCTGGGGTCTGTGTGCGCGCTCTAAGTCTTTCTAGTCTGTGCAGAGTTACTACACAGGGTGTACGATCTGTCATGGTAGGTGTGATATCCTTAATAGCGAGATGCTTGTGGCAGAAGAGTGGGCTGGGTGGTGTGTGGGTGAGGGGATGGATGGGAGGGTAGAGTTTGAGAGTAGTGAGTGTGGAGAGGAGGGTGAGCAGCGTGGTGGCGGCAGTGGTGAGCTTGCAGGACGCTATGGGCATGATTGTGTACTTGGTGGTGCTGTAAGTGGGGGGACTCAACACACAACTTCAAAGGTGGTCTGTAGGCGACCATAGGGCACAACACAACTTCAAAGGTGGTCTGTAGGCGACCATAGGGCACAACACAACTTCAAAGGTGGTCTGTAGGCGACCATAGGGCACAACACAACTTCAAAGGTGGTCTGTAGGCGACCATAGGGCACAACACAACTTCAAAGGTGGTCTGTAGGCGACCATAGGGCACAACACAACTTCAAAGGTGGTCTGTAGGCGACCATAGGGCACAACACAATTTCAAAGGTGGTCTGTAGGCGACCATAGGGCACAGCACCAGGCACAGCATGAGCGAGACCCGTATAACTATCGAAAAGCACAGCATCGGACAATGGGAGGCTGAGCTTGGCCAAAGGGCATAGCAAGTGGTATGGGTAACAGGAGAGCACTATTGTAACTAGTATATAATACCAATTGAACAGCTAGTGACAGTACTCACGTTGTTTATGTCCTAGTAAGAGTTTGTTCATCCGCGTCCATCCCTGAACGAATGATACCTTAATGAGGCGAATGTGTGTGATCTTGGGGGTCCAACGGTGACGGTAGCTTCCCGGTGCGAACAGGGGCAAACAGGGCAGTTGGCCTTATGTTGGCCTTGGGTGGCCGCCGGCTTCCGCCTGCCGGCGGATGTGTGGCCTTAAGAGCTGCCTACACAGCGTTGCTAGGCAACGTACAACGCCCAGCCTCGCTTTCGGGCCGCATCGCGCCCGACATTTTGTTTTAGGAAAAATGTCGGCGCGAGCGGATCTGGGGGCTCTGGAGGCGCAGGAGGCTCCTGTGATGAGGTGGGGTGCCCAGGGGGGGCAGATGTCCATATGCCGTTGCGATCTGCTGCTGATCTTGGTGGGGATCCACGCCGCCTCCGTCGAGTCGGGGTCTCTGCTGAGGTCCAAGGCGGTGGTGGGGGGCTCCTGCCCTCTCCACGGCGAAGGGGGTCTCAGGGGGCAAACAGGGCAGTCGGCCTTATGTTGGCCTTGGGTGGCCGCCGGCTTCCGCCTGCCGGCGGATGTGTGGCCTTAAGAGCTGCCTACACAGCGTTGCTAGGCAATGTACAACGCCCAGCCTCGCTTTCGGGCCGCATCGCGCCCGACATTTTGTTTTAGGAAAAATGTCGGCGCGAGCGGATGTTTGTTCTGTCACCTGCTCTTGTGGAGCGCTTTGTCAGAATGCATTTCCAAGCTGACTGTAATGACACACTGTGGTGTCACCAGCCTGCTGGGTATTGGTGCCCAAAGACCACTGCCCTGTGTAACAGGTGTTATGTAGAAACAACTTAACTTGTATATTGCAAGGGGCAACATAGACCAAACATAGGTCAAATCAGCTGATGTTGGGTCATCATTCCAAGGTGGGCAGTCTGGTAATCGCCTATTGAAATGTCTGTACACAACCCATGAGAAAGGTTACGGCGATGAATAACAACAATGAGTGTGCCTGTCTGCTTTTCATGTAATGAATGTGCATGCTCAAATGGCAAATATGATAATACAGCTCTAAATTAGAATCACCAATCCGACATGAAACGCCTGTAAGTGGTTATCAGTTAATACATGACAGACACATGCCTTGTTGCTTGCATAACTGTTGATGACACTCACACAAGAATTACCCTGTCCATGTCCTTGAGACATACATACTTGTCCAGACATTTGGATTCTATTTAATATGGAAAGACATGACAGTAACATCGCCCACTCAGATGTGACATGAGGGCTCTGTTGCTCCTTGTGTCATGAGATTTGAAGATGAGGATATGCTGGTTCTCAGTCTGAGCATGTCCGGTCAGCAATACAGACACATCTTCATTGGACGATGCTCATAGACAGGAACTGATGCCCCACTAAAACACCCATACAAGAGGCGTGAATGTAGGGAATGATTGTTCGACTTACGCACAATTGCCCGACAATGAATGACCTTTAGCTGTATGAATGTCGTAACCGGCTCCTGATATTGGTTGATTGATTGATTGATTGATTTGTTATTTATTATGCATCTATACACAAGTGTTTCAAGGTGCAACCAGGCAAGGGAGGAGGGGACAAAGGGAGGACAAGACAAACGATTTAACTAGGCCTAGTGTCATTTAGATCATGCAAGTACGCAACAAGAAGTGCAGGGGAGAGGGTGCAGGGCGAAGTGCACCCGGAGCAGCAGTGCCCTGAGTTAAGTGCAAGGAAGGCTGGGACAACAGGGTGCAATCAGAGCCAGGTAGCGCATGGTTAGCCAGGCGGCAGTGCAAAGTTGGCTATGTGGCAAGTGCAGAGGGACTGGTCAGGGGGGCCTGGTGTCCTGTAAGACTCGGAGGACACCGAGCAGCCAGTCAGCAGATGGAGCAGGAGCAAGGGAAGTTTAGCAGGGGAGAGGGCGCGAGAAAGAAAAGGATAAAAGGAAGGTTTTGAGGAGCTTCCGGAACTTAAGGAGATCCAGCTCTAGGCAGAGCGAGGCAGGGAGGTCATTACAAAAGGAGGAACCTGCAGAGGAGAGAGATCTACCGCCCATTCTCTGCTTGGAGAAGTGACCCACCCACAGAAAATTGGAAGTAGACGAGCAGAGGACTCTAAGAGGAAGGTATTTAGGATGAGAAAGTTGGAGGTAGCGCAGGCACTGGCCCAAGAAAGCATTGTTGACGATACAGAGGGTATTAAACTTAATTCTTACAGCCACCGAGAGCCAGAGGAGGGATTTCAGGGCCAGAGAGATGTGGTCCCTGGGTTTGAGGCCAAGGATAAGCCTTGCAGTCCTGTTCTACATGAGTTGTAGAGGGCAAAGTGTAGAGTTAGGGAGATTGAGAAAGAGGTTGTTGCCGTAGTTCGGCCTAGAGAGAACCAGGGCTCTGGAGACAGTAAGCTTCTGGGGGAAGGTGAGAAAATGGGCTTTCTTGGCAAGGTCCTTGATGTGTGGAGAGAAGGAGAGAGTGGAGTCGAAGATGACCCCAAGGTTTATTTTCTCATTAGAGGGTGAGGGCAAAGGGCCCAAGGAGGGCGGCCAAACTGAGAGAGGAAAAGCATGATCAGGGGTCCCAATGAGAAGGATCTCAGTCTTACTGCCATTAAGACAGAGATTGTTAGAGGCACACCATTCCTGAATAGTAGATAGACAGTCAAGGATGAGCGAGGAGGAGGAAGAGGGTAGCCTGAAAGAGAGCTGCGTGTCATCCGCATAACACTAAAAGTTAGAGGAAAAGGTAGAGATCAGGTGGTGCAAAGGGGCCAGATAGACATCGAAGAGCCAGGGGGAAAGGATAGAGTCCAGGGGAACACCACATGTGGAGAGAGGTGGTGCAGAGAAAAGCCCCAAGCTGAACCGGGGAAGGTTGGTCCAGGAGGAAGGAGGTCAGCCACGCCAGGGCCAGATCTGTGATATCCAGGGTCTTGTGGAGATGAGTAATCAGGATGTTGTGGTTGACCATGTCAAATGCAGAGGAAAGGTCGAGGAGAATGAGGACAGAGGGAAAACTAGAGTCAAGATTCGAGAGCAGATCTTGACAGGTATTCAGGAGTGCAGTTTCCGTGCCTCTGGCTGCTCTGAAGCCAGACTGATGTTCATGGAAACAACCAACAGATTCAGTGTGGAGGGTTAGCAAGGAGACAGCCAACTTCTCTAGGAGTCTGCCCAGGAAAGGAGTGATAAGAGATCGGGGTTCCCATTTACACAGCCACTGTCTCCTCACCATTAAGCATGCCTCAGGGGTGAATCCTGCACAAAGGAGCTGGGGCATGCATTGTCTGCCAGTGCTGGCATTAGCATCTCTACTTAGTGCTGACCTGCAGCCAGTAAATACCGTTTCGTGGCAGTGTGGTAAGGGGTTTGGCATAGTGGAGTATCAAATTTGAGGGTCATTCTGTGATTGAGTCATGTGATTGCGTGCTGATACATTATGACACACTCATAGTATATGCATATGTCAATGCTCCCAGTGCACTATTGTATGTACAAGTGACACAGAGCTGGCTCAAGGGACTATCAGATCGTGCCATCACACAGGGAAACAGCAAATATAGTGCACAGCCAACACACACGATGTTGGCACTTCACATTGAGTGAGATGATAGCACATGATACATTTCATTTATTTTATTTTATTTTTACATTTGTATAGCGCACTACAGCCCAAAGGCATTGAGGCGCTTTCAGGCAAGTGTACATAGTAAAATTACTGTTACAGTCTGTATTAGCTTAGTTGCAAGGAAAAAAATACATGGTGAAAGGATTACGGTTACAATAGGTGGTTACTTGGTTACAAAGTGGAGGATCAGTACATGACATGATACATGACAGTGTCATTCAAAGCAACAGTCAATAACTGTCATTCACTCACTCATGGACCGTCATTGCCTGACACTTCACTTGACAATGTCATGTAAAGGGCGCTGTCATCACATGCAATGCGAATTGACACCACCTATTCATGAATTGCGTGAATTCACACACATGGTACTGGTAAATCTGGGGCCATCATTGATGTGACACATCAGACAGTAACAGTCATATATGTAGTCACATTTTGGCCTAGCACAGGATGACCTTGACTGGGAGGGTGGTGATTTGGACAGCGCACTAATCATTGATGTACACATATCATGTCATTGTTTGTACATGGACTACGGGCTGCACAATAGCACAATAGACCCTGCTGTGCTAATGAAGGCGCAGAGTCACAATTAAGAGACATCTGACAGTGGATGGTGTGTTGGGAGGATGTAGAGGATGGAGGATGGAGAGGATGTTGTTGGCAAGGGAATGCATGTGGGCCATGTCCCAGTAATGCAAAACATTATCGATCTATTACAAACTTACTGTTTCTGCTGAAAGGTTTGGACTATGTTGCCTATGTTCAATTGATGGACTTCATAGAGAATAATAACCTCCTCAGTCAGGCTTTAGAGTTGGATATGGGACTGAGAAGGCATTGTTGGACCTTAAGTCCAACATTGTGGATATTGTGGACCAAGGCAAGCCTGTGTTGCTTATGCTGCTTGAGCTATCTGCTGCGTTCGACCTGGTAGATCACCTGTTGTTGATCTCCAGGTTGATCACTCAGACTCACTGCTCCAGAAGAGCCATTTAGTGGATTGCCTCTTTTTTGGGTCCAAGAAATGCAAGAGTGGCTGTGGAATATGCCAGCTCCTCTGTTACATCCATTACCTGTGGAGTCCCCCAGGGATCCTGTATTTCGCTGCAGATCTTTAACATTTATATGTCTTTTCTTAAACGTTTGGATGACCTCGGTGTCCAGTATAAAAATTATGCTGATGACACCCTGGTCGTCTTTGAATCATCAGGTTGCTATACTAAAGATTTTTCATTCATTAATATGGTATATGAGGCGAGCCAGGAGCGGATTTGCATAAATTCATTAGCTCTAAATGCAGAGAAGACAGAGTTGCTGATTACAGCCTCAGGAACAAACATTAGTAAAATGCCATCAGAATATGAAAGCTTCCTTGCAGCGGGGAATAAAATTAACGTATCCAAGAAGGTGAAAACCTTGGGTGTTATCCTAGATGATGAATTATCAATGAAAACCCATGTGGCTCAGGTCCGTGCATCTTGTGAATATGTCACAAAACGCCTTCATCGTATTCACCCTTACATTTCTAAAAAAAACAGCTCTCTATTGGCCTCAGCCTTGATTAACTCAAGGCTAGACTATGCTAATAGTCTATTATTGGGTACAGCCAATACTAATCTTCAGGCTTTGCAAGTCACTGAAAATGGGGCACTGAGAGATGTTTGTGGCCTTTCGAGAAAAGAACATGTCACAGAGGCCAGAAGAGGCTTACATTGGCTCCCGGTTAAAAACCGGATCATGCATAAGGGACTCTCTATCACTTTTAAATGTCACAATGGGGTGACGCCACAATATTTGACAAATCTTATCACCACTTTCGTCCCAGGTCATTGTTTAAGAACTTGTGATCCATCAAAATCATCTCAGCCCAGATTTAAACTTAAAACATTTGGTGGTACCATGTTTGACTGTCAGGCGCCGTCTTTGTGGAACAAACTCTCACATGGGATTTGGCAACAAACTTCCCTCACAGATTTTAAAAGGGGCGTTAAGACCCTTTTGTTTAATAAAACTCCCAATTAGCCGCTATTAATGGCCTGGCATGTTTCTCCCCTCGTGACTTCAGCAGATTTCATTTCTCTACTTGGCTGGTCATTATTTGTTCTTGTCTAATTGTTTTCTCTAAGGGCTTTGAGGTATATCAGCGATGTAGCGCTCTACACAAATTAAATCAATCAATCAGTCCACTGGCGCACTTTGGCAAGGACATCACAGATTGCCTTCTCAGGCATGCACCATATGTAGCAATGAAGTAAAAATGAATGAACAGTCTACATGCATGAATTGACATGACATGGTAATCAAGTCATGTTTATTTCTTGAAAGTAAATGTGGATGTGGCTGGCCAACTGTTGCCAGCATGGCCTTCAGCATTACAATGCCCCATGTTCAGTACTTGTCCCGTGGTTGTGAAATAATATGCTTGTTGCATGGGCCATCATTTATGAGTAAGCCAAAATTGTATGGCTATGTCTACACTAACGGCATGGCATGGACACAGGGGGCAGAGGGGAAGGCAGGCTAGAGGGTGTGTGTATTCAGAGCATCTGTGTCAGTGTCCTCCATGTCGACTCCATTATTGGATACATGAGTATGCATGTATTTTTCTCTAGAGGTGTACTCAGCTTCAGGTGTCTGGGTCCAAAACTTCCTGGTCCACACCTGGATGTCTCGAGATCTGCTACCCAGGAAAAGGCAACCATCACATGGACCATGAAATGGGGCACCTTGTACGTGTGGCAGTTGCATACTACCAACATTTGACTGTACACATTCACAATGTCTTGCATGTGTTTAGGCCACTGGGCGAGACGATCATGGCTCATGCATGGCTCATGCAATGTCATGAATTTCTGTGTCTTCCAATACCTTGCCCTGCTGGCAGATGGACATGACTGTGTAACAATGTCTGTGCATGGCCAATAGTTGTCACTTTGTAGATCATTGCACATATGGAGTCTAATTGGTTCAGTGGATATGCAAAAGTGCCTTTGTCATTCACATTTCACAGTCTCCTCACACATGTATGCAAGGCATGTGACTGTGTCCATCCATGTATCTTGTGAGGGGCCATGTTGCAATTGTGTATGGGGATATCATGTCAGAACATATGCCTAAATGGAACAGGTGGCATCAGATGTGCAGGTCACGCTCCCACATGTCGCCACATGTGAATGTCTGGGATGTGCATGGGATCACTAATGATGCACATACCTCAATTCCATCCACTCATGTGTCTCTCTGCCAGTCAAGTTAGGGGGTATGTGTGTACCCTTGCACATACAGACCATGCTATGTTGCGCTGTGTGATATGTCCGGACATGACTGCGCATATCAGCAAATGCCATACATCTGTGACATACAGCTCACAGTGTGCCAAGTCATAATGTCTGATGCATGTGTGTCCAGCTATTTTGTGTCTGCACGTTAATGCACATGTGCATATTTGTTAGGAAACTCATCACTCAAAATGTTGCTTCTGTCTATGTGCAGGTGTCAATGCAGTGGATGTCCAGGAGAAGGAGAAAGAGGAGGAGAGTGTATGTCAGTCCCCAAGTGGAGGCCATTGCATCATACGCCATGAAAATCCACAGGTGCTACAGACGCTCATCAGTCGTACTCCTGAGTGTTTGGACTCTTCTGATTCTGCAGGTTCTGATGGAGAACCAGGTGTGGATGACACATTGAGGGACATGGTGGGTGCCCCAAAGGGCAGATCGAAAGGGGCCCTTGAGTCTGCGGTGGTGCACCAGGCTTCACAAGGCCAGTCAGTGGTAAGCCCCACCTCCATGGTGGTTGGAGCTTCAAGCCCCCCCCCATGAGTTAGGGTCAGATTCTGGGGCTGATATCCAATGGAGGGTTTCAGACCTGCAGCCAAAGAAAGGGGCCCCATAGAAACGGGACTGGTCCCTTGCCTCACACCACCATTGGCCCTGTACACGTGGTGGGTATGTGCATGCTGGAGAGACAGTGTGGGAGCAGCAGATGGTGTGTGCAGCCATCAGGCATGGTCATGTTTTACATCATATTGCTGAGGGCATAGATCACCTGGCCAAGAACATGTCCACACCAGTGGCCCGGGATGCACAACAGCAGCAACTCTTGTCTAGCACGGAGAAGAAACTGCATACTGGGATGTGGTCCTCAAGTTTCTCCCACAGACTGGGCATGGAGGCCAACATCAAGGCCCGACGGGTTTGAGCTGAAGCGTCTGCAGGACTCCCTGCATGCAGATGCTGCGGCACATAGAGAAGCCCTGAAGCTGGTGATATTGGCATCTAGAGACTCCAATCACCATGAGATGGAGAGCTCGAGGGCTTCACTGCAAGATGAACTTACAACCACAAGGTCACAGCTCCACCAGGAGATGGACGCCTTGAGGCAGACGCTGTCCCAGCAAATTGATACATTACAAGTGAGTGCACATGCAGACTCTGTGGCAACTCGGAAGAAAGTTCATTGTGACCTCTTAGCCACTGGGATGCTGGTGCATGCAGCCCAACCTTTGCAGAGGTACCATACAAATTTCCAATAAAAATAAATAAATAAAATAAATAAATGTGCATCATGGGTGGCCCTAGTCAATGAAGACCAGATTTTGGCACAGTGTGGACAGGATGCACTGCCACCAGATAATCCACCGCAGAATGGCAGTCCCGGTACACCCACGCCACCTCAACCACCTGTCTGTGAAGTTCATGACCTCATGGAGGGATATTGATGGCCATGGTAGTGGCCATGTAGTTATGGTTAAGTTGCTGTTTCCATAGGAAGAGCACTTTTTGGGCGGCTTATAACTCGGCTCCCCCTAGACGAATCCTTACCGAAGTTTGCAAATGAAGTATATGAGCCACTCTGAATGTTTTTCCAAAGATTGGTAAGGATTCATCCAGGGGGGCCAAAGTTATAGGGGGTTCCCAAAACTTCTTTTTTTCCCATAGACTGAATGGGGGAAAAACTTTGCGCACGGCTACAGGCCCAAACCACTGGACGGATTGTCATCATTTTTGCAGCAGGGGCAGGGGTTTATTCCCCAAGGCGTGCTTTTGTAAATTGTGTGAGAAATCCTACTGTAGTTTCCTTTAAAACGATCAAAAAGTAGCCCTCTAAAAATTAGTGATATCTATTTCTGCTCCGCGGTCCCACTTCCCTGTTCGCTCAGCGGAGCACATTTCTATTGGCTAATCGATGACATGCTGTTCGGCAAGATGTAGCGCTTTCACTGATTGGTTCTGCCACAGCGTCAAGTGCGTACCGTTCTTTGGTACGGCCGCCATGGTCATATAGTTTTTGTGTTGTACGCCGAAATCCCCGCAAATAAACCCTTATGGAACACTGTGTGGAAAGGTAAGCATTACTTATATGTAGAAGTAGAAAGTGAAACTGTGCTTTGTTCTTGTTACCGCTATCGTATCGTGCAGTGAAACTTGGTAGGCAATGTACGACAAGTCCTTACTGCGTGTATGTAAGAAGCCTCCCCCAAAAGTACAGCGGTTACACTGGCGTCCTACATTTTGGAATCTGAGGCAGCCACCTGCACGGTTTCGTAAACACACCGCGTCTGCATATGGTCAGCAGTAACGGTTCTCATGATTGAGTGCTGCGATGTTGTTGCAAAATGAGAATGTATTTGCGTTTGGAGTGAAGGTCAGTTCATTTTATTTCCTTTTTTCAGTAGGCGCTCAGTATGGTCGCACATGCAACAAGCCTCATAAGGGTCCATTGTTTTTCGACCTTGACGTACAGGTAACGGAGACAGAAAGAATGTAGGGAGTCACAGTTTGTTAAACATTCCCTTTGATAAGTTATGCTTCAAAAAGGTTTGTGAAGTACATGAAATATCAGTTGCAGACAACGTCTCCTTGCAAACAACTACTGTGTGACTGCGGAGGCCGCAATGGAGGCAGTGCATATCATGTAAGCTTATTTTTAAGGCGTGTACACCAAACTGCCATTATGTACTTAATCTGCTAAAGAAAAAAAATGATTACTAGTAATGCATTTGGAAGTTTGTGTGCCGTTGAAATTTCAGATTGCACAGTACCGCCGTCTGTACGATGTCAGTACAATTTCCACTATTACCTATGAAATTTATGTGGCTTTCATTATTTTTACCTGTTATGTAGATTGTACATTGTGCCGTTTGTAGGGAGTTAGTACATTTCCCCATAAAAAATTATTTCTCTATAGAAATGTTATGTGTTACACCTTACATTTCCGCAAAGGCTTCCTATTCATAGATTTTTTTTTTTCATTTTCCCTTCAGTTACTTCCTTCCTTATTGCGAATGTCATGGATTACGGCGTCCGAGTGACTTTTTTTTTAATCGTCAAATGCAACTATTCGTCACCGGTTCTATGTGCGTCATCATTGAATGGGATGACCGTATCGGACCTCTATGTCCATACGCAGTTGTAGCAGTAAGATGCAACATACCATCCTTTCTGGTGTCATAGTTCACAGCCACTCACGTCGCCTTGTACATCACTGAGACAGCAATGCACCTAATTTCAGTGTGGTAAAACACGGACGTCACCATTGCCACTAACATTATAAATACCATACTTTCTGTTGGACTACATCACAGCGATTGCCGTCGTCTTGTCAATGAATGTGAGAGGAAACCGCCTACTGTGTCGCCACTGCATGCTGTGAGTGTGATAAAAACTGTGGCGCCAACGCATAGTGATTGTGTTGGAAAACATCAACGTGACAGTCAAAATTAAC